>NW_028301719.1:647008-970513 GCF_037042655.1 Diuraphis noxia
TACACGTTCTACGAGTCGTTAAAAGGTATTCTATCGTGCTTATAGTATTTTATATAGTATTTATAGTGTTTTACAGCATATTCAATCAAAATATTTACACATTATAGTTTAAGCATAAAGCTTGCATAATGTTAATATGACCAACATAAAATAAAATTTATATTCATTATTGAATATTCATTGTGGCATTAAACAATTTTATATATACAGGCAAGAAAGTTTTTTTTAATGAAATGAAATCAAATAATTGAGTTTAAACTATCTGTGATAGTATTTAATATTTTCATTCAATCTAGGATGCGCAGACAATATTTAATATCATTCTCAGTATAATAATGTAATACGAAGATTATAATTTATTTTGTAAATTTTGATAAAAGGCCGTATAATTTGTCCTTTATTATTAATCACATTGTAAAAAACAAAATAATTGCATATACAGTGAGCAAATAATAATAATATAATTTGTTCATAAGAAGGCGCTTTGTATATGCAATTTTAATGCAATGTGTGTTTTAAAAAGCGGGAAAGTGGATATCGCTCCGCTGTACAGTAGGTTACAAGTGGGTTAATGTAATGGATGGAATTAAATTTGAATCCATTGATATTATATCATTGTATACGAAAAACGATTCTGAGCGTAGACGGTTTATCTGTTTGGGATATATTATAGATTATTATTTCTTATTATTAATACTTATTTTTTATGAATTTATATCTATAATTTGAACATTGCTGTACTTTTCACGTATTTAGTAAAAATTTGAACTTTAAATGCTTAGAAAAAAATCGTGCTTAGTATTTTTAATATTTTCAACTGCTATTGAAACATTTTGAAAGCCTTATATTCAATTTTGAAACTTTTTGACCCAACCTATACAATTTTATTGACATAAATAGAAAAAAAAAAACTAAAAAAGTTGAAAAATTAAAATGTCAGTAAACAGCCCAAACTAATCAAAATATTTTGAAAATTTTATCAAATATAGAAAATGCCTATATAAACATTCTGTGAAAATTAAAGTATCTGCGGTCATTCCTTTTAGAGTTACAACAAAATAAGAAAATCGCTAAATGAGAAATCTAGTGAAAATGTTGTAAAAATTTAAATTTCAAACGCTCATAAAAACTTAATTTCACTTTCTGGTGGATATTCATTTTATGATAAAGGTTGACAAACTTGTAAGAAATCTTGTTTTAAATTTTACTGCCACAAAAAAAAACACATATCATGGTAAAATCAATACGTTCCTCGCTCCGCTCAGAATCTAATATTGTAATATTGAAGACATTATAATTTATATTTAATTAAAAAAGCTGTTATACTATAGCTTCAACTACACTATTGTTAATGATAACGAACAACTTTATTAGCATAGTGTATTTAATCAAGTTTATCTAATTAAATCATACTAGTAAGAGCTAATGAAAATGTCGACATAGACAAAACAGATATTTTTACACCGAAAAACAATGATGAATCGTATTTTAATTACAGTAGAAACGTGCATAAATCTTTCTGTTACCCTTTATTATTATTATTATTTTTTTTGATTTTTATACCCACCAATTCTTAACGAATAGAATATATCATGTGGCATATTAATAACGCTATAATAACTATCGTAAATATTTTTACACAAATACAATATCATGATTCTTAAAAATGGCGATTAAATTGTCCAATATCGAAATACTTAAGATAATAATAATAACGATAAAACTATAAAATAAATAATAACAATAACATGTTAATAACCTAAGTTGTTGAACCCTTATTTCTTTAAAATAAAATAATAATAATAATAATAATATAGTAAACAGTGCCACAAAATAGGAGTTTATCGGCGGGGATGCAAGCATATTTTATTGGGCGCGGTAAAAATGTTATGTTTTAATAATAGTTTTGGCAGGTACCAAAAACACCGACAGATTGGATAGAAGATACAAAATATGAGTCAGTGGATTAAAATATGACAGTAATATAAAATTGCATTTTAAATCAAAACGATCGAGAAACTACAGATGGTACAGATGGTATATTTGGTATAATATATTATATCTGATGGTATACTAGTGTATAATGTTATAGTCTCAGAAAATCGGTAGTTTATTAATATATTATCTAGGATAAAAAAATAATACACTTTACTATTAATAATGTGTGTATGTTACCATAAGGAAGTAGTGGTTATTGAAATATGATTATCACTTCGACACTTCATCAAATGCAAAATGATTAAATAAAAATAGTGTACTATAGGTTCTAAACTAGTATCATTCTAAACTAGCGAATTAAATCAATTTAAAATCATCATGCGAATTCATATTGTTATAAAAACGAATCATTTTATTTCATTTTCATTTATAAATTATTAACTGTTACGATAAAACAATATGATTAATCACTATATACAGTAACCATTGCATACCACTGCATTATAATCTGGAATTATTTTCGGGCAACATTCCGTTCCATGTACCCTTCCATTTAATATTTCAATTATTTTCTATGATTATATATCCATTACAATCTCTTACCTTTGAAGGAAGTGCTCCTCCGCTGCCGCTGCCGCCAGTCGACGACAGTGGTTCGGCGCTAAGCAGCTTTTGCAGCTGACTGGGCGTCGCGTCATGCGGCTGCTGTTGGTGGTGCGGTGCGGCGGACGAGGACGTCGTCGATGACGATGACATTGATGGCGAAGACGAAGACGACGACGAAGACGATGACGACGCCGACGTCGAAACCGAAACGGCTGTCATGGATCCGAACGCCACCGAAGTGGACGCGGTCGAAGACGACGAGGACGACGTGGACGACGTGGATGGCGACGAAGTCGAAGACGACGCACCGGCGGCCACCGTGGTGGACGTGGCGGCCGCGGACGATCCGGGAGGCGACGGCATGGGCGCGGGTGCGTACTGAATGCAACCGGAACTCGTGGACGAGGACGGCGACGCGGGTGGCGAGCCCTGATTGGACGACGGCTGATGGTGGTGATGGTTTTCCGTGTGCCGGCGCAGTGACCGCGCATCGCAGTACGACTTGCCGCATCCGCTGGCCTTGCACTCGAACGGCTTTTTGTGCCGGTGCGTCAGCATGTGTCCGTTCCTGCCAGGACATGCACATCGTCACTATCGTGTACACGAGGGATGGATTTTTAATTTTACATTTGGAAATGGCTGGTTGGTGCATGTAAGTATCCAGAGGCTGTATAGCTACTTTTGGTGCAACTTGGAGGAGGAGGGTGAAGGAAAGGGGAGGGTTCGATGTAATCTAAGCCGACTTAAGAATAATTAGATTTGGTAAAAAATTGGCTCGGGTGAGTATGACGCGAGATTGTTTTTCGAGTTCGAAAAAAATGTAAATGTATTGTAATGATTTATAAAAAACATAAGACTATTATACCATGATTAAAGAGATAAGAAGTTTGTATTCAAATAAAATTTTAATTCGTTATAGCCAATTGTACACACGTCATGTTTAAATATTAGTGTAAATTTATTTTATTATAAACTATACTTATGAATATTATAGCGGAGGATTTAAAGTGTAAGGAAATATTCGCAAAATATAAAGGTTATACCACAAAAAAAAACAAAAAAATGTACTTGTTTCGCTTAATGAATGGTGGATTCACTAATCATCGGGGAAGGTTGGAAAAAAAACGGTGTATGATTCAGAATACGATATGAAAAATAAAAACAACCTTGCATAGATTATAATATTATAGTAGTAATAATAATATCGAAAATCATTCGTCTGGATAACGTATTGAATTTAGAATATTGCTCTACAGTCTCAAGTGGCACACCATCCTAGTATGGTATCTCTGTCGTATGGTCCGGTATCACGTTTGGACGTTCTGGTAGTGTTACCGCTGCGGCTTATTAGTCTCTCAATCTATTGACCTTGAACCGATTACGGTTTCACAGAATACACCTAATGGGTATATAAATCGAAAACGTGTAAATTGCGTACGCCAGCCGAATAATAATGATTAACGACACTGAAAATCGTCTGTTTCCTATAAGTAGTATTTTCTCATCTGCCCGTCGACTACGCTAAGTATAAGAAAAAAAATGCTTTGACAAAATATATATTTCGTACCCGTGGGACCACCGTGAGGACATTATCAACAGTAACGTTGTGAGGTTAACTAATTAAAACGGATTTGACGGCCTTACCGAATTACTCGGTAAGATAACGCGGTAATGAATGCGCCAAAAAGCTAAAGAACCTTTTTGTGGTGGACATTTTATAGCAACACTATTTTAGCGTTTGCCAGGACGATAAAAGTATATATTAAAATAGGTGTGTGCGTGTGTGTGTATACGTTTATACAATATATACGCGTGTTGTGCGGCGGTGGAAGCGTAAACCAAAATTATCACCATATCGTTAATCGTTATTTGTTGCAAACCTGCACGGTCTACGAATAATCAGGGACATAATAATAATAATAATTACATTTTTTGGATTTTTCTTCTTTTTTTTTTACTAATTTTTACGGCGTAATAGAAAAATGTCCGTTTATTTAAAAAAAATGTATTTACACCATGTTCCCGCACCCTATCGCACCGTAGTGTAGCAGCAAAGTAATTGTTTTATTTCCTTCTCATTGTACCCTGCACGTTTTCCGTAGTCGTATATATATTATTATACATGTATGCATGTACATAATATACATACAAGCATATACTACGAGCCAAGCACTAGAATTTTATCCGCGGTACTTTTTTTTTCCACCGTGATAATATAATGTCGGAAATGAAACAGTGGGATTTGGCGTATTATTACAGAATCACCAAAACACGAGCACGGTCGGAAATGCTAACGACTATTGTTCAAAGAACAATCCGGATAAAGTTCTCTCGTCGTTTTCTATACTGGAACACTGCACGGGTGGAGCGGCGGTACCGGGTTCTGGTATACGGTATAGTGGTAGGTTTCGGGGTTAGTGAGTGGAGGTTCGAGGGACAGGAGGGGCGTGGCGTTAATAGATTTATAGCTGTATTACAGCGCCGAAATTATTGCTCCGGTTTCTCTTCGGCTGATATACGACCAAACCCGGTATGGGCGTGTGTGAGTGTATGTGTACGTGTGTTTGTGTGTGGGTATGTATGGGAATCCGCCCTTGTATATACCTGGTTGAGTGTTTTCTTCCTTTTATTTTTTTTCTCCACTTCCTACCCGTCCTTCGACGGCGCGTACCCATTCCACTGCACGTTATCGGCCAGAGAAACAACATACCGAAAACTAAATCATTGAAAATCGATTGGGTCACGGGGATATAAATCGGTACCGGGATCAGAAACCATGGACCGAAAGGCTTGGGAGTCTATCCCCGTCGGCCGATCATCTTGGCTATTGAGAAACCAATTTTAGCAACCATTTATCTCGGACGGCAGGTAAGAAGGGCGTCCTCCGGGAATTTCCTGGTTTTGACGATAGGGTTCGTTTAAAATATTATCGAGTTAGAGGGGACGAAATTGTTATTTCCGTCGCCGCTCCGCCGACGTCGATGGCCAATTTCGTGATACATATTTTGAGAGTCGAGACTTGAAATATACGTGAAATATAAGCGTTCCCTGGTGACAATATTATTTTTCATTTCAAAATGATTCGGGGACGTAAGTATTTCAAATGAATTTCTATTTTCAGTGTTCAAAACTACGGAATCAATGCCAATCGAAATTCAATCAGCAATATCAACTTGTACTGTATAATATGGCAATTCATACTTTAAAATATAATATAATAAACAAAAATAACATATTAACTATACGTCACACATCAAACCGGAGAGTGGTGGTAAATAAACCCGATTAAAATATTCAAATTTAAATAATAATTTATTGTAGATGATTGTAAATGAGACTATTTTTATTCAAGCACAGTAATTATTTTATTGAGCATAATATATTTATAACGGTATTGATCTAGTTGTCTCAAAAAAAAAATTGTTTATTGTTATTTTTGATAATACCTATATAAAATTAGATAAAATTTTTTTCTTAAAATCTGATTATCAGCTTACAACATTTATTTTATTGCTCTTGAAAACTGTATATTTGATATCTAATATTTTCCTACTTATAAACATTTTTAATTTATTTATTTGCCCGATAGTATTAATCGTCATAATATACTGCGTATAAAGATGATATTTTTGCTATTTATTTACACAGAACACTCAAAATTACACTTTGAAAAATACATGGATTATATTCTAAACTTTAATTACATAAAACTTGAATAACTAGAATATTATTATGATAGCGTTATGTTTAAGAAGATTCACCTTAAACACACGCTTCTATAAGTTTATGAAAGGTTTAACAAATTCTAACATAATATTATATTAAGTTTTGGGTTCATAGGAGCGGTGTATTCTAAACTAAATATGAAATACCTATATGAACAGATTTTAAACTATTCATAAAACTAGTGTATTTAATTAAAATAGTTAAATAAATAATATGTTCAATTTTTTATGTAAAAACATCGGGATCATCCTTTTAACGAGTTTGAAATTATTTCATTATAAACTGCGTTATAACTTAAGACGTCGTATCAAGAATATTATTGCTGGGACATTCGATAATTGTTCTAACCCTATGCATTTATTTATAATAGATTGATATGTAAGACAACAGCAATTATCTTTCGAAAACAATGATTTATAATTAAAGCTGCGTACGACCCGTCTAGGACATTTAGGTTTATACTTATTATGCTCATTTAGTATATATAGGCAGTCTATTTTTAATGAGAAATAGTCTTATAGCTCTCTTGGGGTTTATTTGAGAGGGACTCACTGCTGGTTATTTAAAAATTATTTTGACTCTTTTTAATTTTAAGACGAGCCCGATGTTGGAACCATATTTCCGAAATTAAAAAAAAAAAAAACTTTTGCGTTGTTTTAGTTGAATATTTAAATGAACTCCGTTCGTCCAAGTCTGATCTACATTACGAATGAATAACCCCACGGGTGACGCGGGCGAGCGGGCGAGGAGAATGGCAAATGCCGAAGGATCTTATTTTTTGAAATAAGAGAAACACTGTCGAATTGACGTTTTCCATAGTTGGCATTTGGAGATGTTTAAAGGTTAGGTTAGTATATTCGTTCCATCAAACGGACAGCTGCTAGAAGCGTGATGGAAATGCTGTTGTGTATATATACATAATGATATGCGTATATAACCGAGCGACACGTGGGCTGACGTCGTGCGTGGGTTAGGCGTTGTAGTCTTGGTCCGTTTTTAATTTTTTCCGCCTCGAGAAATACCTCACGTGCCGTTACAGAAAACGAGACTGTTTATGTACGTGCGTATATATTATTATCACGAGCGTATGACGTTATTTTCCCGAATCGCCGATTTATCCACCCGAGGGGGTTGTCAGCCGTTCGATTATTCACGTGCGCGTAGGTATATATATAACGTATATAATAGCCTTTAGGTGATGGTAAGTAATGCGTTGACCCGTTTTCACAGACGTTGTCGACGACGACTACTGCAGTACCATATACATATGAGACCGGAATACATTTTCCAATTTATGAAAAAAAAATCACTACGAGTCTCAGGTTTCTTACGCAAATTTATTTTTCAAAATACATACTTTTATTATTGGTGCCGGTGTTAAGCCTATGCGCGGTAATTCATACATGATGTGGATATTCAACTCGCACCGCGGTAAGGTCACTGGTGTGAGTGGTGTATGTGTGTGTGTATTTGTTGTTGGGAGCGCAGAGGTCGGGAAAAAATACCATTTACGTTATAATATATCATGCACGCGCACAGGTACTTAGGCAATAATGTCGATGCGGTTATGCTTATATCCCAGGCGGGGTTGAGTTTTCAATTTCCCCGACGTAATGAAAACCGATACTTGTCGATTTACGTAAGTCGGGAGCTCCGACTAAGGGGATGTAGGGTACAACAGCGACCCACCGCACGACCATGAACGGGACCGCTATCGGTTGCAGTGGCCGGAGGCTAGTTCTGCGGAAGTGGTGGCGTTGGGGTGGTGTTGGACGTTTTCGGTCGGCGAGTCAGTGGCGGTGGTGATTGTGGTGGGGAGGGTGATGGGGTGTGTCGGTTTGGAGGAGTAGTAGTAGTAGTAGTGGTCATGGCCGCGGTGAGAGGCAACGGGGGGAAAGTGGAGAAAAGGTCACGATAAATATGAAAAAAGGTCCTATGTGAACATAAATTATTGTTAGGCTACGACCGTTCTCGGAGGTTTAAAAAAATAAATAATAAATAAATAAATAAAAATATATCTATGTAAATACGGTATAATTTGAAAATATCAACCGAGACGTATGAAATTATGATCGAGTGTGTATATGTGCGGTGGTACGAAAAAAATATAAATATAATTCAAACACAAAAAATGAAAATACGCGAAAAAGTTAATATTTTTTTGGTGCACTTAGAATAACAGGCCGGTCCGATAGTTCTAACACACGTGATATATTATGACGTATTTTACAATCATGACGTATATTTTAAAACGTAGCAAGTTAATCGTACATTGTACAATGTAGAAACACTTACAAGTGGTCTTGTCTTTTGAAAGCTTTGCTGCAAACGTTGCACACATACTTCCGTTCGTCGCTGTGTGTCAACTTGTGTTTGGCCAGTGCAGACGCGTTCCCAAACACTTTCCCGCAGGTCTGAAACACACGAATTTTCGACGATTTCATTAATACACAGCGTAGCGTGATCATCACAACAACAATAATAATAATAATATCGTAGTCACCCTCGAGGATCATCAATTTTCATTTATTTATTTTTATTTTTATAAATATAATGTATTAATACATTTAATGTTTATATATTTATTCAATTATTGTATTGTATAACGCTGCTATTATGATTGTTACAATATTGTTTTATGCGTGGTGACCATGTGTGATGATAATAATAATTCCGATATGAAGAGCAAGATACCCTCGCGCGTTCTGTATTATATGAGTGAAAGAGTGGGTAGGAGTGGTACAATGATGTGACTGGAGTGGGGGAGAAGGAGGAGGTTAAACGTGGTATTGACAGTTTTATTGTTACCAAGAATAGAAAAAATATACGTATTTATTTTGCACTAGCTGTCGTATCCTGCGTAAATATATTGATGTTAAAAGCTATAAGTTTTACGTGCGCGACACATGTTACTTCCGACATTATAATCTGTCACACACTGTGTGTGGTCAACATGCACTTTATAGGAACATATTATTATTATTATTATGATTACTTGTTCGACTTCACTCTAAAGCATTTAACTGTCAAGTAAAGATAACGTGTTTATTTCTGAACGCCTTCGATACGACGCATTTAAAAATGTCAGTGCCAAACTAAATATAGTTTATTTTTTCTGGAGACATATCTGAATCGATTTCTAAAACATAATTGGTCAACAACCGTTGACTGATGAATTAAAACCATGTTGCTGTATTTATATGTATAATAATAATATAATATATAAGTATCGATTATAATAAATAATATTTCAAAATAATATTTTCATTTCAATGACAGTCGATCTGTGTGATGCTTATTAGCCATTACTCGTATTAAAGTTTAAGGAACCTATATATGCATAGTGACGTTTGCCGGCAACGTTTTTGATCATCAGAATATATTATTTCACGTTCTACTTGTTTGCATAGTTTTGTAAACGCTTGTCAAATACTTTATGGATCTGGTGTACTTGTGATAAACAAACATAATACAATACATGTTATTGACATAATATAAATACTACTGAAATAAAACGTGTATGCGTGCACACAATGTAATTTAACTTCGAAATCTCATTAAAATTATTTCAATGTGAAACAAACAGCTAAATACATTTGCACAGTAGAATTTATATTTTAATAACAAATATGTATATTCATTTGAGCTTATTACATGACGATGATATGCTATAAACATTACACTATATGCATATTATTTTTCACTTTTTTAATCGTACTGTTAATTTCAAATGTCGATGCTGTCAATTAAAATTCCACCATTATCTACTTTCACAGTATTTTGAATAATAATAATAATAATAGTAATAGTAATAATAATAAAAAAGATGGCAAGTTGGTAAATCCGATAAATCGTATTTGTCTTTTGCCCACTCCAAATGTTATCCTAACGAGATTAATTAATTATAAATTCGTGTTGCTGCAGCGTTTACGATTGAACAGAACAAAAACTTGCGATTGCTAGCCTCCACCAATTTATTATTATAAAACGCTCGTTAATCAACAATCTTAATGTCTTCTTGAAGAATTTTAACGAGCACTCGTTAAAAAATAACAAAAAATAGAAGACGAACAAAAAAGAAAGTGAACTACTGTCTTTTAGGTGGTCGGATAATAGGGGTGAGGGGAAATGAAATTTTACTTATTATTTGAAATTTTATTGGTGTACATAAATCGTAACGAACTGAGAAAAAACCTATTAAAATTATTTGAGAATGCAAACTTTTACACATGGAATGAATTGAATGTGCATTTGGAAATTAAACGTTTAAAATCGTAAGGATTATTGTCCTAAAACTTCTAGTCGCGCGTTGGAATAAATTGCGCTACCTTAGCTCGCTGATTTATAACTCTTCCTCAATTTATAGGACTTTACAAACGTCCATTAAAGGTGTTCTGTAGAAATGTTTCTACTCTCATTGCACTTAGACCCAAATGTTGGGTTACTTTTCATCATCTCCTTTGCCTTATCCCATTTAGTCGCTGTCGGCTACCCGTTCTTCTCTTTAATCTTGCTTTTTGGAAACACTATAATGTTCTTACTTGGTATCACGTTTAATATAATACATATATTCATGCAGCTTATTATAACACGCGTACATAAACGTTGGATTGGTCGAATTCCATTATTAAACATTATTAATATTTTACCAACGCGTGTGTTTTGTTATTGTTTAAAAATTTATTTATTTTTGTGTCCATGGATTTTACGAATTTGTAAAGATTGATTTTCGATTTTGTTGACATTTGATTTAAATAGATATTCGATAAATTTTGTTTTCTAGGACATTCAGTTCTCTCATTATAATAGCGAACATCATGTTTAACAAACACGGTATGCTATAGTAGTAATACATAAACTGTACTGAATATTAAATAATAGATTTGATAAACAATCGAAATAAATATAATACCTATAAAAACCAAAGTCAATAATTATTATGAAGCCTGAGAAATATCAAACACGTGTAATTTTCGTTTAGAAATAAATGCGAATAAATATAAAAGTTATAATATTTGATATTTTAAAGTGCATATCTGGCGAGACTATAGCACCTCTTTAAAAACGAAACACTATTTGTCGTCCTATCTATAACAATGAACGATGAATGTTATCTGTAGAAAATGAGAAAATTTAACGTTTTTTTTTTGGCTCATTAGAATAATAAAAATACGATTTACATGTAGAGCACTTATTCACATATAACGTTGTTGGTTTCTTGGAAAATACTCTTGAGTGAACGCAGTTTCTCTCCGATAAAAAAATAAAAAAACGATGGGAACGTATTATAATATTCTACTCAGGTGCTTCGGAAGGTGAATGGGTGGAACAGCAAGTACATATAGTACAGTAAGGAGGCCAGGCAGACGTTGCACACTAAGGTTTATTATTATTATGATTATAATGTTAGGTTGCGGTAGCTCTTTTTGAAGTGGCTTATTATTATTATTATTATTATTATTATTACGATTATTATTATTATTATTTTTTTTACTTCGTGGGACGAAGCGATGTGGTGGCTTCATTTTGATTCCGAGAGGTTGTAAACAGCAGCCGGCGGTCGGCCCACAGTCAAATTTAATGAAACGCATAACTTTTAAAACTTTAGCCGCCAGCGATATTAAAACATAGTGTGCGTGTGTGAGAGTGCGGTATACCCCGTTATTTATTTATATCAGCCCACTCTCTTTGATGTTATAAAATGCAAATGTTCCCGATGTCTTCGTTAACCTCTCTCGCCCCCGACCTATGGCTCTTCGGAGAGAATAATACTTGTACTTGATATTTATTTTACGAATCATTGTTGAGCGTTTAACGACGATGTTATATATAATATATTGTCATCATATTATTGGTATGAATTATATCTATTATTATTACTATTATGTATGCCATGCATGGTCAATTTGATAATAATTTGTTCGAAAATTAGTACCACGAAAGGTTACCACTTGACCTTTGAAAAATTATTACATGAATAATAATACTGCAGAGCTGTATTATACTTTACGCTATATTTATAGAATAATAAATTGAGTGTATTTTATGAATCTATCTATAAAAAGATCACTCTGGCTGTCGTCTTAGGTACATATTTTTAGTCTGATGACCAATAAAAAACGTGAATAATTTTAATAAAAAGATAATAATATTTCAACAACGATTTAGTAACTTAAAAAGACCGAATGGACTATACGTATATGTTCAATGTGCGTAATTTGTCTGTATCGTTTTTAACGGTCGAGTAGAAATGAAAGTAATTTGTATCAGCGCAAGTCGTTCAAATTACAATAATAACTTATAATGGCAAATAAATAATAATAACAACGATGCAAATCGATATCAAATTAAAGGGAATAAATGTTCGTAATATATTTGGTATATTTGGTACTGCATAAGGGTCCACCGAGTATCATCGAATTCGGTACTGAAAAAGTTTGAAAGGGAGAATTATCGTGAAGAAGAAATTATAATATTATGATATTTAATGTAAATAAACGCGTATACCTACCGCTTTATATTTTATTTTGATTCTGGAATTCCGTTATCGTGTCCGTCCATATATTTTTGAAAAATCCAATACTGTAAAATTATTAATTATGATTCACGACGATAGTCTGTTCGTTTACTTACGATGTGCTTTTTATTTTCACGGCGAATGAAATCATCGTTGCTCCGACACGATATAACTACGGATCCGCAGCGGACAGAGTTGATGCGTTTCACAATAATTATATTCTAATGTTTTCATATCGTACCGCAGCCTTTCGAGAGTAATTTGACTACGTCGAATAAAGGTTAGCTAATTTGCTTAAAAAATAGCTTTTTGTCCGATTTCTTTGATCTTTACGCTCATCGTGTCGCAGTATACTGAATATTCGTGAGCCGAGTTTTGGCATAGTTTGATCGAAATAATAACATACAATTATGTCTATGGCACGCTCTTCTAAAATATGGAAACGGTATTCGTGGCACATGATTAATAAAAACAATAATTTCGCGTCGTCCAGACTCCAATCGTCGTAAAAATTACTCTTCACGTCTCTCGTCTGGGAAAGTTGTACGGATGTATAAGTGTAATGCTAAACCAACACGATTTACGTGGGTGAGTGTACATTATTTTGTAACGAGAATTCATATTATTCATATTCATATTATTATTCTACGGTACCACCGCCGTTAAAAGGGTCCAAAATGATACGACTGTGCGTATTATATATATATGCATGTACTTGTAGCAATAGTATATACATAATATTTGTGCTGTAAGTGCTTAAACAAATAATAAACTATTTATCGCCGACAATAGAAATTTGTATTACCTTAATTTATTTTGCATACACGTTGATTAACTCAAAATGGTCAACTCCGCGTTCTGGGCGAGTGTGCACTGCACACAATATTTATAATATTATTATATGCACACGATGCGCCGTGTACGAGAAGAATTAATAATTTTTGTTCTTTTCTCCTCCACAACGACGTTCGTCGAGACATTCAACTTAACCATCGTCGAATAATGTTTTTAAAGAACCTGGGTAAACTGTGTGTTTTGTTTAAATCGTTTGCAAAAACGCGATTTATGATTATTTTATTTCGTTCTACGTAGGACTCGGGTTTTATGCGCGCGTACAAGCGATTATGATGGTTATTTATTTCGCGCAGTGCCTATTATATTATCACCGAACCATTGGCGATGGGTATATATATATATATATATATATATATATATATTATTCAAATTTAAAAGTGTTAAACAGTTATATTATATAATATTGAGACACAAATCAGTTGTTTGATAAAAACAGTTGATTGACCATAATATAATATGGCTGCGAGCGGTGATAAGAATTATATCACTGAATGATATAATAATATAATACATTTTTTTAAATATTTCATTAAGTTGCCGTCGTCAGTATAAACTATACTTTCGGTTTGCCCACAAACGATATGGTCTAAAATATGAATTATACTTTGCCCATCACGATGGGTGTCGTTTCGGCGTTATACGTTTATGTGCCAAACATTTTTATTTTCCGCATATTGTTACACATTATTATACAATGGTCGTCGGATAAATCGTTTTCACACCGTCGACGTCGAATTGGAAATTGCGGTTTCCGAAAAAAAAAAATATATATCGTTTCGAATTGAAATCTCTGCATCGCATATGCGCATCAAATAAGAACGAATTCATATTATATAAAGGTAATTCATAATATTATATAAATAAGTACAAAACAATATATTATTATTCGTCGAAACTTTTCGGGGCGTTCAAGCTAGGCAATTGACTATATATATACTGTACGCTATCGTACGCTATTCTCTCCTACTCGCTTTCTCTGCCAGCAACATTCGATTCCGACTAGAGTCTGCATATGTACGGACGCATTTTTTTTTTTTATGATTGATAGTTTTCGGTGGCTTCTCTCAATCTTACATGCCAAATATTTCAAACACGCCATGAATATATCATTACTTCAAACTCTCTATATATATGCGATGTATATGGCTTGCGCAAACACTTTTACATTTGTCGATTGTTCTCAAAAAAAAAAAAAAAAAAAAACACCCCACAGTCGGGTGTTTGCGATGCAATATTTTTAATGGGCTTTATACGTATATAGTTTTAAATTTTTACCGTTCACTACAAAAGACGCGATTATCGAAATTCGACGTCTTTTGTGAGTTTCTTCAAAAACATATAATCTTGCACAGGCGCATACAGACATACAGGCGTATAATAAACGAGGTCATGTTATAATCTATATACCTACCGAATTATAGATTCAGATAAAATAGATCAGCTAAATTCGATAACTACGTCGGTCCACACGTGCTTGTTTATTCAACGTATTACTTGTATTGTAATATAATATTTACATAAAACAGGTGATGCAAATGCATGTATAAATGAAATACTAATAGCTTTATAGTTGTTGAAGCAAAAATTTAAAAATAATTCAAGACCAATAAAAAAAAAATAAAATAACAAGTTTAACTCCATATTCATTTATTAGTAGGTATATAATATGGAAATGAATGAATATACAGAATTTGTCTATAATTGATCATATTTATAACAAGAGATAAATTCCGTACCAAATAAATATGGATAATAAAGGTTAAAAATATATTACAATATTAATTATCCGACACATTAAAACATAAAATTAAATAACTTAAGTTATGAAATAAACTAAGCTCCGATGCCGAGGGTATTAAGTGAAAATTTAAAATTGATCAAAAACTCATTAATTAATATTGACTAAGAAATCTGATCACATAACAAAAAGTTCAATAGCAATTACAAAACTTGTTTATTTATTTTTGAATAGTAATTGTTGTCTTTTAGAAATATTTATTTAGCTTACAATAAAATCGGATGAAAAAAAAAAGTGTATCGCATTAATAAAATGCAGTAAAGATGCATAAAGTGTAAAGTTTTTTTTCGGTTGTAGTTATTTCATTTTTTTTATGTGTTTACTTTGAAAAATGAGTTTTTTGACGTAATATAATATTATTTATTTTACAATCGAAAAAATATATATAATTTTTCGATTGAGAAAAAAAATAAATTGAAAAAGAGATTTCAATATTTTAATTTGTTCACCACAAAGAGGATTTTCCGTCGTCAGGGAGACGATTTAAACTAGCCGTTTTTCGTGGTAAAGTATTGACTGGAAATCAGCAGTTAGTGTTGGAAGGAAAGATGGGATTTCGTCCCTATTAACGGCTGGTATTGATACCAGGAAAAAAAATTTTCTGTTTCAAGTTTAATTATAAATATATATATATAGATATAAACTGAAAGGAACACAAGTAAATAAGTACCTACAGGAAATAAACTAAAACTCAATGCATTAGAACTACAAAATTCAACGGTTGAATTTTATGACAGTTCAAATTATATAACATTATATTTTAATCATTATAACATATCCTAGAAAAACAATTATTGGTGTGTTCATTAATAATTATTGAGACACGCACAATATGAGTAAAGTAACGAAAACAAAAATCTTATAAAAATTACACCATAGTTGTAATTTCAGGTGTACAAACGAATGGCGGATAAATGGAAACGATACTCTGGAAGAAGGAGGCTATGAGGAGAGCACGGAGGTAGACGATGAGTGGACGGGTAGGGTAAAAAATTTTGTTTTCTGAGGACCGAAGGCCAGCTTTTCTGGGTGGTTAGCGGCCCTCAATCTGCAGTACTGTGATGAATAGTTTTCACTCATTCCTTGTTTTTGAACAGGAAAAAAAAAGAATAAAAAAGGTATACAAAAAAGAAAAACTAATAGACAATGACTTTAAGATTGTATAAACAAAACTTAGGTATGGGAAAATATATAGAACCTAACCTATGATAACGGTTGTTGGAATAATTGATTATTGCGGTGGACGCTGAAAGTCACAATAATTAGAAATCGTTTGTTTAAAAACGTCGAACGAAACGATAGCATTATTACCATCATAAACCTTTCTCAAAAGTCACGGAAAATTTATTATAAGTAAGAGATAATTAATTATTGTTTCGTTTGTTTTAACTTTTCGTTAATACAGCGAATCTCTCCCGGGATGAACGTCTAATGCACGAATTAATCTTTTTAAACTAAAAACAAATTCTGTACAACCATTTAGTCGATAATATAATATTAATACGCATTTGAAACCGATAAATAATATTCATTATCTAAAGTTTTTGTCAGGTAAATGAGACCCAAGAGACACCATAAATAAATCAGTTGGGTCTATGCCGGACATACTGTTATATAATATAATTATACACATTTAATGCCATTGAATATCCTTTGTTGTTGTTGTTTTTTTTTAATTTTCAACACATTTTGTGTGAATTCTTAAGTGAAAAGTTAGTAGGTACAATAATTAAATTTTGCAAATGGAATTCGAGTATAGAATTAATGATTAACGTAACTCATGTTCTCCGAGATTAACGTCATAATGTTATAAATAAAATTGTTTTTATTTTCGTTGACATAAAACAAACATTATATATATATATATAGGGTAGTTGATTGATCAAACTGGCTTTTAGATTTTTTTCACAATCGGCATGTTAAACGGTACACGCGATAAACGCACGTCCATATAGATTCACGTATTTTCTACACGCTTTAATCCATGAAAACTGACTCAAGAGTGGTCTGATGCAATGCGCAAAATGTTGACGTGACTTTTTCGTTTTTAATCACATGGCGACTATATTGTTATTAAATATATTTTTTGGTATCTCGTCCCCAGCATATTATCATTATGATAACGCGGCGTGATGTATAGGCAATTTAGGAACACGACTGTCTCGGTATTATTTCATACAGTGCTTTAATATAATAATAATTGGACGGATTATATTATTTTATACATTGGAGAAAAATACTAAAATATTATTATCCTCATAAAAGAGCGTATCTAAAATCACTTTACTCAATCCATCGTCCTTCAATTTTCTCTTATGTACAAATATAACATCGTGAAACGTTGTGTCCAAATTTGACTTTATACTATTCAAACTATACTAAACGTGCGTATCACCCGAACTACAATGACCTAACCATATCGATTGAAAAGAATGAAAAAATAAATAGTTTTCATACTCCCAAACCTAGGCACATCAGAATTATTAAAGAAAACTAGAAGTTATTTTTTATAGCAACATAAACAGATTGAAATTCAATTAACAATACAATCAATTTTATTTACAATAATTAATTAACTATATAATATACAATTAACCGTGTGCTAAACAATAAGTTTAATTGTATTTTTTATATTTACAAAAAAGTTACACCAACATATTATCTATAAACGGGTTCAGAATTTAAAAACCAGCGATATAAAAATATTAAATTTGCTTCGTGTGGAATTGCGTTATCGTTTTTATTATTATACGTTTTAATTGTGGCGGAGTGTTGGTAAATAGAAAATGTCAATTTTAATATCCGTATTTATAGTAACATTATTACTTACATTTAAGTGACGAATGCACAGTAGGTTTGTAGGTTTGATAGATAATCAATCGTTAAATGTAAAAAAAAAAAATTGTTGATATTGTATACCGGGCGTGTGAAAATTTACAGAAAAAAAACACATTTAACGCGTTCCCTCTTAAACGAAGAGTTATTAAAATTCAAATATTTTTATACATTCGACGTATGTTCTATATGGAGGGAAAGCGAGACATTTTCTAGAAAATTAACACTGGAGGCGATGATGGCGTGGCGTTCGTAATTCCCCTAGTTTTTACTGTTATATTGCCGCCATTGCAGCCGTTTCATGCACAGCTACAAATAATTATTATATGCTATACAACTATGTATATACTTTAACTCTTTAGTGACTATCCCATTTACTACTACTACTACTACTACTACTACTACTTCTACTTCTACTACTACCACTAAAATTGATACTATTACTATCATACTATATCCCTATTGCTACTGCTACTGCTGAGAAATCTGCTCTCTGCTGCGTTGCGTACACCTCCCCGACACGCATTCCTATTTTAAGCGTTGTTCTACAGTCTGGAAAAAAGCACCGGCTCGTGAAATTGTTCGCCGGCGAAAAAAAAATAGAAAAAAAATAATGAAAAAAAAAATGAATATTAAAAACTCGACGTTGGAGCGCGAACGCTCGCATAAGGGCACCAGTGCGAGTGGGGGATGAAACGGCGAATACCAAGTGTTACCCTGCCACGATCGCTCGAACAAACCCACTCCTACCCCTTTCACCCACCCCGCCTCATCGTTCCTTCCACACCATCAGCCAGGGCGTTTGTGCATTATACCGAAAACGCGCAGAACGATCACACACACGCTCCAACGAAATTTTTATGTCGATGATATGTATCTCGCTCTACCCTACTCTTCTCACCATCCCCGACCTATTCATCAGCATCCGCCACCGGTGTCTTTTTCGATATTTCGTTTTAATTTTTCTCATTCGATATACATATATGTAGGGCGTAGGCCAAATTAAGTCATCTTATCGTTATGCGCGTTAACTGTTTAGTACGTATTCGCTGCGTCGATATGATATTATTATTATTACCTTATATTTTTGGAAACGAGCATGGAACTTCGGTAGGTATTTGGGCACCTAGACAAGCGATCGTTAGAGACAAATTCATCACAATGGGTTCACTTTATTCTTGGCGCAATTATTTAAATGTACACGCCGTAGTTTATGACTTAACAATCGGGACGAGTCGAGTACAGCATAAATGTCCATTTTGTAACCGAGTGATCTCGATCCTTGCTGGTTATATGTTTTTACTATTTAATTATACGCATTACGTTGCTACTTTTATTTGATGCATCACCGCGTCAGTTCGCATTTGATTTTTATTTAGCGAGTAGATTTTTTCGATTTTTATTAGTAATAGTTACGGGCCCAGACATGTAGGATTGTTTACGTGTGTTATACGCCTGTAGTGTGCGTTTTTATTACCAATTTACGATAGCTACCGCCGCGGCTTTAAATATAATATACGATTTTTCGTCGGATAATAAATTTCGATTCCCAATGAAATGGGATATATTTTATCTTCTTGACTTGTTTACCCTAAATTGTATACAATACATTTTATCGCGTAATGACAATAGATATTATAATAATAATATCTGGACAGAGGCCAACTGAGCATTATAGTTTAGGCGTTAAAATGTTTTCAAAGCTATGATATAATATATGACATGATGTATATTTATGGCATTAAATACCCACAAAGGAGTTTTGTTTATAAATAATATTTTATAAAACTTTTTTCGTAAATAATAATAATATTAATTTTGAGAAATTACAAGAGACTGCAGTGGATGGATTAAGTAATGTCTTATTACCTAATATAATATAATATTGTAGTATATATTTGAGATATTGTTTTCTTATTTATGAAATTGAAAATATTTTTTGGTACACTAATTATAATTTAAATTAGATATGAAAAAAAAATTATTTTTTATTTATTTTGTTAAAACATAAGTCTAATCGTGGTTGTATTAAGAGGTTAACATGATAAAATAAAATATGCATAATTTGCAAAAAATTGACGATTATTTCCTCCACTTATCAAAATACTACATATATCATATATGTAGTTAAAATTTAAATATTTTTCACTACTCGACCAACTTTTTTTTAATGTATCGTATAACCTTAAAATTAAATATTTAAAATGTATTAGGTAAAATAATATTTTTATTTTGGGTAATTTTTAGAAGATCTTAGGTAATTTTCACACAATAGCTGAATAGCTGGGTGAGGACGCTTTCTTTGAACTAGATTAACATAAGGTTAAAACATTTATAGTTATTATTACTTTGATAGTCGAAACGAATTAGTTCAGGAAATATGGTTGAAAATATTAATATGTTGTGTGGACACATATTTCCGCTACAGTTTGAAAATATAAACTATGCAACTCGTAACGAACTTTATACATTGAACCAATTATATTTTTAACATGGCAAAATAATAATTATGTTTAAAACTTATAAAACGATATTTTAAACAAGATCTATTATTGTGATAACAATATACTTGATATGCAGGATTCCATCACACTATACTTAAATTTTGTATTCAAAACACATATAAACATAACCACGAGAGACAATTAATACAAATTTGTGAACTTCTTGTGAGTATACTAACCCCACCCTTTATCATAACTTTACGATTTGATATGTGGCACACGAAACTCAAAGTGAACACAGTTCGGAAAATGTATTCCTAGGTAGTAGTTGAACCATTATGACCGAAATTTCAGACTTAGCATACACGACACGTGGTACAGTGTACCTATCCTGCATGTGTGATCTGCTAGCAAGAGACATCAAACTATTTTTATAAAATATGTTGATATGATTGCAGTTTAAATATTACGTTTACAAAGTACTTTCGAAATTAAATTATTTGTAAAATAAAAAAAGATACTATGTGTGGTCTGTGAACTATACTATGAAAAGATAACAGTGTATTAACTATGGTATCATGAAAAACATTATATTATATGGAGAGTAATGATAATTATTTTTTATTCCAGTAAGAAACAGATAATATATCGAAATTATTTTATATGAAGTCAAACCTCAGGAGTAAAAATATAATATTATTGATGTTTCAATTTTTATTCAACTTTAGGTTAGGTTAAAATTTAAAAGCAATATGTTATTTATATTCAGTTGAGTAAAAATTAATTTTTCTGAAAGAAGATCTTAATATTTTGAAAAATATAAATAATATGTATTAGTGTAAATTGTTTTGATAAAATAGGAAAGTTACCAAAAACATAATTTAGTTACAAAATTGAAGTAATTTATCGTTGATATAATTAAATAATAAATATCTATAATAATATGAGTTTATTCGTATACAAACCTTGAGTTTATAATATCTTGAAAAGTAAAACAATATTATACTCAGAGATACTGATCGTTTGTTACAAACTTATAATAAAAGCTTATATTTGATCTAACAATTTTATGTAGCCGTGATAATAATATGCGCGTTTCAAGAATACTTAAAAGTTTGTTTGCAGCCGATATTTAAAACGTAAAATCATTCAATTTTATTTAAAAAGGGAATTGCAAAAGAAAACGTGCTAGCTAATTGGCGAAGAATTTAATTTAATTTTACATTAACCCTGGATTCATTTGTGAGGAAGTTTAAACAAGTTTATGAAAATAATTTCATCGGCGTGCCTATAAAAAAAAAAGTATACGACTAAGGAAAACTTCAGCAAGATATATGAAAAATGTATAAAACTGCGCATAAAAATTTCTTGAAACTAATAAGGTAGTACGATTATTTATTTTATAAATATAATTGCGATTTTCATTCCATTAAAAAAATATTGACAGTCTGATTTTATTATTGTTTTTAACAAACAACATGTCTTAATATATCTTACGCTGAAATGACTAAATATAATATAATACCTAAATGCATATAATATATATATTAGTATTCTTGAATAATATATAAACTAAATGAGTATCTAAATATATGTGTTATATTTATGGAGTAACAATTTATGTAAATACAGCGAAATGAGTGGTTATGGAATAATTCATCAAGGTGGAGTTTTGATTTAGTTACCTATATTTATCTTAAGAGTAAACATTTTAGCTAAATCATTTTGTAGTGGGTTCTGCGCGTTTGTATTGAAAAATATTAATTTAATTAAACAATATTGGCGATTCGGAGTTGGTTATATAATGACATTAATAAAATAATAACTCTATAATCATAATACCCTTTTGGTAAATTTTAATTAAAATGATCGTCAAAATGTCATAAATATAGTATAAGTAATTGTACGGAGATCATAATATTATATTATTTAACTTAAACAAAATGGAAATTATTTTTTTTTTAACTTTGAATTACTAAGTTTATTTTAACCCAAATGGGTTAAAATAAAATGAGTCTTTACATACAATATTATTATACTGTTTAGTGTTCATATAATTTTAATAAATATTCATATTATGTTAATATCTGTTTTTGAGTACAAATAATATTTAAGAAATTAAATAAATAAAATACCAATTCTTGTATTAAAGATTCTAGAGGTTATTTATATAAAATATTATGCAACTACATTAGATACAGATTTATAGAACTATTTGCATTTATTTAGGAAGTGTTTGAATCTATTATTATACTTTCACATTTTATGAATAAAATGTAGAATATTAAAAATAATATTGTTTTCGAATTTATAATTACTAAAATAGTAATAATTTCGAAGTGAATTCGGTTATATTATTGATAGAAGACGACTTAAGAAGGTGAGATCAGGAGAAATATTTTTATAATAATTAATTATTATTCCTAAGTATAAATCAGTATAATATAGTTCATTATGAAAAATAGGTTAACAGTTAATTTAAGAATAAGTTATAATTTAGAAATATTAACAAATATAGTAATATATTTTATCATTTTTTTATATATATTTATTTGGTTTTGTGTATTTTAATTAACGTAACGTTTATTATAAACAATCATTAATGTTTGTTGTTTTTCAATAAGATAGAGTATATTATATACACAGACTACAGAGTTAAGGATAGACACATTCGACCTGGTCGTGTGGTGCTTCATCCAATATTATGTGCATTTAAATTATTTATATTATACCTTCGCAGTAATGATTAATTGTGTAAACGAAATTGAAAAACTCTTTCAAAGTTACATAACGATTTGAACGTCATCTGTACAATAATACAAATTAATCATCGACTAGTTTAACGATATCGTATTATTATACCCCAAAGTACCTATGGCAAATGTTTTCGTTTTATGTGGGTGTTGTGTTTTTTGCACTGCAGAAAATGATATTGTAAAATACGGGAAAAGAACCTGCACCCACCATCACACACAATTTTCGCCGAACCTATTCAATCCCAAATAACATTTTATTACCCTAATGGCGTGAAAACGAGCGAAACTCTAAAACAAAAGCCTCTGGAGATGAATAATTCCGGTAAATATTATTTCTCTTGCATATTGCATATTGTATATAATTTAACCATAATACATACCACCGGCGCATATGCCTTCATTATTGTTATTTCACCTATACGCTCGCACGCATGCACACACACACACACATGTACGTGTACCCGTATGTGCAACTGTCGTATAATTTTATAAGCCTCGGTCGCCTCTCCCCCGTTTCGGATATCTCATTCAGCATTCCACATCGTAAAATAATTCTCTAGAAACTTCCAAGTCTGCCCCACGTGTTGTGCAGTGTAAAGTAAGTGTGTGGCTTTTTTCTATACGCGCGCGCGCGCGCGCGCGTGTGTGTGTGTGTGTGTGATTTTCTCTGATTAACGTCGCGAAGTCGCGTGCTACAAACTTCCAGTAAACGGTACACTAATACATCCGATATATACCTATATACTGCAGTGTTGTAGATGCGCGACTTTAGCTCCAAAAGTTTTGGCATCCAGTCACGATGTACACGCGCGTTCATGATCGACTTACAAACGTTTGTGTATACAAAGAGAATTGGCCAACAGGTGCGCGATGGGTGGGGATGACCTGCAGGGACCACAGCGGTGTGCGAGTTAAAGCACCAATGACGATATGTCGAGGTGGATATGACAAGACATATAATACAGTTATATGGTGAAATGTTTAGTGATTCATTTAGTTTGACACTCGAAATTAGTCAACGTCAATAGGGGCGGAAAATGTTCAAAACAGTATTTCGCAGTTTGATGATGTATTACTGTTGGGCTATGACTTTTTTTCAGTTAATAAACTAATTTAAAGAACACAAATATACAACGATATAAATACGGTATTTGTAATGGATGAGTTTTTTATTTATAACAGTTTTTCACGGTTTCATAACCGATAACAAAAGTTCAAGTACCATTAAAGTGTTGGTAATAAAATGAGATTGTTATTATTCAACACACGTGTTATGAAGCTAACGTTGAGGAGCACAAAAAAACTGTATTACTTGAACGTATAAAACAACAATCATCGATTTCATATGCGGCTCTATTTGAATAACAATAAAATTTTATTGCAAAGGTAATGGGTATAAATAAAAACTTATTTTCAGATATTGAAACATTTCAAGGGTTATCGAATACTATAAAATAAATGTAATGTCCAATATTTATAAGAAGATTAACAACGAATATTGTAAAATAAAACTTTTCAAAGTTTTTGAATACGCTTTAGGTTTATCATAAAATGGAGATGTTTGTATACATATTAGCACAGTGACAATGGCTTATATAGAGTTTAGGATAATTAATATGACAACAAAAGTTTAGGTATAGAGGATCAAACAAGTCAAACAAAATTACTTCAAACTACCAAACTAATTATTACGTCCCCAGGATCCTTTGTGTTTTATTACTACAAAATGTTTAATAAAACCATTTTATTATTATATTATTAATCAAATATAGAAAATTGTTTTAATATATTATGAGTTTATAACGCTTCAAAAATAAATGCATTATATGTTTAATAAACATGCTAATTCTTTGTATAAAAAAATATTTGAAACTATGTAATTTTGTTTGTTACAAAAAAATATCTTTAATTATTCTGTGTAGAGATGTTTACAGTGTTTAAGAAATATTTTAATTGGATTGGTGTAAATATACAGTTTTATTTGGAAATGAAAAAAAAACCGGGGGTGTTGTGGCTGGGCGGATTATATAAGGCGTCGGTTACGACGCGCACCGGCGATGGTTTGAATCCCAAACCTACGGGTGCTCATTCAAAATTCTGCCAAAACATCCACGAGTACCAAAACCAACAGTTCCCTCCCCGACAGTTCCATGGCCTTTGTTGTCGAAGCCTCAACCCCCCATAAAAAAAAAAATAAATAAAAAAAAACTAAAATTTTGTTCAAATACAATAATCAGACTTTTGAATGAAAAAATGAAAATACTATTATATATTTTTAATATATTAACCAAGTGATTTCATTTTCTATCTCAATGATTTTCTTTGCGTATATTTATCACGACAATTATATAATATTCTTGGAAAAATAAAACCATAAATGACTTTCAAGGATAATTAATAATATAATTCTTCTTGTTTACAAGTGTTTGTTATGAATGCATGAGTTTAATTATGATGTCATAGTTTTAATATGCATTCAAATTGTTTCCGGTACATACTTTTAAAAATAAGAATCTATTTTGACCAATTTAAGTCACATGCATAATAATGAATTAATGTAATTTTATTACATTTATTAGTGATCTAATGAATGAAAAATAATATATTATATGTAATTACATTGCTTGAACAATATCTCAGTTAAAATATATGACACCATCAACTCTCGATTTCACAAACTTAGATCAAAGTATATGTATATGACATGTTTGTAATAAAGTTTCAAAGTACCTGTCTACATTATTTTAGATAAATATTGAGAAAGTTATTTTGTATACGCTGTATGGTTTACGAATAAGAGTACATTTAAAGGGTGGGAGAAATGTTTCCAACGTTCGTTTTTAATATGTATTTTGGATGGGGACTTCGAAATGAACTAAGTATTTAGAAGCCTATAATAATTACATATTATTATAGATTATTATTATTATTATTATTATATTATTACAGATTATTATACCTATACGTCTATTTAAATAATTGTTAACTACCAAACAGCAACTTTTAAATCAATTTGATTGTACCTTTAAATTACAATATTTTAACGATTTCATAAAAGTATTATTATCCCATTAATAAAAAAAAATATTTATAAAATGTTTTAACGGTGTTAAAAATAAAAACAATAGTATGAAAACTTTAGGTGTCGAGGAGATCTAATGGCAAGGTTCAATTTATCAATGTTAATTACCACACTAATTATTAGTTCATAGAAATAATGCTCCAATGATTTCTGTTGTAATAATATTACGATTCAATCATTTTATAATATTTGCCTGAACTTTTGAAATTATTGTACAAAAGAGAGCTTTTTTTGCTTGTGGAGATTTTGATTTGGTATTATTTGAAATAGAAGACGAGAAAATAAATATAATAAGACCAGTGAAAACAAGGAGGTGAAAATGAAATGGACTTTGGATGGAGGATTAAACAATAGCAATGACTGAAACGGTCTTTCGTGATCCTATCTAGAAAACTATCATTTCTCTGGAGAAAAAAATGTACGTAAAGCACGTTCTAAGTTTCTCTTTATTGTTTTCTTTAAACGAACGTGTCTAAATCTACTTTGAAGAACACGTGAAACGTTACCGTGAAAGATAATGGAATTATAAAAAAAAAAGTCGTCCTTTCGACAACATTACATCTGTGCCGTCTTTAATAAAAACAAAATAGCATTTTAATACCCACCACATGGTCTATAATAATAGTCAAAAGTATACTGTATATAGTGAGTATTATCAGTATATAGAAGTTACGGTGTTATTACGTATTATAAAAGGGTAGAACCGAAAAGGTTTTTAAGTCCAAACAATAATATTTCTTGGTGTTTGCGATATATATTATTATATAATACGCAATTCAACTGAATATCAAAATATCGCGATAAACAACAATTTATATTCCATTTTAGATTTATATGAATTGATAAGATTATTATTATATTAGGTTTATTGTGAACGCACAGACGCCATCGAACGACGGAAGAATGAAATTGAATTATCCAATTATTAGAAGCGAAAAAACGTTTTTTTTTTTTTGGTAAGGAAAACTTTTCATTTTCGACTTTAATTTTTTTTGTTTTTCACACAGATAAACAAAATATACTTCATGGATACTATAAGATAGTGTATAGAAAGTATAATATACACTGTTTAGTTTTTGTTCCACTTTGTTATGATCTCGTGTCTTGGGGAAAAATGTTGATGGAAGTATTATATATATATATATGTGTGTGTGTGTGTGTGTGTGTGTGAAGTTAACAATAATTTACGAGTTGAGGAAACTTTCACGCTCCAAATATTATCTCCGTGGTATGTCGACCCTTTTTAGATTAAGCGAAGACGAATTTAGCAGTCAAAATATTCGTTTGTGTCCGTGATTTATAAAATACCGAGAAAACTTTTGTGTGGTATAATATCGTGGTATGCAGTATACACCCTTGGTTATAACATAAAGAAATAGCGAAGCGTCTCCAGCGGTCATCGAGGGATTCGCAACGCGGCAACTTAAGAATATTATTATGTCAAGGATTACGAAGAAAGTTGAATGGTTCCTGCTACATGAAGTTACTGAAAAGTCATTACGTAATTAAGATTTATAGTCCGTAATGAAAAGAGAGATAGAAACGCGACCGGCGAACAATGTTGATCTAACCCTTTTTTTTGCGATAACACAAACTGTTCGATTGGAAAATAATATTATGCTGAGTCTTAACGTAATATTATCGATCATAATGGCCCTACGGCTCACGGTACACGCAAATCAATCGTAATTAAATCGAAAGTGTATTAATTATTCATCAAAGAAAGTTATTCGCGGTATTGTAGTCGCGAAAGTCGGATTGAAGTTTAATTTGAATTCATGTTGTGTATACTCTGTGACAGACTAACGTTAATCTAGGGTTATTGAAATTTGTTGCATTCTTGATTAATTGATTATACGAGTTAATGAGAAAACGTTAATTAAAACATATTTTGTACGCTCGACTTTGCACTGTAGCTATATCGTGGGTGAAACTTTTTCGACTTTCGACGTTATTGCCGATTCGCAATTGCTTTTTTTTTTCTTTTACAAGGATAAAAACTAAATATGGCAGGCGAACTGTAGCTATAAAATAATTAAACGCGATGAAATATGATGGATTTGGATTTTTAGATTACCTATACTACGGGGTATTCCAACGTGCATTCGGATTATTATTTAATAACTATAAGGGCTGAAGACTATATATAGTTTACAACCGTCTTATTGTTCAACGTCATGTTCATACACAAACTTTTGTGCTCGTTTAAAGCTGTTTCGAGTTTGACTATTGGGAAGGGGAATAAGGGAATATTATCGTTAATAACACTCCTGTCTGCTTACATAGCCGACGGTATAATATACAACGAGTGGGTACACCGATGGAGTACCTTTTAGTCTGCAAATAATATTATACAATAATAATATTAATATGGGTTTGAAGGTTTAAAACGTTATAGGTATTCTACTGCAGTTAGAAAGAAACAACGTTGCTCGATATTATGCTTTACTGCTTTATGCTGCGGCAATATTATAGTGATTTATTATTGTCTATTGCTTTTGTTTTTCTCGCATTTATGAATAACCAAAGTGAAATAATGGGTCTTGTATAAAATTGAATCAAGTATCGTGCTGATTTTGCAGTTTACAACCGTAAATAAATGTACAAATATAATATAGTATAAATATATATATAATAGTGGTACTTACAATACACTGCTGGGGACCCTGTCTGTTGGGAGACATAGCTTTCGCCACCGGTTTTGACCGCCTCGACATATTTAACTTGCTCAAATCTGCTGACTTAACGTCTTCCGAGCTGCCAACTGTAAAATGGAAAAACTGATAATTAATTCTTATTCTAAAACTATAGCCATCATCATTTAATTTATATATATATATTTTTTTTATCACAGATTCCAAATAGTTTCATTAAACTTGATAAAAAAAAGTAGTTGGGTACATTTATGTGACATTTTAAATGTGTTACAATAATTGAATATTATATATTTTTATTTGTGAACAATAGTTAGAACGAGATTAATATATTAATTATTTTGAAAATGTTGCTGTTTTCGGATATTTAAAATTAAAATAAATAGAAATATGTTTAAACTTTTTTAAACTATCATTGTTTGTATTTGATTTAATTTACGAGTGATAATTAATCAAAACAAAATTGGATGAATTACCTACGGAAAGAGAAAACAAATCAAGAACTAGAGTTAAAGTTTTAACTGTGGCTTAACATAATAGTAAAGAAAAAACATATCTACGTGCCAGGGTCGAAAACATAAGATAATCCTTCACAACACATAAAATCGAATTCATAATAATTAGGTGCATTTATTACATAATTATGATATATTTATAATTCGCTTGCATTTTAGGCATGTGTAAAATTATGTCAATTTTCTAAACTGACATAAAAATTATTATCATCATTTAGTACATTTCGATGAAATGTAATAATAATCATCATTTTTCGCTATAGGCGGCTCACTCCTGCAGCAAAAACTGGGCAGATTGCGGTTAAGTGATTTGGTCGTCGTGTACCGCACACCCGCAAAGCCCAGACACTAAGACTCACACTCCCATCACACACACACTCATCAGTCATCTCTCCCTCATTACATTTAAGAGATCATATAATCCGTTCTGAACGAAAAACCGTCGGCAAACATTCACTCCCGGTGGTATTTGTGGCGGGGAATCGTCAGTTGTTGACGGTGAAAGAGGAAAAGGAAGAGGAAGAAGGGGCGAGAGAGAATGAGAGACAACGAATAAAGACGATATAGTTTAGAGATCGAGCGTTTGCTTTGACGAACCGCTACCGAATAATATACTCTTAGCTTGCGTGTGCACATAATAATGTATTATTATGTGTTTAATATATATATTAAACGCACGAAGTAGCGGCACAACGGCCGATCTCACATCGCGATTGGCAACGAATGCGTCGAACGCGACAAGATTAGTGACGTAGATATCCTAGGGCAAAGTGAGCAGTCCCCGGTGCCTCAAAACTTAGGAGGCCTTATTGTCACCTTGAGGGCCTATCGTAATTTTTCCAAACATTTTATACCTACTATTTATTAAAAATAATAAGACTATTGTTAATAATTACGATATACCGTATGTCGGTATAGTGTATACCCGTCCAGATTTTCATGGCTACAAATTACAATATGTATAATATTTTAGATTTAGATTAAAATTATGTTGGTCTAAATTAATTACTGCTCCGGACCCCAGTCCCATCTTGCTACGTTATCGGTCAAGAGGAGACGCACACTTCGTAGGTATATCGCGTATTATAATATACATGTTATAGCTATAAACACATAGTACACGACCGTAGCGAATTCGACTCAGCTATGACATAATAATTATTTGGTATCGGTTCTCCGAGAGAAAACACAGGCGAAGTAATAATAATGAGATTCGGTCAAAACGCGAGTGTCACGTATAATATGGAAAATACGTGGTCCAGAAAATGATCAAAGATACGACGCCTCAACCAATGTGCACCGAACAAAATAGTTCCGCTATTCAGAGATATTGGTTACACCACGTTATTATTACATTGCGTTTTATATCGAGTTGGAAACGTAATACTTTATTACTTTCAGCACATAATAATATAATAACCTGGTATATAGCTGCGGCTTATACATATTTTACACATCCTATACTCGTACTAATATTTTAACAATGTAATGAAAATATATAATATATTTAAGTGTTATATTATAATAATTGTTGAGCTATAAATAGTTCTATACGTCACTGACAAATAAAATTATCCTTAAAAAAAAAAAAAACAAATCAACGTTGATTCGACGACGTCTTGTAGCCGTTTTCGTTTTTGCGGTGACGTTTACGATAATTATTAAGAGTTATTTAAAACGCACGAAATACACGCGAAGATAGTTATATTTTATACCGAAGCTCTAAAATCTCAAACGTGGGCAAACAAAAGGGTTGTGTGTATTTTTGCGCGATGCTTACATTTCACATTTGTACGATGACGGCGATGATGAAAAGTTTGACTTGTTTATATACGTGCCGAGATTAAACCTAATATTTGAGAAACTAAATTTCATCTGTAAACTACAATAATAATAATGATATAAGCTCATCTCGTTTCGAAAACGCATGTGAGGAAATCCGAAATTGAGTACTCTGGCTGCTCTATACCTGCAACCTCACTTTGATTACAACATACACACACACACACAAACCACATTGTTGGAGGGCACGGACAGCGTAACTACAATAATATATCGAGCTCGTAAAACACGTGCTGTCGAAATTCGAATGTTTATTATCTCGTGTGAGGTGAAAGAAAAAAAAGAAGCGTATCTGCAACATGCAATTTTAATTATGGCAATACAACTATCCATTATTGTTTTATAATTGCGGATGAATAATAGATGAAGGCAAGCAAGTACAGAAGTCAATATTTTTTGCCACGTTTTCATTTTTAGGTGTACTACTTCACTCCGTCAAACTTCCCTTATCATAAATTCATCGGCCAACAAACATTATGAATATATGCAATCAAATTTTAGAATTTAATTCGTTTTACGATTATTAATTATATTTTATATTGCATCCAAGGATGGAAATTAAAACTGAGAAGGTCAGTACGCAGAAACACTAACTTCACTTAAGAGGACCGGTGGTGGCCCAAAGGTTTTCAACTTGGGACTATTCCGAGGGTGGGTACTGCAGTTACGAGGAAGCATATTCTGGAACCCAATATCATAATATTTTGAGTTCGAGTGCTGTTGTCGCATGAACGGATATTTATTTATTTTATATATAATATGCATAAAAGAAGCGGATAGAATTATTAAAATGAGAACGCCACTGTTTATTTTTTTAACAACTTTTCACGCAAACCTCAAACATATCTCTTAATTATTTTAAACTTACGAATACTTTACGGCTGAGCTATGCGCCGTCTACTTTGCACGAGAAAAACGGTAAGTAGTGTTATATATTATATATATGTACGAGTGCATAGCACGACCGTAGTTGTCCGCGGTACTTAGTGAGAAAATGTCTGTTGAACACATTGCTGTGAACTTTAACTGCGCTCCGTTTACTTTCTCCCTCGTTTTATTTTTTTTTTATAGCACTTCTTCCGAATCTCATCAACCTTTTTATGGGGAATTCATTACACAACGAGTTTCCCGAGTAATATATTTTACATTTGCTCGTTTATGCCACCACCGCAACAAACGTGCGCCACGACCTCGCCGAACGCGCCACCAATCCAACCTAAGTAGCTATTTTATAATATATTATGTGCACTGGAAACGGGAATCGTCGTTAGAGGGTGTGCAGGTTTTCGGGGATGGATATATAGTAAATAAATTGTTCGGGCAAAAGTATATAGTACCTACGCCCCTGAAAATTTCGATTTATGGTACGCATGCGCCTCGGAGGGATGTGGGTTGTGGATATAATGGATATATTATATGAGAGCGGTGCGGTGTCAGATTGTGAAATTTTATGGCCGTCGGTAGCGACGACGGAAACGAAAGATATATATATACATACCCAATAATCTATGTGCGACGTATATCATGAATATATACATATAGGTGGTGACAAAAACTATATATATATATTTACATATGGATAACGACGTGGAAAAAAAGAATTTTTTTCTTTTATTTTAATTGGCTTGTCTACGATCGAATACGTTTTAGTCGATATTACATTATTGTAATAAAATAGTATGGTCGATTACGATCAGATGTTTCTCTCATGTTTCTGCGGTTCCTAGATATCAATGCAGTATAATTTTACGAGACAAAAATAAATCGTCCTCACACTCAATACACTGGCAACACACCATTGGCGTGATTCATTACGGTGTGAGAATAACGCATAAATAATTTTATACGTAATTATTGTTCTCCTCGGTATAGAAAATATCGAACTGATATTGTGATATTTTCTTAAGATTTTGGGTAAGAGGCCCATGCTACAATGATATTATAATATTGTTTTACAACAATATGCCATTGAATATTTATGTAACTATTTTGGGACGAAAATAACACAACTTTAATCTAGCGCAGACGGTTTTTATCGTAACTCCGTATTTTATTTCCCTTATTATTCTACGAATTCATAACCGTGGTAATGTTATATCGATTCGACGAAATATATTTATGGTAAATGCATTGAAATCAAGTACCCATCAACCGTATAAATACATACATAATACATAGTTACTTATTATATATATATATATATATTTTACTTACAAAAAAAATCAACCTTGACTTTATATTATATTATGTATCATGCACGTTGCACTGCGCAATATTATTACACGTCGCAGTGAAAAACTCAATAATTATAATTTTTTGACGGTGACATGATACAAACCGTTAAATAAATAATGATATGCAATACTTGTGTAATTTTATTAACTGTCAGTATAATTACAATGACCTATTTTGAACTCGAAGACAATAATGATAAAAATAAGTAGAAATAGGTACCTACCTAATTTAAATGTAACAATTATATTATTGTATATGAACGTCTAATGAAATATTAATTTACCCTGTTTATTATTTCTCATAGAAGCATAACGGTAGAATAGCGACAAATTGTCCGACTGAACTCTTTATTTATTTTCAACTGAATAGAATGATGTACAAATTACAAGTACAATAAAAAATAGATATTAAAACGTATTTCGAACGCGTGGTATAGTTATATAGGTTGACGTGAAGTTAACAAATAATTATTATAGTATTTCAATATGATGGATTTCAAGTTATTTAATGACTATTGCCGAATAATTTTCGTGTAATAATAAATTAACAACTATAAATTAATATTGGTTATAATATAATATTATGTGTACAATTATTACATAATATTGGATACAGTGTCTACAGAAGTGGTTATTTTAAATTGTTGGTGTCATAATATTACACCACAGATGTTTGTTGATCTACTAACCAACAATTATCTCAGAGCAGTGCAGCCTAAGTCTTTAATTCAAAGTGTTGGGCTTATTTATTATTTTAAAATATAATCAAATTCGTGAAACGCATCGTAATCACTCAACAAGACACGCACCATATTATGATTGCATACGTGTTTATGGATGACAACGGCGGCGCTTGAGATTTTAAAACTGAGTCGTGTGCAACACAGAGGATTATTTTCTCACTGACAATATATAATAATATATTATATAATATTATGTGTGTGCGTTCGATAATAATATTATAAATTATATGGACCGTGCCTTACGGTGCAAAACACGGCACAATGCAATGGGAGGTATATATTTTAAAAGATGTCTATACACGACTCGGCCACCCGTTTACAATAACCGTTGTACGCCTTCATTTATGGTGCTCATAAAACTTCTCTTTCTTTTTCTCTCTCTCTCCGAACACTGCAGCACACCTAGACCTGCCTTCGTGTGCGTGTGGGTGTGTGGGGTGGTGGTGGTGGCGATGGGAGAAGGAGGAGGAGTCAGAGGCAGTTTCACCATTCACTATATGTGTGTGTTGTGTGTGTGTGTGTGTGTGTGTGTGTGTGTGTGTGTGTGTGTGTGTGTGTGTGTGTGTGTGTGTGTGTGTACGCCGTACGGACAAATGGTGGCTAGTGTTCCAGATAACGTTTTTCGGGTAACAATGTTTTTTTCCCAGCGAGAAAGTACGTGCTCTCGTAAAACAATAGGGCTTCATCGGACTTCGCAAAAAGCTTCGGTTCCGAGAAAGAAATATATATATATATATACACGCATAGCCCATGAGTGTGTGTGTATGAACGAAAAGGGGAAAAATAGCACTCTCTATATATATATATATACATAAATATGTATGTATATAACTACATATATACACACGCATATATATATATATATATATATTGCATTATATTTACGATGGAACACGGGGCGGTGAGCGGAGTAGGATTGTAGATTATATACGGTGCTGTATGTGTAATCGCGTGTTGTTGGCCGGAAGATTAACGAGCCAGGTGGCTGGAAGCGCGTGGCATAACGGATATATTATTTTTCGAGATATGACCCGGATATGAGGGAGAAAACATAAAAATGAGATGCGAGAAAAAGCGGAGAAAAAAAATATCGATATGACGGCATCGGTGGCGGAGAACAGTGGGGAATAATATCGAGACGAAATAATAAAATAATAATATATTCGAATTTCGTCTTCTGTGAATTTCATCGGAATTCGGAATGTTATAATATAGGTATAACTGTCTAGTGAATGTGAACGAAAGAAAATGATTTTATTGTTAATAATCAGATGCACTCAACACACCGTGAATTCAAATATTATCTACAAACCACGGTGATAAATTTTGGCGAATATTAGTCGAGTCGTGAGTTATTTGGATCTTGTAAAATATAATAATATTTGAATTATGTATTTAAAAAAACACACACTAGACGTAATATTATCATTTCATCACATCGAATTCTTTTATAATAATAATTATTATTATAATCGATATTAAACCGTTTGGACGAATAATTATAATGTTGTAATAATTCAGCGCTAAATACGTATAATAGGCGCGAAAATGTATAAAGTGTCAAAAGATAAAAGAACATAGTTTTTTAAGCTTGGCGCACCATATGATGAGATTATGGACATGGAGGTTACCTGCTTATATCTACATTGTATGTTATTGTGTTTGTCTCGTTCACTTTTCTAGCTACATTGATCGAACACGTTAATGAATCGGCATCACGTCTGGACAACGAAAAAGAAGAAGAAAAGTCTTTAGAGTTATCGTTCAAAGGGCATTCATCAAGGGCGCGACTTTTTCGATACCATAAACGGTTATCTTGGCTCCTCTATACAGATGGTCTTTTGTAAAACTCTATCCGCTCTCTTATTTTCTCTATCACTCTCCCGGTCTGCGCAGTATCTCGTACGAGATCTGCTGACGAAGCTACACGGCTCAGTCCATTAGTGTAATTTGTTTTAGTCCGGGCCCCTCCGACTCGCGAAGAAATAAAAGAACTTTCTGAATGAAAAAAAAATATATATATATATATGTCGGGGACGAAGGGTAAGAAACTATATTACTGGACTTTAGAACTTTTATCTCATTCAACCGATCGGAATTGATTTGGACCTCCAAAGAAGAAGAATGCCAGCCTTTAATACTCTCGTTTGATTTGAATGACCGTTTCCTTTGGCCGATTCGTCCTGCAATGACGTTTTTATTCGCATTCGAACCGAGTCTTTTGACCTAAGTGGAGGAGGGGGAGGGTAAGTGGAGGAACTCGGAAATAAATGTACGGAAGATTTTTTATATACATATTATTTTCGTTGAAGAAAAAACACAATTTTCCCAATCCCGACTGCTGCAGCAGTAACCTATAACGATTTAGTGAGTTTTTACCGAGCACATGACCATTATTTTTATTTCGGTCGTTTAGTTTATCTGATTCGAATATTTAGATAAAGCGTGTATTATGTAGTAGTATTGGTCCTTTTCGTTTATATAATGCCCCAGATTCTTATCTCTGAATAATAATAATAAAAAACAAAAAAAAAAAAAAACAGAGATTTGCGTTTTGGTTGTTATAAAAACTCGTGTGTGCGGCACAGGTTTGAATTAAAAACGGCATATACGAAGACGATGTTGAGAGTTTTTAGAAATGTTCAAAAAGATTTATATTGAAAACCTGGGAAATCTTCATTCACCGGAAAAGGTCTTGTTCGCGTGTGTATAACAGTTCTTACAGTTTGGGCTTTAAGCAGCGACGACAGCGCAAGATTTAAGCATCGTTTTTAAGCATCTTTCACAAACCACATAAATCCTGCAGTAGGTACTGGAGCAATGGAAACTTTTGGGTTCGTTGTCTCTGGAACTCCGAGTACAGTGTCTCAGACATAAATCGCCCCGTGGCCGTAATAATGCACATCTATGAACCTATATGGTACCTTTAAGATCAAAAATGGACCAGACACAAAGGCGTTTTTGTTTATGTATTATTGTCATGTTTTTGCGTTCACATGTGGCTGTAAACATATATATATATATATATACATAGGAATCTATACAAGAATCTTGAATATGTTTATATATGTTAAAGGACATAATATAGTACCGTTTACAAATACATCAACTCCATCTAATAACTTGTTTACTCTTATATAGGTGGCATTACGACAGATTTTATGAATCAACACATTACCTCAAGTTATTATTACGATATAGTTAGTATTATAATCACCAAAGTCGTGACCATATTCATTCTTCAATATATAATACCATCGTATTTCAAGTTTGTACGATTTGTTCTCAATGAATGGTATTAATTTTTTACAACCGAAAAAAAATCTACCATCACTATTTATCATATTACATTATCACAACAAAAGCTAAATCGGAGAAGACCAGGACAATAGTTTATTAAATTAGTAAAAGTTTATTTTTTTCGGGACCTAGCTTGATTATTCAGTTGTTACTTGTTACAAATATATCGAATCGATTCAATAACCTGTTTACTCTATAATGGATACAGGTAGGAAATTACTAAGAAAAAAATTACTTTGTTTGTATTCACATTAATTTGATTGTCATAGAATATCAATACTGCAAGTGTTATATTTAATAATATTACGTTTGAAAAACACTATTTAAATTAATACGATTTTTACAGTATATTTTTAATTTTATGAAATATACTTCAAAAGATACACATTCAAAACTACAATATTGTTTTGATGAATTCGACTAAACTATAATCAATGTATTAACTTTATAATATTAAAATATATTGTTTGAGTTCAATTACTAAGTTTCAATGTAAAAATAAATAATATACTATTTAGGCAGCTTCGAAATTCACATAATTTAAACAATGATCCCATTACGTTTGTTGTGTATTTATCGGTGTAACTTCGGCAGAAAATATAGACATCACTTTGTCGTTTATTTTCTCCAATGTAGATGAGAAAACGTCAGCTATTTCAGCATTTGAACTTTTAAACTCGACCCAAACAAGTTTAATTCAATATTTTGGCCTAAGAGAAAACATTTGCTAAAGGCCTTTAAAAGACAACATCTCTCTCAAATCATCTAAAAATACAATTGTTAAAAGAACTGTGTACACTGTATACTAATAACGAATTCAATTAGATAGTTGTGAACATTGTTAGAAAACAACAATTAAAAACATATACTGAATTTTATTAATATTTATTTTTTCCGAGAAAACATTATTTAAAACAAAATTTATTGTTATGCGAGTAACTGAAAATAATGTTAATTAGGGCACAAAAGAGACAAAAATATATTCATACCATTAAATAAATAAGTTAAAGCTTAATTTAAAAATAATTTAACCCCCCAAAAATGAAGACAAGATTATATATAATTTTGTTTTCTTAATATTGTAAATTTTAGAGTAAAAAACATTTGCAAGAGGAAAATACTGTAATACTATTTTAATTGCATATACTTGACTAAGCAATTTAAATTGCATACATCTAAGATATTTAAACTATTGTTTACAAGACTTTCATGAGGTATTTTTAATAAATTCTCAAAATCAACTAATTCTAGTATAATAAAATATTTCATGTTTAGTATAAAATTACTTTTATTATTTTAATTAACATTTATGAAAAATAAAACGGATTGAGATAAAACTTTTAATTTTGCTAGTTACTTTTTACTTTATCTACGTTTTTGTGCGATATTCTAAAAAAAATATAATATTATGTTTTGTGTACAATAATAAATATTATATTATTATATGTATATAACATAAAATATTCCAATACTTTTAATAACTTATTTTTTTATTCATATGAAATGAAGTATGGAAATCAGTTTTATCATAGAATTTAATATTACAAGTGTTTAATAATATTTTAAAAGTATGTAAATAATGAGTTCTCTCGAGCAAACTCAAAGTAATATGAAGTTGAATGAAAAACACTAAAAAGTAATTCCAGTATATAGTTTATAATTTTTCCGTTTCAATTATTAAATCATTATTATTATTATTATTATGAAAATTAAAACAAAAATACAATATTTTGCAATTATCAAAAAATGTTATAATACTGGATGTGTGTGCAAGAGTTCAGCTAGCTGTTGTATGAGATGGGAAATAATATTTTAAAGGAATTGTTAGATAATTATAATTATATACAAGTATGTGTAGGTAAAATAAATAAAATAATTGTCAGTTTAATATTTTATACATTAATCAAGTTGTAATTACAAAAAAATTTACTATTAATGTAATTTAATGGAAGTGATTTTTTTGTAAAAGTATAATAATAATAATCGTACGCTTGAATAATTAACTTAAGCTTAAATATGATAGATGAAATGTATGGATCTGTCTACTGTCAACCAAGACGAATATAGTAATTTTAAAGTTATTTCCATATTTAGATATATTATACAAGGATTATGTATTTAACGTATATCACTTTTCGATTAAATAAGTTGTGTACCTAATTGTTGTAAATTAAAGCATAACTGCAGTTTATAATCATCGCAGTACCTATGAGATTACTTTGAACAGACCTTGGGATACTATAGGTACTTGCGGTAACTGTTTTTTTTCTTTATCAACTGTGAATATTCGAAAAGAAATATGTTGAAACACAATTTTTAGATTTATTTTGAATAGGTAAAGTTTGGAAAACATCGTGATGTTTCCCTTTATGATGCTATATTATAATATTAAAAATTAAAAATATATATTTTATAAAAAATGTCAAGCAAAAATATTCTGTAAAAATTACAACAGAAAACGGCCGCCTTAATACAATATTTATTTTAAAATTGCTTCACCATAAATATTAGTTTTTTTTCATCGTTTCTTACAATTATGATATTATGTTTTCCCAAAAAAAAAGTGACTTCTTTAAAATGTATAGTATATACGTCATAATAATATATGTATGTTGTACCTATACAAGCTGAGTATATTGCTTCTAAACAAACCGATATTGCAATATAAAAACGTTATGTTCATAAATAATAACAATGATTTGTTTGTCGTAAATATTATTAAAATAACAAAAATGTTAAATACTGCTATGTACAACATGCATTCAAGTAAAAATAAATTATAAAACATTTTGTATTATTTAGGGCAGAGCAGAACGCCCAATAGACGATCGCGGGCCTATACCATGCAGGCCAGTTGGCTAATACGGATGGATATACATTTTTAATATTATTATCATAGGGACAAAATAGGATGCGCCAGTAATTCCGTTAAATTCGTGTTTCCTTGAAACCGTGCGTGTATTAGATAGTTGATTTTCATTATGATGATATTTTCATCTACCTATGCGTTTTAAAAACAGTTTTTTTTTTTTTTTACTTATATATTATTATTATTTATTATTTTGTTATTTGTAATTTCGGTAAAAATATTGATGCATAAAGCCCATACTCTCTATAGCATACCGCAAAACCAAACGACAGGGGTTTAAAACGTTTACATTTATATCTATATAAATATAATACTCTTGTGTGTGTGCGTGGGTGTGTATAATAGTATGAGCGTGTATGGGATGGTGAGTGTATGCGTGTGGAGTATAGAAATGTATGTATATGCGTGGCTGTATTTCCCAGAGGAGAATCACGACGGTCTCGCTTAATTAAATATATTCGAAAAAGCATTAATTCTGAATCCGGACTTTTACGTAGCGCCTCGACCGGTGTGCGTATCACAAAAGCGGTGGCGGCTCGCCAGTTCCAAATGCATATTATATAAAGTCCCCGACATCGATATAAATAAAATTGCCCAATAAATATAAAAATTCACTTTATTTTCCTTTTTTTTTTTACTTATCAATTTCATGACCCTAACGAGTCGATATTTGTTTTAAAAATGCATTGTACAAGCAGACAATATCCGCACATCAGTGTAACGCAAATAAATTATTTTTGAATCAAATAATATTTTGTTTTTTTCCTCCACTATCCTTAAAAAAATTAGCCATGAAAAAGAAAAAAACATATATATGGCACAGGACGCTTCAAATAATAGAAATATTATACCAAAATGATTAAACATTTTTTGTACAGCTTATCTTATTATAGCACACGTAAATTTCAAGCACACACGTTAGAAAATATTAATTATTATTTGTTATAGATAAAATGCAATGTTTTTATAATTATAGAATAAAATAAGTCATACATAAATTTGAACCAGCGGTGGGATCCAGAAAATTTTTTTTCCCGTTTTCGCTTTTTAATTTTAGATTTTGAACGAAGTGATGAATGTATTGATTTTAAAATGATGTGTGTGTGTTTTTTTTTTTTGTTTGTTTTTGTGCCTGTGTACAGCATAACTAGTCGAAATATCTTCAATTTCAAACTTTAGGGTTGGTTTCCGATGTAAAAGTGAATATCCTTGGTGCATTATAGAGGTCAAAAGTAAAAAAAATCGAGAAAAACAAAAAAAAAATGACAGAAAAACGGGAATTTTTACGCAAAACCAGTTTTCGACCAAATCGATATTTTTATATGGTTATAATTCAAAAACTAATCACTGTAAATACTTGAAATTTTCACCAAATGTTTATGTTAATGTTATCTATATACAGTTTAATTCTCAAAAATTTTTGATTTTTTTTTAGTTATTTATAGACCACTGAAATTTTCGTTTTTTTTGAAGTGTCGGTAAAAAAATGTTGGACGACCAAAAGAACTTGAAAATTTAATACAAGGTTCCTTATAAGTTGTTATTATTGTAGCTAAAAAAAATTAAAAATCGTTATTCACAATCTTTTTTGTAAGCGTTTATAGTTCAAATTTTTACGAAATATGTCGAAAACGCGAAAATTTGCAAGTAATTTTGAAGTTTAAAAATCATAAAATTTTTTCTGTTTATAACTAAGGATTAAAAATATAACACTAAGTTTTCCATAAGTTTTCCTTCAAATAGCTATAGAGAAAACTCGAAGCGTCATTATAGGAAAAATTTTAAGTGCGTTTGAATTTTAAATTTGTACGAAATAGCGTAACGATAACGATTTATCCTAAAACGATTTTAAATATTTGTTATTTTTCAAAAAGTATAAGTCGTAGATACTTGAAAATTTTATCAGTTATTTAGATTGGCGTTTTCATTACATGATTTAATTTTCAAAATATTTTGACATTTTTCGAGATATTTATAGACAACTGAAATTTTCAATTATTTTGAAAATTTTCTTTTGAAGTGTCGATAAAATTTTTTTAGCCCTATCAAAATACTTGAAAATTTAATACAAAGTTCCTCATAAGTTATTCTTATAGTAATTAAAAACTTATAAAAATACGTAGGCAAAATTTTTTTTATTAGCATTTGAAGTTCAAATATTGACTAAATACGTAAAAATTACGAAAATTCGCAAATTATTTTAAGCTTGAAATTTATACAAAATTTTCTTTTTAAATTAAAGATTTGAAAATTTTTAATTATCTATAATATATCCTAGACTGACAAATCATCTCCGTTCAGAATCGTTTTTCGTATACAATGATACCTATCATTGCATTCAAATCTAACCTACCCTAGTCAGAGGTCTACCCCACCACCTAATGTACAGCAGAGCGACATCCACTTTTTTTTAGATTAAACACATTTATTCAACATAACAACTGATGTTTATTATTTGATATTAAAAAAAAAAAATTGCTGTTTAATTGTATTAAGCGTATATAAGGGGCGGGACCCGTTTCGCCCAAAAATGACCGTACCCGTTTCGCCCGGGTACCCGTTTTGCCCAAATTTTATTTTTATATGATTTCCGTTTCGCCCAGAGTAGTTTAGACCAATTTAAAATTAAGTTGGCAATAGTTCAGTCAAATATTAGGTATATTTTAGGGAACGTTATAATACCTATAGCAATAATCCAGTCGTTATCGAATGAAATTACTCGTTATGAATTCATAAAAAACATGTGTAATAATTTTAAAAATAAACTTTAGGTGGTATTAATAATTATATTTTGAACGATTAAAATCGATTTTTTTTATAAGATATGTGTAAATTTTTATGACGTTAATTTGATTTTTTAATGATAAGTATTTATAAATGTTGTGTGGACTAAATTTTTAATGTGTTAAACTTTTGTGAAAAAAAAAAAAATGACGTGTGTATAGTTTTTGGAAAACAAAGAGGTGTTTTCTGGATAACGCTAAATGATACTCAAGTATTTGACTGAACTATTGCCAACTTAATTTTAAATTGGTCTAAACTACTCTGGGCGAAACGGGAATCATATAAAAACAAAATTTGGGCAAAACGGGTACCCGGGCGAAACGGGTACGGTCATTTTTGAGCGAAACGGGCTACGCCCTATATAAGCTATATAAATTACTTCGTATAATGTACCATGTTGTTATATAGTTATCAAAACCGTAAACACATATACAAATACAATGTAATTTGAACCTAGGTATTATTGAATGATAATATATGTAACTTTGACTAAAATAAAATATTATTCTGTATAGGTACTTACATGTATAAAATATGACGTATCAGTATAGAAAAACAATTATTACAATAATATTATCTATAATAAGTAAAGTTTTTCGACAAAACGTAAAATTTTTTTGTGTAATGGCAATAGCCTGAAAATGTTTAGTTATTGGATTTTACCTTTCACACGTATAGGTTGTAGGTATGTACGGATAAACAAAAAATTAGTCAATTTGTATGTTAAGTGCTATTTTACAAAAGAGATAAATTCACACAAATTGATTACAGAAGAGTTGGTAAATATATAGGTACTCCCCCTATTCGTCCCATCGTTATTTTTCCGGACAAACAGGTGAAAAAATTAACCACAATAATCGAATTCGGGATTAATGCCGATCGGATTACACGCCTGACATTTATCCATCTATCATAATTAGTCTGTTCAGGACGATTAAATACGCAATGTTGTGCGGGGTATATATTTCATCAAAAACGAGTACCTATTCCGGAATCTCGCCAAGATTGGTTTGGCTCTCTGCAGAATATCATGGGTGCACAATCCATCGAGGCAAGTTTCTAATTATAATATTTTATCTGAAATCTCTACAAAAGACAAAAATATAGGATTTGAAGTTTCTAAAATTTGCTTTAAGAAATAGGCACATTGTAGAGCCTATACGTATTAATTCGTAAATTTATTAGTACCATTAATATCATAACTGATAATAAAATATTCGTAAATAACTACAGACATTTCAAAACATTTTTAAATTACATAGGTACATTTTAATTCAAATAACGTAAAATGTGAAGTATTACAAAATATTCAAAATGTGTACGTTTAAAATTGGTGTAATAAATATATACTATTATACTATATATTGCCTAGCAGCTAGTCGATAGCATAGGAACGTGATTGAATTGTTTAAATTTAAAATTTGACATATCAACAAAATAATCGTGCTCCGGAAAATGTCAATAAGTGCTATAGAATTAAAATATTACACATTCAAGGGAAACGCGTTTTCGAAGTAATTTTATTTTACACAATAATTTTAAATTTTTACTGTAAGATATAAAATAACACGTCATTTAAGATTTTCATTTACACATATACAGTTAGTTTGCGCAAACTAGAGTTAATATGGTCCGTTTGCGCAGTTTAACTGAACGAATAAACCCACCTTTAGTACTGACACATTTAACAAAGGATAAAGGTTTATTCTGATTAATTTATGATATTATATGCTTTGACATAAAACGAGGTTAGAATTAATTAACTGTCTGCAGGACCGACGAGTCCTCGACAATATAGTTAGCTACGATAACTGTAAAAATGACGTATTAAGGTTATTAATAATATTAACCACTTGTCTGTACAAAGGTCAAAGTGGTATTTTTTTTCTTCAAACATAGGTATATATTATATGAATTCTTAATTTATCAATATAGTGTAATTTGTGTCAACACAGACAAGGAATTAAAATATTTAATTACAATAAGTCAATAATAGCAATGTTCAATACTATATTATTACGTTAGTACCCTACTACTATAATAATTAATACGTTACTGTAGACAACTTAATAGACATAACAAATAAATTTAAATAAGAAAGACTAGATAATAATATAAACTATTTAAAACGTTCGTCGGATGAACAAAATATTATACAGAGTTAATTTTAATAATCAAATCGATGGCGAAATGTTTGAGTTTTTTTACGAATCGGTCATCATTATTAATAAATACCAAACATTAAACGCAGAACGAAAAACAGGAAAATAACATCCCAGAGGAACATCAATAATTACCGTAGGTACATAATTGTACTAGTATTATTAATTGACAGTCTGAGATCGTCCTGTCAAATATAATTGAAGTCGGTTAACTAAAACTATTTTCGATAAGTTTTCTGCGGATCGTACATTTCTCCAAGCTTTAAATTATTGTTCTTTGTTTTATCCCTGGGACTTGATAAAGATATTTTTTATAAAATAAATATATACACATATAAATATTATAAGTCAAAACTACATATTACCTAAGAATGATGCAGTGAATTATATAGCTCTGACATAAACAGTATAAAATTAAATAAATATTTTTAAAATCATATTGTGTCATACCTCTATGAATAATATTTTTCATACTACAACATACTCATTGCTCAAGTCATTATTTTTTAATTTAAATGAGAATTTCAGATGTCCGTACAAAATTTATTTGTATATTATATAAATTTAGAATATTTTGAAGAACTCTGTACAAAAATATGTTCACGGTAGGTATTAATATTAAAATTAAAATTTACATGAATTGTTTACAATACAATATCTTTCAAATTTTATTTTCCTGATTTTCACATTTAAATATTATCAACTACCAACAAAGTATACCTAAAAATGTTTATGAAAATAAATGTCTTATTATTTTTAAATTTATTTGATTAAAAACTATGAGGTAGGTACCTTGTATTAATTCGTTTACATTATTGACTTAGCATAAATAAACTAAAATTATAAACAACCAACTTATTGTTTTAGCCATGGAAATAATGGTTGAAAATTGAATGAAAATGTTTAATGATAATAATGATTTTTCATAACTAAAGTAGTATTCTCTACAAATAACTTAAAACGTATATAGCAATTTTTAAGGTGATCGATTTAAAATTTAAAAAAAATTCCTCAGCGTTAAATTTCTTACGAGTTTATGTATTTTGTACGATCTATATATGTTTTTATCAGCGATCTGATACACGCATGAAGCAAACAAACATTGCGTGAAATTGCGTTATGAAATCCGAAACGTGCGGACTACAAACCGTATATTATTTTTATACCAAAAAATATGTATACAATAATTATTAATTATATTATGTTTATATATACACCGACCTCAAGTAAAGGTAAAATATTTTATGTTAAATTTTGTTTGAATATAAAATGAATGGTATTTAACTATTAAGTAATTCCATATCGATGTTTCTATAAGAATTTGTTTATTTCTTGACTTCGATTCCCTTCCCCTACCATTCATGGATTATGGCTCCTTTAATACGTAAAAACGTACTTAATGCAATATGTGATCTTGAAGTAAACTTTATCTATATAGAGTTTCGGCCATTTCATCGGTTAGAATTATATGATCAACGAAAGCGTATCATAGAATATTTTATTGAAGAAACTACGGTACTAAAGAGAAATTCTGTGTATATTAAACGATAAAACAACGCACTGGCAAAGGCAATTAATGATAGCTATCTATAAGAGCATTTATTCCACGTAACGTTCGATCGTTTAATCAGCAGTAAAGGGGGAATGAAAGTTGAAACGGTTTGGAGGTATTAAGGATATTCATTTTCATACTTCCGACCGAAAGTTTAAAGTTGATCAACAGAAAATTGGTCCTGTGCGTCTGAACCCAGGATGATTCCGTTATCCAAAAACTAGTAAAACTATTTCAATAGCCAGCAATACAGCAGTTACATTTAAGAAAAGAACTTGATCAATAAAAATCTTTTCTATACTCTAAAATGTTTCTTTAAATGTTTTCTAAATTATAATGAAGTAGGTGTTATTTTAAACACGCTGTTGTTAATATTATAGATTTTGGTTTTGATCAAAGGTCGGTAATATCACATTATATTTGATGCATCATTATAGATTATAGTATGTCCAATCTCTTATGTAACTAATTTATTTGGGGAAACTGCTTTGACATATTATTATTAAAATAAATTTCAAATATAGGACAGTTTCATGTAAGCACCATAAGTTTCTAAAAATATAAGGTAATTACGACCTAGGTTAGGAGTGCTTTCAATATACGGTCATGCACTGTTGGGAGTCTAGAGGGCCTGTTTATTCATGGTCGAAGCCTTAGATCCTTGTGAACTCATACTGATGGAAACTAAAGGACTTAATTATATTGCCTTGGAGTCTAGGTTTCATCTAATGTATAATGCGTGAATAACATGGTCATCAGCTCCTTTAAAGTTCATAAAGGATCGAGGAACAAACCTTTGAAACGTTTGCCGGGTAAATGCAATATAATTTTCAACCCAAAACAAAATATTATGTCGACCCATTACAAGTAATAATTATTCGAATAGAATTATCGATGAAAGTACTAACCTTCAGTTATTTATAAATTATTACATTATAGACTTAATAGATAATACAAGTTAACCACTTCACACATGAGGACAATGTACAGTTCTAGTTTAACATCATATATAAGAACCTAATAATGTACCTACGAATGTTATTATTTCAATATGACGCAAAACCTTATCACCAGCTCAATATAAATAATTAAAATACTGCGCAGACAAAATAATTTAAATGTTAGAGACAGAGAAGTCAATATTGTACGCAATTTTCTGGTTTTTTTTTTTTACATAGTTTTAAGTAGAACTTTATAATATTATGTTAGTGTTATTCAAGAAAGTAGGTAGTAAATTATTATTTTGTAAGAAATAAAATATCCGTAGAAAGTTTAAGTTGCTAAAAAAAAGAAATCATAATTATAAAGCTAATGTCATTCTTATTTGAAGCTTTTTACTTCATTCAAACAAACTTTTCAAGAAAAATTACTGCTTATTAATGCTTCTATAAATAGGTACTATAAATACTTGGCGATATAAGTAATCTTTTGAAATTCGATCAACTTTTGAATAAAATTATATTGAAAGTACTGACAACAACAAACTATTACAGATGGTATAAGCATTTTTTCATACATTTATAATTTATCTTCATCATAATGAATATTTAATAAATAATTAATTTTTTATAAATATCGGGTTTCACTCAAGCGATAAATATTTTTTTTATTATTCAAATGCATTCAGATGAATTTATTTACAATTTTTACTTATGCATTTTATGAAAAATTAAGAAGAAACATCATTGAAATATAATTTATCGGTGTACAAACATAGGTAAATATAATATTCTGGTTTTCTTCACTATAGATTGCATTATAGTTCAGATTTGGTTTTTATATGACATTGCATTGCTCAGACCGATCTCAATAACTAAAATTATTCGAAACCGTATGCTGTCAATTCAAATTCCACGTCCAGAATTTGACACTGAATGGAAAAAAGGTGACGTGCTAATTTTCGGTAATCGAGAAGGTGTTCAGAACAATTCTAGAAACTAATTTTCTTGCTGATTAGTACATTTAGGAACATTCATATAAAATGTGAACCCTCCCATTTTCATGCCCTTCCTGACGAAAAAATATATATTTTTTTAAATAGCTCCTTATTTCTAGAACAATATTATCTTACTTACATGAACGTCATTACTTTTTGTTTCCTATACTTTGAAAATTTGCCATTTTATATAATCTTATCGAATTATCTATTTTGTCGCCCATCACTAATATTATTATTAATTTATGATTTAATAAAATTATTAAAACCGGTTAGTTTAAATTAAGTTTAATTAATTTTTTTTTTTTTTGAATAACGGATAAAATAAGTTAGATATATAAAGATATATAAAGAATATAATTCTGATTTTCTAAATATAACGAATAATATTGTACCGGTTAATGTGTTTATATTAAAAGTATTTGCACTCGGTGATTTTTAAAAAAGTTAATGAAATCTTACAATTGTATAATATAAGACAATTCCAGTCATTTTGTGTGTTTATGGAAATAATAGATGGTTTAATAGTTTCGTTGTGGTTCAATTCATAATTATTATTATTATTATACTATGTAGTATGTTCGCGGTTCGTCTTGTGGAGTGTGGACCAAAATATGGCTGATTCAAAATCAGAATCAGCCGTGGTTGTTGTCTAGGCTATTCCTGATATTTAAACACGATAAAAGCCCTTCGAACAACGTAGGTTTCCACGTCGGTAATCATTGTTTACTGTTTGCCATTAAGCTCGCACGTAACCTAAATAAATCTGAATAATCCGACAATGGACTCAAGTACCTGTCTGTTGTTCCTCACCCCACTCACCGCCAGGCAGCTTGCTCTGGCCCACCTACGGTTGTCGTTTAATTAAACTAAGACGTGTTGAGTGCACACACACACACATATATATATATATATATATATATATATATATATGTATGTGTCCCTTGTTCCATTCAACGTGACTTGTTTTCACACAGCCCGTTTTATGCACATACATATTATATAGGTCCTACTGCCAGCGCGCTGTACTGTTGTAGAGTATTTTTTTATTTTATTTATTTTATTATGCTACGAACCTACTAGTTTTCCATCCAAGTTTAAAATTAAATTTTGTATTTAAATACGTTTATGTATAGTACGGTAATTAATAATATGCCACTTTAAGTGACTTTTTCTAAGCTATATTTCTTATTAGTTTTTTTTTCTAGAGCAAATATATATGTCAAGTGTTAAGTCATAACGTTAAAAAAAAAAAAAATAAATAAATAAATACGTCGTTCACATGTTGTTGTATATTTTCGCCCAACAGTCAATTTAAGCATAGGTGCATGATATTATTATTTTATATAGTTAGGGTAAATTTCTAATAATTGATATTCATCACTTATATAATACACGTAGCTATATAGAATGCATAGCCACACAGCCACCTAATATAATGGAGAACATTTTAACTTTCACAACATTAAATATCATATAAATCTATAAGCACCGTATAAATATTTGAAATAACAAACGATTCCAGTGAAAGATTAAGTTGACATTAAAGGATGCATTCTTTCTTTTATATTTTAAAATTTTTGCCATTCGTATACATCATTGTAAACGATTAAGTATTAATTTACATTTTAAATAAATATGTAATAATATGTACTGTGAAGTATATTATTTTAATAATATGTTGTTTATCAATAAATAATTTATAAATTAACTTTTATTAGATTATATGTTAACAAGGAATAGTAACTATTATATTAATATTGTAAAAAACTCCTCTAAACAATGTTGAGAAACGTTTTTAAAGATTTAACGTCAAAATAAAAGAAACGTCAATCACAATTACATTAGTATTTAATAAAGTTTTTATTAAGTAAATTTATTATGAATAAAACATAACGTTATTTGTCAGAAAACGCTGATAGTATTTCATAAATAAATATATATTAAATATAACTGAATAAATGTTTTTGAAACGGATGTGATTTATTTGTTCAAATCATAAAAGTTCTTGAAAGAACCTACACTTGTATTTGATTTTGTTACGTGTTTTTTATTGGATTACAGGAAGTCCGAAGAATCGAATACGTTGCTTTCGTTTTAAATTTCAACTATTTTCATCAACTACTTCGACAGCCAAATAAACAAATGCCAACAGTTTAAAATTACACACACACACGAACAACGTACATCAAAATGTTTAAAGGTTTTTTTTTTGGGATTTGAAATCGTTTTCCTGTCTATTCACATGTCCTTGTATATTAGTGTATATTACAAATAGTACACTTTAACCAATATGTCGACTGATTTTTTTATTATGTTATGGGTTATACATGTATTCAATAAACTGTCGACTGTAAGGGATTACCAAAACCTGATAATATTATTAAAAAGAGTTATAGAATACATACTTTTGTCAAAAATATATTATTTACATCCCGGATTTTAATAGAAAAAAAACAATTAAATAGGTAGTTACTTTTTTGATATAATACTACGTCATAATATAAACCGAACATAATGAATTAGAGTTATTATTACTATTTATACCTCTTTGTTTCTATGTTTAGAGTTTTATAATTTGACTAAGCAAGGTAAGCTTGAAATGCTAATAAATTAATAATTATATATTTACATGCATTCAGAATGTATTAATTAAAATATTAAATGAATATGTTGCATAAGTAAATATTTCAAAGTATCTGCAAATAAGTTTAGGTATATATTTAGTCATAGTAAACTGTTGTTTGTGATTATATATGTACAAACAAATTAAAATACCTATCCCTTGTGTAGTTGTGTGTAAATTTAAAACTAACAGTGTACAATTCCGTTAAGGAGGATACGAAAAAAATTATTCACTTTAAAATAAGAAAAATTATTAATATAATATATAATTTTATAAGATAATTTTTGATAAATTTAATTTCGTAAATTATTGTACCAATTGCGTTTCAGTCGCTTTAAATGATTAATAGTATAAATTATACGAAAAATCCCTAAGAACGATTTAATTTATTTATTTACCTATATCATAATATATGCATAGTTTACTCTTCTTATAAAAATAATATTCATCATTTATATTCATTAAATTTGATGTTGGATTTCTGGTTTACAAGTTAATAACTATACTAATATAATTTGGGGTTGGTTATCTTATCAGCAGCTATCAACATTAATGTTTAGTCGAATAAAAGATACTGAATTTAATATTTTGTTTATAAAATGTATCTTCAATGAGTTTTCTCTCCATAAAATCTTTATGTTTAGGAATTCTGGCGTCACAGGTCACCTACTTTTGTAAAAGGGGTGTGTTTGAGAGGGTTCAGTATACATGCACATACATTTGGCAATATCGTGAATTATGAGTTTTTGTCCAAGAGTGGGGCTAAATCACCGCTGCCGCCGTCACCAGGGTGGGATGGAAACTATTAAATTACGCATGGGCTAAGGATTCGAAGGGGGTGCGTTAAGGGGGTAGGGGGAGCAAGGTTGTTGGGCGCCAAAACCAAAACTTTCCCCAAATTTATTTATCGTTCCCCCGGCAGTTGTTTTCGAGCTATACGTATTTATTGTTTGTGTATGTGTGCTAGAGAGAAGGGAAAAGTGGAGTAGAATTTACTCGTAATCAAACGCACCGGGTGCACTGGAGAGGTATACAGTTCGAAATAAAAATAACATATATCAAAGTATCCCCAGAAGTCGTAAAAAAAACTCGTAATTTCCAAATACTGATAATGTCACAAAATTTATATTAAGTTGATGAAAATATAGGCATCATATAAATTGTGTATACCTATACTAAAAATAAAAAATTATGTATGAATTTCAATCGCAAAGTGATAAAAAAAAATGAACGTTTTAAACTCGCCCATGAAAATGTCATGTTACATGATTCAAATAGTATGAATAAAATATCAACTTAGGTAATATTCTAGATTATATCACTTTAGCTATAAAAAACATGTCATTACTTGATTCCGCTATTAATTTATCGTATTAAATAAATACAATAAATTTCAGAAATATACTAATAATTCTTATGGCTCAGATATTTATTCATTTTTATATAAATACGATTAAATTAAAAACACCATATTTTTATTTTTTTATTTTTTTAACACTCGGTGCTAAAAATGCGTACAATGTACATCATTCATTTAAACTATAACTTTCTAATTTGTGAGTTTCATTTTAATATAATTGTTTAGATATCTAATACGATTAAAACATATTGTAACGCGTTTTACTTTTACAGAACCAGAAACATTATAAATAGGGCTAGGATTTATATACATTTGCGTGTTTTTTCCTCGAGTCCAAATTGATTGGTTGTCAGATTTGTCCACGATTTGGCTTATTCACGTATAAATGGGACCAATTTTTTTTTTGTATATTTTGAACATAATGCATATAATTGCCTATTCACAGATTTTTTAGAATTTAATATTTTTTAACTTACATTTTTTAATTTTTATAAGTTATTGTTATGTTAGGTTAGGTTAGGTTATTTTCGTAAATATATAGCATAAATACTACCTATTTTATCTTAGGTCGGATAATATCCGTTTGTTACCTTATCGTTGATCGGACGACTGGTAGAATTACATACGCATTGTTATACAATGAGACAGCACAGAATAATTGTATTAGTACGACGTCGTGTGTTGCGTAAATATGCGGACGTTTATACTTAATAATTTGAATGGTTTTAATAACAGTGTCCAGTATGCCAAAAGTTCAAAGTGAAATTGCCAAGTTTTGTCTAACTAAACTAATATTTAATATTTTAATGTAATAATATGAGCTAATAGTAATAAGTAATAATAATAAATTATGAATTATAATAAATAATAATAAAAATTTATTTTTGCGTATTTTGGTAAATAAAATGCATATTTTACAATTTGTTATTCCATATAAATCCTAGCCCTAATTATAAATATATTTGGGCAACAAAGAGTTATTCTTATTAGTCTACTATTACTGTTTATTTACAGAACAAGCATACTATACGATAACACAAAAGCTGTAATAAAATTGTTGTTTTATTTTTCATCACTTGTTAGTTTTTCTTTTAAATCATATTTCCTTATATATATATATATATAACGTCCGATTTGACAAATGGAATAATTTATAATATAAGAGTACCAACAGAATTTCGCAGTCACAAAGTGAACATTTTCTACTTATATAATATTATAATAATACGATTATACAAATCTTTCTATGGAGTTAGGAGTTATTTTCATTAATATTTAATTTTTAAATGGTTAAAATATTTGATAAGTCAATAAAATATTCACATTACCTGTGTCAGACTCATTGACGGGCATGCCTATGCTATTTGAGTTGTCGTTGACTAGAAAAGTCTCAGCTGTGGTATTAGCCGTAAAAGTTTGTGGTGATAGCGTGAGATCGTGACCGTTGTCCGAATCGAAAAGCTCGAAACCAGGTGAATCTGTGCTTTGACCATCACCTGTAAAAACATGAACATTATTTAAGAAAACATAACCCAAATACAATAATATTCTTTTTTTCAGATCTAATAATTAAATAATTAAATAAATTTGATAAATACTATAGGAATTGATAGAACAGTCTTAGTGTACTTTGTTTTTGAGTTAACATAAAGTAAACTTTTTTCCTATATTACTTATTTAAAAAAATTAAATACCCTTAAAATTATTAACTATAAATTACATTTTAATACTAAAATTGTTTCAAACTAATATGCAGACACAGGCCATCAAACTTTGAGTTAATATACGAAGTTTGGGTTTGTGCATACTTAGTGAGATTGGGTATCAATAAAACTGTTGTGCATAGATTTCCCAACATATTGAAGTTTGTAAGTGTATAATTGTATTTATAATGTATTTGTGCAACTAATGACTTGACCTTGAAAACAAACAAGTTTCCATGAATATTGTGTGTTAAATGTTAATGATGGAATAATCTGCAATCTGCAAATTGTTCTGCCTATAATAGATTTATTCTTATAAGTTTATACCATATAATACTATACAGTATAGTGCACCAAACAATAAATAATATTGTACATTGTACATAAATACATTAAATCTATATTTTTATTTTACATTTTGAAAAATATGGCTGCCGTGTAAAACAAATACACAAATTATATTTAATATACCATCTATATTGTACCAAGTCGTAATGGAATTGTTGTAGGTGCGAGTGTGTGTGTAACATTAACAAACATTTGTCGCGGTGAAAACATTTAATTTAGATGGTAATCCCAACTACGTTTGGTTTTGATATTCTGCCAAAAGTTTTTGCCGAGAGACACAATTGTCTTCCGAGCGAAATAATTGCGATGAGTGAGTGTATGATTCTGCAGCGACATTTCAGAAACTGCGCGCCTTTACATTCGCCTAGGAACCACTCTCTGTGTGGTGTATATTATATTACTATACATACGCCGCAGTCTTTGTAATATAATTATAATAACAATCAACATATTTTAACATCACGGAGTATTATTTTATAATAAAATATTATGTTTTTATTGCAGCAGAATTCTATGTAGGTATTATAGCTAGGTACCTAACAAATACGAATTCCAGCGACCCTGTGCTATGCATTAAAACGCTCATAAATCCTGTGCAGTCGGGTTATTGGCATTGAAGGCGTATCAGCCATTATGTATAATAATACAATGTGTATAGTAATAATAAATAATATAATACCTATAATATATATTTATATATTATAATATAACCCTACACGCGTATACATATGAACACTGTTTTAGGGGGGGGGGGGAGTGAGAGGACTGAGAGGAGGGAGTGTCGTGTGAAGAGTTGAGACACGCTATTCTTATCTTCTTGTTTTTCATATAAAATTTCCATTCACGCGCATATTATGTATATTATATATATATATTCCTCGCGCGCACCGACAATAATCTATAAATAATATTATATTTAGTTATGTATCTACTGTGTACACATATAAGTATATGATATATATATATACATATATACTGCATATATGCAAGGTTTACTAGCTATGCATATTCATATCCAGGATACGAAAAAACCTATACCGTGAAATTGCTGACAGTCGAAAACATCCGACCGCGGTCTCTACAAAGGGATGCTGATCATTCGGCAGCCATGTTATTATAATGATATATATTTTACGGAAAACGAATTCTGTTTTTCGGGGAGGTTTTTTTTCCATTAATCAGAAAACTGCAGTGTTTCCAGTATTAAATATACCTATAATAGGTACCAATTCTTTATCGTGTCGGACGGACGTTACAAGTCGTTCGGAGATTGTTTTTACTACGCACGGACGCGCGCGTAGAGACTCTGAAATTTGCGGTTCACAAAAACCTAAGCGTTCGTATATGCGCGCAATTTTGACGGAATTACTTCGCGTGTCAACCGTGAATAATATAAAAAAAACCCTGCAGCGCAACTTTCCCACCACCCATATTTCGCCACTATGTCGGGGGTTCACACGTGCAATAATAACGGTAATAACACGACAACAGTGAGGATATGAGGGGGTGGTAAACCCCGCGACTGGTGCCAAAATGGGCAATATAGTTTCGGAGAGGGGTACTGCAAAGGAAATCCGGCAATGTAATAATATCTCGCGAAATATTATTTGAAATGTGAAGGCAAAAAAAATGTCATAGAAATGGGCGAAATAAATGGATTTTTGTGAAATAATAAAAAATAATAATATTACGTGCTGTATTTACGGAAATGTTTTGTGTACACGGCTCTAAACTGTAAACCAATGAGGGTCGAGTGAATAACCGTCCGAGATTTGAATAGGCATACACACGGTTTACGTGATTCTTTATTAAAATACTTTATGAGCAGTTTTATTTTTAATTGTGTTTACGTTTGAAACGGTTGACATGAATTAATTAGTTGTAATAATAGCCACAACCATTGTAATATATATATAATATTATTGTGGTGGCTTGGAATTGTTCGCCAATAGTCAATTGTAGTTTTCGATGAATAATAAATTAATTAAAAGCAAAAAGAGTAACTACAATGTTATTAAAATTGTTATAATTTTTGCAAAAAAAAAATATCTGTAAATATGATATTTGTTTTTAATGTTTACATTGCATATACCAGCTCGATTGTTTTTTCATGCATCGAAATTATTATAGTTGAAAATTTTATTTAAAAATCAGTAAAATACGGTTCAGACAAAATTAAAATTATATAAAATTTTCATTAAAATAGTTATTAAACGGTAACTCTAATGAATAAGGTTTATTACATTTTTCCTATATGTGATATCTAAAATGTAAAACAACTAAATTTAAAATAGATTATTAATTTAAATATTTTTACATAGTTCATACCTCAATAAATAAAAGAATTACGAGTAAAGCAGAGAAATGTTAAATTATTAAAAATCTTCCTTATTAGTATAATAATTTAATGTAGTATTACAAGAAAAATAAATCCCAAGATATTAAATTAATTTATTTGTGGATATTAGTAAAAAGTATTTTATTATTTTAATTGAAAATATTAAAAAATGTTTTCTTTGAAAATTCAATTCGTTGAATAATGAAATTAAAAATAAATAAGGGATTTTTTTTATTTTATAAATTGTATACTAAAATAAATCCTTAGTCGAAGTAAGTAATTGTTTTTAAAAATCCACTGTGAGCTGTGAGAACTATTAAAGTACTTAGAGCAACTAAACGGGTATACGTACTTTGTAGGTACGACAACTCCAGGATTTGAAACTAGTAATATAACTTGGAAAATTTGAATTTTATTTTATTTATTATTTTAAGATAATCTAAGTATTATATTGTGCAAATTTATTCCATACATATTTATGCAGCATTTTCTTTGTGCTTATACTAAATTTTAAGTTTTTTTCCACATATATTTTCTTGTTACTTATATGGAAATCAACAACATTAAAATTAAAAATTAATATTTTTACTATTTTAAAGTAATTTTACCGTTAATATTTGATTTAATATAATCTAGTTATTACATTTTTGGTTTTTATTGACTACATTGTTATTAGATTCTATAATTTATAAGTAAAAAGTATACATGTAGGCACCATACAATAATATTATAAAATACTAACCTATTTTAAATAAGTATTTAAAAATAAATTTTTAAGTATGACCCATTTAATGTATTTTGTGTGTTTATTGTTAAATGTAGATATATTTGATAGTTTTGATGGACCATAGTGATGAATAGGTACTACATTTATTTCACTTTTTCGAAATTCTGTATAATTTTATATTAGATACCATGCTTATTGTAATAAGTAATAACAAGTGCATAAATGTACAATAGTAATTTTGATTTTATGATTGTTCGAGTTATAATGGTATATGTAATCCAACATCATACTTAATAAAACCACTTTAATTATTATTAGTATTATTCTTTTGTTTTGTTTTTTAGTCACGATATTTTATTGCAATCATTATTTAAATATAAAACCATTAACAAAAGAATTCTCGTCAGAATCCCATAAAAAGAAAATACATACGCGTCTCATACCAATAAGGATGTATCCTTTTCAGCACACGCCTTAACCTGCTGATACTACACACATAGGTACCTATACCTAAATCTAAGCCACTGTTATTATAATATTTTATATACCCCGTGACGTTTACATCCTTCCTATTCACCCGCTTCCAGTTCCTGTCGTTGTTATTAAAAATAATAATAATAATAATAATGGCTGTTATGTTTTCAAAAATTAAATCCTGATTAAGTGATAATGTTACAACAAGTACAACAGTACACCAATTTCATTTAAGCCAGCCACCACGAATGAGACCTGTTTTTACATATTTATTTTATCATGACATCATTAAAATATCCACTTTGTGCGTATAGTACATAATATTATTATTATTATTACGTATTTATACGTGGTTATTTTTGATATTATTAATATTATTTTACGGTAAAAAAATGTCCATGATATATCATTGGTTTTATTGTCCAGAACAACTTTTGTCTGAGACATTTTTAAAATATTGTTCACTACTTCCGGTGGGGCTCAGTGAAAAAAATATACAGCTCGGCGCCACATACACATGAACGTTCTCCTCGCTTTTTCCTTCTCCTCACTCGGCCCACTTCATCACTTTCTTGAAAACACGTCGTAACCACATCTCACCGTCAAAAATACTATGTTCGACTGTATGCTGTGTGTTTAAGTGCATATCACAAAACACACATTGGAATTTAATGTCATGGTGTATAGGTGGGAATACAACATTACCGAATACCATAAATATATACCTACTTTTATTATTTATGAACTTACAAATTATATTAAATACTTAGCATATATCTTTCTATTTCAAAATCTGTGCATTATATTTTTGTGGATTAGATGATAAAAATTATTTTTTTAACAATAAAAATTGTAAAGTTATAACAAATAATTTAAAAAATGTCATTAAACATTTTTGTTTTTCATAATAATAATATTAGATTACCTATACGAGTTCCATTGGAATAAAACGTCATTAAAATTTTGTTTCCGACGTTTCCAATTTAGATAGATATATTTTTATCGCCATTATTAAACTTAAAACGTAGTAATTAAAAAAAAAAAAAAATAATAATAATAATTTTACATTTTCATTTTTAATAATTAAACTACCAATTTAATCACAATTAAGGTACCTACTAGCTAGGGACCTACTGTAAATGATAAACTTTAAAATTAAATACAAATTATATTGTATTATAAAAGTATAATTATACATGGTAGATTTAAGAGTTTAGGGTAAACTCGTAATTAATATTTCACCTTAAAGTAAATTTAGTAAAGTAATCACGAGTTGTATAATAACACATACACCCCAAATGTTAATTAAAAAAACAACAGGTTTTTGACTAATGTTTGGTTATCGGAGCCAGACAGAGCTCCCTATACCGTTCTGGCGTTCTAACTTTACTTTATCTACGTACTAAATAACATTGGTCCATTTTACTTCTCAACTGCCCGGCTAGCTCAGTCGGTAGAGCACGAGACTCTTAATCTCGGGGTCGTGGGTTCGAGCCCCACGTTGGGCGATAATGATTTTTTTGTTTTTTTTTCACGAATATTTTTTCACCTTTAGGTATTAATAAATTCTAAAAACATTCGCTATTTGAACACTGGTTCATATACTACGGACGAGAATAAATTCAAGATAGATCGATAAAACTGATTTAAACGGATACGCTTTTATACGAGAAAAAAACATCCCTTTAGAAAATAATAATTACGTCGTCGTCGTCGTCTTCGGACGAAATCACATTTACGCTCCGGTACTCTATAAGAAAAGGGATCGGTACGCGAGCGTAAGAACTCTATATACCCATAAAATATACATTATATATATATATATATATATATATATATATATATATAATATATAAAGAGGCAATAGCTTTTTACATTACACGCATATATATATTTTTATGTTCAGCTTAATAAAATAATAATAATAATATAATACTCTTTTTGATCATTCGCGATCGGGTTTTCTGCGAACAACATTCATCCCGTGTCATGTGTTCTGCGGTGGTAGGAGGCTTAAAATATAATATACCATATATTTTTTATTATATTATTATTATTATTATTATTACCGAGAATAGGTCACTGTAGTGTAAAATAATAACAGTGTGTGTGCGTCCGGGCGACTAAGACGATTGAAAAAAGAGATCGGTTTCTTCGTTTGTTAGTTTACCTTATATAATATTATTGTATACATTTCATATACGCGCACGCAGTACCTACGCACTGGAAGAGAGGGATCGACGCCACTCTGTACGAGCGTAGACCGATTTCATACCTATACAATATAATATAGACATTCATTTTTATATTTGGGCGCGCGAGTAGGATAAATTCATCGGTATTGTGAAGTGAGAGAATAATAATAATATTAATATCGTGTCTCAGAAAAAAATAAAAACACGGCCGTAATTCATATTTTTTTGGTCTGTTTTATTTAATATTATTTTCTAGTTAGAGATATTATTAGCTAAGTATTCGTGTTAAAGGATCGACGACGTCATACTGTCTATGTTGCAGCTCCCAAGAACTGCACGCGCCACCGAATCGTTATATTTTAGTAAGTTGTTCGTATAACAAACACGCAATAGTAATTAGAATAATATCCAGTGGCGAAACTAGGTTTAAACTCTGGAGGAGTAGAGGGCTATACCCCGCCATACCTTAAGCTTGGGCTTGGGATTATTCAGAACTGCCCAATATATATTAATTGTATACGTTGGCGGGTTAAACAAATTTACTTTTCGCTATATTAGGTCACAGTATTCACATTCGTCTTTTACACAGGTTTTATATTTATTCAGTATCATACTATTTCTGTTTCAATATTTGCGAATTTGTTAATAGTTACTCTTATTTTCAGAGTAAATATAATTTGTAATGTATTTGTCTACATGGTATTTACAAATGTTAGATTTGAAAATCGGGGTTATAACATTGAAATTGTATGATATACCTATATTCATTTTTCCATAATACCATTACAATAATAATAATAAATAATAACGCAAATAATGTTTATTTTTTTATATACTAAAAATATGCAAAAATATCGGTGGCTAATGACTATCCATATATTTGAACCCTTATAACCAAAGTTAGAAAATAATATGATAAAAATAATAAATTTAATAAAGAAATTGTATCATTACAACATAAAATTATATTATGTATCATAATCATCGAGCAATATTCAATAACGACTACGACGACGACTGCAGTCACGGTCAACGAAACACATATTTTAATAATATTATTAGATATCTTATTACGATGTCATGAAATAGCTGTGGTCCGTATAAGTATAAAGTTCAGTGCAGTGTGCCATTGTTATATTATATTTGTACATAATAATAATAATAATATATGGACTACGGTTTCGATTAATGAAGCGGGTTGTATATATATATATATGTATCATGCATGTATGTATGTATATAAATATATTATATTATTATATGCAGTACGTATCAGGGTGTCTCTGATTGATGAATGGATTCCGAACCCACTATCGGCGGCACCGGCGCGTGTATAATAATAACAATAATAATATTACAACATCAAATCGAAATTTATTGGCTTATATAATATATAATATTATTATTATATACCTTGCAGCACGCTTATTGTATCTCGTGCAAAGGATAATAATATTAAAGCAGGTATATAATATACTGTAATGTGTTTATGTGTATGTACAGTACATACAAACATATATTCATAATATTATATTATTGTTCCTAAGCCATTTATACTCAAGTATATAGAGTAGAATATAGTACAGTAGTACACACAAACACACATTTATATATATATAATATTGTGTTTGCGCAGAGAGGCAATGAGAAGATTTGTATATATTATTATATTTCGGACGAAACGCCGACGCTGTGGCGTGTATCGGCGGAGTGTTAAATTTCGTAACATAAATCATGAAATTTATGGCTTCCTCTTCTTTCGACGATCAGTTAAACTATACTAAATTCGTGTTGTACAATATTATTATAATTCGACTGCTATATTCATTACACATTTGCGTGTGCGCGCATGTAAAGGGCGAAATTATGTAAAGTTGAAAGTAAAATTTTTAGTAATTATCTATAAATTATTGGGAAACAAAAAATAATTAGTTAAAAAGCGAATGTTTACGCTAAACTAATTTTGACTAAATCGATTCTATTGCTAAGTTGGTTGAAATTCAAAGATGAATTATCATAGATACTTAAAATTGTATTAAGATCCCTACTAATAAAATGAAAAATAAATTACTTTTATAGTAATATAAATATTAAATACGAGTACATGATAAAATATACTTGATAATATACTAGGCTGACAAACTGTCTTCTGCGCAGAATCGATTTTCGTATTAGTAGGTAATACGAGTATACTAATATCATATTGAATTTATTCAAATTTAACACAACTATAACTGCGACTTATACCTACTCATTGACCAGGTGGCAGGTACACTCGACACCTACATCCGAACTACATAATATAGCGGTTACCTACCTATTTATTTTCCTATTTTTTTTATTAACCACTCTATTGAAATCGTTTGAAAATTACTACTGAATCTCGATTAACACACTATAATAATGTTTGACAATTTTAATACGCACACAATATTTAGTCCAGCTTTGGCGCAGCTATATTTTCTCGAATATATATATTAATTTGTATCGTTTTGTACAACTTATCGTGGGTTAATGGCATCCACATATGGTACGTCGCATTAAGTGATTTTAATTTTTAAAGCTATCTCGTATTTTTTTACCAGAAACAAATATTCGTTCATTTTATTCATTATTCATACTAATATTCTTTTAGAGCTATATTATATATAATATGGTTTATCGCTAAAAAAAAAATCAGTACATTGCACGAAATACTGGTTGGATTTGTCTCGTTTCTACAATTAATATATTTAAGGTATAGGTACTAGTAATTTTACTTAATTTATCAACCAATAATATCGAAATTGAATCCTTGATTAAAACGGAATCGTAATTTTTCTACATAGATCCCTTCTGAAATTTCAAATACACGTAATATGGCTATACATACGTAATAATATACATATGATATGTATATAGGCTTATTAAAAATATTGTGTATATACATATACTATTATATTATACGGCACGTTATTTCTCAGTCATAATATTAAAAATAACAACCGATTTTATAACGCACCATATAACGACGTGTATATAATATTATTATATAGTACCAACGCATTTATTTTTTAATTGCGCGTTTGTTTCGCCGTATACATATATTAATGCCCTATAATACCAACTTACCTATATAATAATATGGTGTTGTGTAGGTACATTATATGAAATTATGTATATGATAATATTTTATTTGATGGACACGGGGTCGTTATATTATATTATTATATAATAGTGTTTTTACGTCCAAACGCCATTTGTGGACGCAAAGTTTGAGTGGTATGGGTGTATACAGTATACAGTATACACACATATATATACTTAACACACACACATTAATACATCATATATATATATATATATATATATATATATATATATATATATATATATATATATAAATCACGTGTATACGCATCATACTATCATATTATGTACCACACGTGGTACAGCGCATATTATTTAACACACATCTATAATACAATAATTATACCTATATAGTAAATATATATATATATATATATATATACACATATATTGTATATAATATGTTTATAGTACTGCGAGGTTAGAGATGGTTGAGTAATTAATTACAGTTTATACCGAGTTTTTTTGAATGCTCGGCTGCATATTATATATTCACTAATAAGGTTTTAAAAACAAAAGATGAAAGACATTATATTCACGGCGGTAGCCAGTCGCTCCTCGTCCGACGTCCATTGGGCGCGTACAACGTTTTAAACGTTAACGGGTTGTATACTTTTAGAATTCGAAAACGTGAAAAGTTTTGATTATGACTAAAAAAATTTCAACCCATCAAAAGGGTAGTTGGTGCACCAAAATATTACCATATTATATTATATTATATTATACATGTATCAACGTTAAACTCGATTCCAGAGCACTAATGGTTCGTTTTTTTAATTTCGACGATTAAAACTAAAAACAAAAAAAAAGCTTTTATCGTCAATACTGCAGGTTTAATGCTGATATAATCGTATAACATAATATAAAATATATACTTGCGTAACGTATATAGTATAATATAGAAAGTATATATTATTACATATTCTGTATGGTTATTTTTTTATTGCATCGCGCCGCATTAGATGCGTATAATAAATGACGTTTATGTGGCTATTTGTATCGGATTTACCGACCTCGCAATGTGGATAGTCACCGCCGCGTGTCGTCTTCGTCGTTCCTCCAATAAAAACCGTAAAATTTATTGTCATCGCGCTACGACTTTTCGAAATAAAATTTCACCTAAATCGGATCAAAAAGGTTCAACTACAGCGTCCACGTATAGCGTATAGTGCAATGATATTAACGTAGAGGTATACGCTTGCCTCGTAAGTATACAGCGCGTCCTAGGTAAATGATAATTTACGGGGTAACTTATCACCGGCAAATCTCCAGTTTTCGTCGACTACTTTGCGTTTTAATACCTAACCAACGGCGACGACGACGGCGACAATGACGACGATGGCGGTGGTGACGGCAACGACGACGACTATGCAACGCGCAAAAGGATCTTGCGAAAATCCTGGACATCAACACGAAACCACCCCCACCCCTATACCCACCCCTATCAAGACTTTATATATACGCACGCGGGCCATTTATACATACATTTATTATATACCTATGTATAGTGAAATAATCTCGGCAAATCCCTGTTTTGTAAAATCCTTAGATTTATTCTGTTTTTAAGTAACGAAAAAACCCCGCAAACACACCGAGGGGTTTACCTGCAGGCTGCAGCAACGTTTTCTTCTTCCACCTTCTGCGCACTATTCCACCGATTCATTCGAAAAAAAACTTGGTAAATGTCTTGTTCGGTATACGAATTGTTATTTAACCTTTTTATTATTATAGTTATTACTATTTTTTTTTCGGTCGCGTGCTACGGATTAGAAAGACTGCAGCAGCAGTACGGCATATAGCATTGCCATATACTGTAGTTAACACAACACAAATACCCCTCGTGGCGCGCATTTATCAATAAACCTTGACGTCAACGCAGTCATCGTCTGGCCAAATTAAATAATACAATTTCTTACCACAAAATTAATAATTTATTATGCTTGTCATTGTTTATTTTTATTATTATTATTATTATACGGAACGCACATGAAGCGGCTGTGGGCCACTGAATGGTGGCGGAAAATTCGGGTTTCCGCTGAAGTTCGCTAGAGTTCGATTTTTTCGTGTATACCAGAGCTGCAGTTAGTTCAAAAATAAACAATAACTCAACGATAATAATGGCCCTGTGTTATATATACGACGCGTTCAATGTGGACGGCGGAGACTACAGAGTATAGACGAGGCGAGAAACTCTGCAGAGCGTTCGTCAAAGTTTATTCGACCGATTTAAAAACTCAAACATTCGTTCGGGAGGAGCAGCAGGATATACTATTATATGTCTCAAGATTACGCAGTCCAACTTTTTCTTTTTCTTTTCTACATATACTTTCCTCGTCGCCGGGTTGTTGTTTGGAGAGATAGAGAGATGGAAAGACGTGTGCCACGTGTATAAAGTGTATTGTGTACCCGCGCACGCAAAAACACACCAACACACACACAAATACGTATACATAAGTTACGTGCACATCGAGTAAGTTAAACCCGTTTAAAGTCAACCCGTGCAATGTACGTGTGTGTAAGAAGTGTGTATGTATGATGTGCGTTATTCTTGTTTTCGACACGTGCGACGACCCACAAGGGATTTACAGGGTTTTACGTGAAAAACGAGTCTATATAATAATAGCAATAATATTATATTTATTATTATAAACAAGTATATTGTTGTTATTATTCTAAGTTGACTATGTATCATCCCGTGTTACCAGACGAAGACGCGACGACAATAATAATAATTATTATTATTATTTTTACGATATATAAGTTAAGGTCTCGCTCAAAATTCAACCCTACACCTATATCATGTATGATGATATTAAGTTTGAAAAGTAAATCGTAATGTTTATATAAAAACAGCTTGCTTTTGTTTTTCGACTAACCATTTGAAATAATTTATATAGATATGTACAGATTTGTCTCAGTCAGCCTAATTTTGAAACAAACACTCGTTTCCTCCCCCTTCCCGCCCATGAACAACTTAACATTTTACCCGGTCCCGGTGTGGCGGTGTCGTGGGAATTAAAAATTTGTTGTGTAAAAATGTATTATAGGCTACCGAGTAGACGTATACAATATACATAGTTCACATAATCCAATGTTTAGTTTCAAATTCAGAGATGTAAATACAAAATAAATGTTAATGTGTGTGTGGAAAAAAAACATAATTTATTAACAACATTTTTATTTTAATAATGAGTTTATTTTAATTATTATATTAGAATTTTCAATTACACTTAAAAATTATATTTTTAAATACGTATTTACTTTTGGTATCCTATTTATGGAGTGACCTACAAACTTCTGTTTTCCAAGTGAAGACCATTTCTTTAGTGTAAAATGTTAAACCTCAGTGATTTTTTTTTTTTATATACGTTGATATTTATGAATTGAAATTTGAACGAATAGTATTTAAATTATTAAAGTTAAGGATAATAGTCCATGATAACATTTTTTTAAATATGCAGGCTATGACGATAATAGTAATTAGTGTTTTTTTATAATTCCCAAAATTTTCCAAGCATATTAAGTACGACTATACTAAAAATTGCATATTTTTCATATGTTATGTAAAACTCAGAGACAGCTGGTTTGAATTTTAAGTTAGATTCATGAACATAAAAAAAATCATCTTTTTCATAATTTACTGGGAAAATAGGTTGATATCATTTGGAAGAAAAATAAATCTATACCGTCACAATAATCTCTTTAAATGCCGAGTGTATTAAGATATTTAAAAAATAAGAATTTTAACAACTACATTCACCTTGTATGATTATATAAATATATAAATATATATTTTTTCAATATGAAGTGAAAATTTAGTATGGTAATATTAAAGTAATTTTTGAAAAATAATGTTCAAGTTTATATAGTTAAACTGTAGATACCTTATTGCTTAACCTAACCTAATACATGCAATTATTTATTATTTATTTAATTTATTGCTAAAAATATTAGGCCACCAAAAATACTGCAGATACCTATACAAATCAACTAAGAATCACTAATTGCATGATTTTTACAACTATTTAATTAATGATTAAACAATATCGGTAATTAAAACAATTTTGGTACACCGATGACATAATATACTACTAGCACTAAATTTAAATTGCTACTACTACTACTACTACTAATAATAATAATAATAATAATAATAGTAATAATCATAATAAAAACTTCGGGACAGAATTCAAACATTTAATTTTCATTGCATATTATATTAATCGACTGTTATTATAAATATATGAAAGTAGAAAAGTAGGTAATATATCATTAGGTATACAATAATTGTTACTTTTAGAAGAGAGGGAGGGGTTTTAATTATAGAAAATGAATATATTATATGAAAATAAAAAGCTTGAACATGTATAGATTAAAACATTACATTGCTCTATAAATATAAAGCAAAAATGTAAGTGAATATGGTTATTATTTTTTTTTTTACATAGTTAACTTGCCAACGTATTTAATCTGTTAGAGTTTAAAACTATCGTAATCAAAATAGTGTATTATTAAAGATAATAGTGTGTGTTGAACTGTTGAACATGTGCCAAACATACACTTCGCTTGTACATTTTTCAATTGTAGTTTTTTATAAGACGTTTAGTAAAACTTAGTTTCGTTACATGACTTCAAAGACACGTTATATAGAAAAAGACGTCGGCATTCTTTCAAAATTATAATTCAAATTCAATTTTTGTCTCGTAGTCTCGTTGTAATACTATTATTATTATTATATCATAGATTAGTGGGGTAAGTAAAGCTAAAAATAAAAAAATTGTATAAATAAAAAATTGTTTTACCTATTTAAGTTTTTAAAACCAGAACATTTATTTGATATGATAAACATATAAACTAAAAAGATTTTATCTAAAATATGATTATGAATCGATCAGATATATATGTTATATGAATTATAACTTCATTGTTGATTTTTGAAATATTTATTGTGAGTTACAATAGACGGATAATAGTCCCCTTCGTTTCCTGTTACTATATGAATGGTCTTTATTGTGTTTCTTGATATTTCTCCTCGTAAATTCAGTTGTAATAGTAAGCATGTAATACCTATACTAAATCACTGATATTAATAATATTTGTGGATAAATAATCCATATATCAATTACTTCTATCAGTTACATTTCTATTATGTTATAGAAGTCTTAAGCATTTATAAAAGAGATATAATATGATTTTAAAAGGGAAGGAAATTGTTTTCGTCCATAAAAATGATTTTGATTAAATTAAGGTATTTTATTATAACATTGAAACGCTATTCAATAGTATACCTAATTATAACAAATATTTTAAAATAATTTTAAGTTAAGTTGGTACGAGTTAAAATCGTGAATATACTTGAATAATATAAAACATAAAAAATATTTTCCTTTCGCTCGTTCATAGTTTTACATCAAAATTTGAAAGTATATTTGCATTGTAATCACATGGGTTTATGGAATATTTTTGAAAATGATAAATACTTTCCTTGCTACACTCACTGGCTAAGTAGCCTTTCTGCAAGCAAAGATAGGTTTAAAAATAAAATAATGGTTAACGGCGTTTTATATAGGCAATTTAGCTACACCACTCCCATATTACTTTTTTTTAGTAAAATATCATAAATTCATAACATTGTTTTATTGATTTTTAATCAGATAAAGCAAATTGGATTAAGAATTTGGACGATTACTCGTGTACCTATTTATATACTTTTTAAAAATACCAATTAATGGAACGGCTTTATAGTAATATAATATTCAAGGAACAATCATATTTATCAGGAACTATTGTTTAAAATACTACTTCAAAAGGTATATAAAATATTTAAATTTTAAATGTACTGACGACTGACGAACACAAAAAATCAATATTTCAAACGTAATTTTTAATAATTTTACATACGAAAAATTATAGGAAAATTGGCTTTACAATAACTACAGAATATTCGTATAAATCTATTTAAAATGTGATAAAAATGTTTAGTCAGGTTAAATGTAAAAAAAAAAATTGAATCAAATATACAAAAAAGTATAGAAGTTTAACTATTTTTCTGTAAATAGTTTTTTTTTCTATTTATATACTTTATACTTGAAATTAATTAGTAAACTAAATTGTATTATTTTAAATCTCTTTTATATTGTCTAATTATTTGAAATTATATAAGTATTTTTGTATATGTTTTAAACTATCAAGGATATTTTAATCATTGTATGTAGTGTATAGATAGTGTAGTGTATACATAATTATTCTTAGAATACAACTGAGGTTAATTTCAACAATTGAATTTTAATACAACGATATTACAGTTTTTAAATATGAGATATGATTAGAGTTGCATTTTTTTTTTTTTTTGAAAATATTCAATAAATACGTCTTTAAAAAAAAAAAAAACAATACTCTCTGAAGACCAATTTACAACATTCAAAAAAAAAAAAAAAAAGTAAACGGTTTTAATAAAATATTAACAATGCAATTCAGTAGGGTCCTCTTATGAAAAATGTGATATTTTTTTACATTTATTTATATATGTATACTAACATATAAATATTTCATATTTACATATTTATACACCATAAATTTTATTATATTTATATAGTCTTATTTTAATACTTTAGAGTTGAGAGTACACTAAAATATTGTTCTCAATATTAATTTTTTTACCATAGAAAATAATGTAATGGCTGTTGAACATTTTTTTTTTTTTTTTTTAAATTAAATATTTTATTTTATTTTAATTTTTATTAAGCATATTTACAATCTATACAATTTGTACAATAAGTAAATTTGATAATAGGTATTAAATGACTTGAATGTCTTGAGGGGGGAAAACCGTCCATCAACAGTACCTCCTATTTAATTTGATTGGTTCAATATGGAGACCGTTAGGCAAGAGCGTCTCTTGACCATTTTCTTTTTAACCTCCTCGGAGGATTGTTGTGGATGGTTATAGAGGACATGCGGGAAATTAGAGGGTTTGGGTTCGAGTGCAGTTTGGAGTGAAACTTTTTGTAGTGACGAGTTGTGATTTCGTCGACTGTTGGGATTTGGAGATCTTTGTGAAGTGCGTCGTTGGTCATGTACTATGGGGCTCCGGTTATTTGTCTAAGACATATAGACTAGAAAGTCTGTATGGGTTTTATATTGGAAGGTTTGGCTTGGCCCCAGATTTGGATACCATATGACCAGAGGGGGGTAATAATCGTCTTGTATATTAATATTTTGTTTTTTAAATTCATTGAAGGAGACGGAGGATAATAATAATGGAATAATAATAATGATAATAATAATAATAATAATAATGGACGGAGGAGATGTAGACGTGTGTTTGCTTGTTTTCTTTTCTGTTTTGTGTGTTGGGCCCAGGTAAGTCTTTTATCTAAATGAACTCCGAGGTATTTGGTTACATTTTGGATAGTAATTGGTGAGTTATTGAGCAAAAGTTGAGGACATTCGTTTTTTTTCAGAGAAAAATTTATTTGAACTGATTTGTTTTCGTTTATTTTAATTTTCCATTTTTGAGTCCAATCGGAGATAAGATTTAAGTGGTATTGTATATCGTGGGTGGCTATGTTTGGTAGGTCACTTCCCTGGGGTACTCCCGCTTTGATTTTATGGTAGGCAGAGTAGGAATTGTTAAATTTAACAGTGAAATATCGGTCTTCAAGATAAGATTTTAGGATGAGGGGAGCCGGTAGAAACGATTTTAATTTGAACAATAATCCGTCGTGCCAGACGCGATCAAATGCTTGCGCAATGTCAAGGAAAAATTAAATATTTAATTTATAATTTACGCTGATATGGCTCAAGCCAAAGATAATTTGTTTGGATTTCAAAAAATATACATCGGTGTATTATACATTATAGGAGGTCGTCGTGGTAATATCACCAATATTGTGATTAATTTCATTGAATGTTAAAGAGTTTTCAGCAGTAATTACTATTTAATACTAATTTATATTTACAAGTTCCTACTTCCTATTTTCGTATAACATAAACAATTATCTGAATAATGTATAATATTCTAAGAAAATGTTTGTGTTTTTTTCATCGAATTCGCCGTCACCGAAATCATCATTATTTCCATTATTATTACTATTATTATGTAAATTCTAATATTTTTAGCTAGAGTAGGACAATTTCGGTATTCGAATTGGTATAATATACAATATGAACTCGGGTCCGAACAAACACCATAGCGCCGCCGGGGTCGCGCGCTCCATTTCAGCCGGTCACGTCATGTCAGTATATAACATGGACGATGTAAAATATTCTATATACCTTTGAAAAGGCTGTACAAATATCATAATGGCCTTCACTCTGTCAGCCACTACCTATTCTTCCCCAGCGCGTATGTGTATAACCTCCATCGACGCTACCGGTACCGTATATACACGCGTATTGCAACTCTCGATGTTTGGTTTAATATTATACATATGAATATATACACTACCTATATACAATATACATACATATATTTATCATACGCCGCCGTATGTATGTGTACAAACAACACACGGAATACAACGCGAACAAACAACGGCGCACGAGATTTTATTTTTTTCCTTCCGGACACGGCAAAAACAAGCGTTTCCCTCTCATACCACCCACTCATTGATTATGTATATATAAGCTGTATACATGTAATATGTGTATACAATGTTATAGGGCACATTATATTATTAGAAAAATATTGCACTGGGGTGTACGGCAGCGGACAGCTACGCTTTAACCGGAGTCAGCGCGTGGTGGTGTATAACAGGACGTTTAAGTTCAGAGGAAATGGAACACGAGGAAGTGGTGGATTCATATTGAAAGAAAACATCCCTTGTTGACCCTTTCGACTAACGAGATCCTCGCTCGGGGGCTGCTTTATATCCACCCGCACCCCATTCCTCTACTCCCTGCTTGTCCATCGGTTATTTTTGTTTTTCACGTCGCGTTTGCACTCCCCGTTTGTGGTAGTCGGTCCACGCCAGTTTGTTGGTTATTTTTATTATTTATTTTATTGAAACGTAAGCTGTGCGCCAACACAGATACACACACACATACATACTACATTTGATTTAATTTCGGAGTAGAGGGCTTGGTCGTATTATTTTTCTATCGGCTATCCGGTGGGGCAACGGAATTATATAAATTACATAGAGAGAGAGAAAGATCAACACTGAAATCCAAACGAATATACGCTTACCAATCCCTTGCATTCCTATATCAGAGTTTCTCCATTTTTTTTCTAATTATAGTTTATTTTTTCTCGTAAAACTTGTAAAGCTTGTTTGAAAAGTTATGAATTAAAAATTTATAAATATAAATTATTATATGCGCTCAATCAATATCACCAATTCACTAGCCCGATAATAAAGCACGTCCTGTGTTGTAGTTTAAATTTTATTATAAAAAAATTACTTTATAAAATTCACTATATTGGATCTAAATACTACGTGTTGAGCGTTCCTTTAAAGTTCATGCACATAATGTAACTAATAAAAAGAAAAAGAAAAAGAAGTACGATTCGGCTGTAAAACAAAGTAAAATACAATAAAATATTATACGAGTGGTATAATATATAACTCGATTGAACATTTTATTTCTGCTATTTTAGTATTCTGGAATTCAGTAAATTCTGTACAGTAACCAGCAATCTCCATTTTACAAAACTTTTAAGGAGGTATTTCTTATATATGTATATATTTTGGTTTATTTATTATATCGTTATATTTATCACATCTTTAATTGATATTGAGCAAAGAATTTAATTTTAAAAATAAGATTTAACTATGGTTTAGGTTATATAGTATATTATATATGAAAAATAACAAATTTTTCATTTAATCTAAGAATTTGCTCACATGACTGTAAATTAAGGTGTTTAAAACCTCTTAAACAAAGAACCAAGCATTATATAAGTGTTTTGCGTAACTGAGTTGAAGAAAAACACACTATTAAGTTTTAATAAATAATATTATAAGCGAAGTACAATTCATGTTTTGTGTAAACCTTGCTACCTATTTATATAATTTATAATTTAATCCAAATATTAAATGAAGTAAATAAAATGTTATTGTTATATTATGGACATTACAGTAGGTACCTACTTTACTTAATATTTCATATGCTTTCTGCAGAGTAAAAATATACCACTGTTCTTACACCGAATACCTATTTTGTATCAAATATCTCTATAATATTTAAATATTATGTGTTATTTCTTATAAGTTATAAGTGTTATCCAGTGATCGTTATTGTACAGAAAAAAAAACAACTTTTTGCTTTATCATAAATTGTGAACTCGTGATTTTTAGCAAAAAAATGAGCTATCAAATTGAACCGGACCTTTGATTATTACAATACTCGTAATCACTCACGCATACCTGGTCCATATTTAATTGTTTGACGAAAAATTTACACATTACCTAGCTACGTTTATTAATCGTATGTATTTCTCTCAACAACTATAATAAAGGTGATAACAATGGGAAGAGTTTTGAATTTATATTCTTTCACAGAGCTTTTTAAAACATCTCAATTGTTGAATCTTCGCAGATCTATCACCGCCGAAAATAAAATGTATATAATATAATATATACATTTTTTTATACAAATGTGCATAATATGATGTATACAACAATAGTTTCGTACTGTAAATAAAAGTGTTATGTCGTAGACTGATTTTGAATCTGAAGAATGATTTTACGAGTTGTACGAAAAATATTCATGGGAATAAGTTCCAGATGTTAATCAAAATATACATTTTTTCAGGAATCTCTGCGGGGTTGTTAGAATGTGTAAAAGGGTATAGAGTAATATTATTTTTTATCTCACATGTGTATTTTAGTTACTACAGAATGCACGGCGCATGGAAAGTGGATACACATTACGATGGAAAATGCGTCCTTAAAACTGAAGTCTCTCAAAAACTATAATGTTACACAAAGAAAATGTACACGTTTATTATTCTTGTATAGATACATGACAATCCTAAATATAAAAGATGATGGCGAGCAAAAAATTGTTAAATTCCATGAAATTTCTGAGCTTTCGTTGCAATCCGAAATAGATAAATTCAGTTTTATAATCTTTGTGCTCTACAACATATTTTCGAACTTGTGAAATATGTACGTCAGACAGTAATAATCGTTAATTCACATTGCATGGATATAGTTTGAATTCATTGTTACTGAACCTTGGATATTCTTACCGAGCAAATCGTCATGAATGTGCTCCTTGATAAACTTCAAAAGATTAAAATGCACGAGATTATAAATAGGTACCTGTTGAATGGATTGTGAATATCACAAAAATAAAAATAAATATTGGTTTACAACAAAAACTTATTATTAATATTATTAAATATTTTCTTCTTATCTGCGCAGTCACCCCAGGCCCGTAAATCGTAAATTAATACTAAAAAGTATGGCATTATGATCGAGAGGGTTTAACAAAGAAAAATTCAACTTTAAATTTCAAACATTGTCAATAACAGTAATGTAACCTACACGAAATAGAGGCTTTTTCAAGGCTTTGTGGTAATACGTTTTTGAATTATATAAGCGATGAAATAGCGGTGGGGTGGAAAAAAAAATATTTCTCCAAACGTCTCTTACGCTTAGCAGATTATTGTCGGAAAAAAAACACTTTAAAAATACATAATATTATATATATGAAAAACAACAAACAAACAAAATAAAATAAAAGGATAAAGAAAATATTTTAATCGTACAAGCAGGCAAGAATTTTTTTTATTTATTTCGCTTCGGGAACTTTTTGGTCCGTAGGACATGCGTTTTTTCCGAGAAAGTCTCAAAGGATCGTATGCGTAGGATTCGATGAACGTTCGTGACCACTCCAAAACGCACGTGACCTCGTTCACGACTGCATATATTATTATTATAATGCCCAAATACGCCTTGAATTTTTCCAGACCGCCAAGAAACGCCTTTCAGATTAAAAAAAAGTTCTCACACACCTCCCATTATATTTACATCAGGTATACGCGTGTTCCTTTTTATTTTATACAATTTTAAAATTCGATTTGTAATACCTATTAGATCCTGAGTGGGGTGAAGGATGTATTGATTTTATCATGATGAGTGTTTTTTTTTAAAATTTTTTTTTGTGTCTGTCATCATGTTTTGGAGCAGTAAAAGTACTTCGATTTCCGACTTCATGCAGTACCTCGTTCGATCAGAAAGTGAATCTAGTTGGTATATTGGGGGTCAAAAGTCAATATTTTTCTAAAATAATCGGGATAAACAAACTAAAAATTAAGGAAAAAACAGGAATTTTTACGCACAATCAATTTTAGTTTTTGATGTAACTTTAAAACAAATAACCATAATATATACATGACATTTTCACCGAATGTTTATATAAGTATATTCTATCTTCCATCCAATTTTTAAAAATGTTCAACTTAAGTTGAACTATTTATAGGCATATGCAATTTTTGATCATTATTAGTTTATTTTAAATTAATATCGATGAAAATGTATTTGTTGGGTAGAAAAGCTTAAAAATTTGATATAAGGCTCCTAACATATTGTTACAATAGCAGTTGAAAAAATAAAAAAATTCATAGTAACAATTTTTTTTTTTTTATAAACATTCAAAGTTTGAATTTTGACAAAATACGTAAAAATCACGAAAATTCGCAAACTATTTTAAGCTAGAAATTCATAAAAAAAATTCTTTTCAAATCTAAGATTTAATACAAGTTTGCAACCTTTATCATCAAATAAATATCTACCAGAAAGTCAAATTATGTTTTTATAAGCGTTTGAAATTTAAATTTTTACAACATTGGATTTTCATGATGTTTAAATAGGCAATTTTCATATTTAATAAAAATTTTCAAAATATCTTGATTAGTTTGGGCTGTTTACTGATATTTTAATTTTTCAACTTTTTTAGTTGTTTTTTTCTATTTATGTCGATAAAATTGTATTGGTTGGGTCAAAAAGCTTCAAAATTTAATAAGGCTTCCAACATATAACATATTGTTTCAATAGTAGTTGAAAAATATTAAAAATACATACGCGTGATTTTTTTTATAAACATTTAAAGTTTAAATTTTAAATTTTACTAAAAACGTGAAAAGTACAGGAATGTTCAATATTTTTAAATCTAAGATTTGAAAATTTAATTCAAGATTCCTTATAAGTTTATCTACCTTTATCACAAAAAAAAAAAAAAAATGTCCACTGGAAAGTCGAATATTTAAAAAAGTATTAATAATAAGTAATAATAATCTATAATACATCCTAGACAGATAAACCGTCTCCGCTCAGAATCGTTTTTCGTATACAATGATATGATATTGGATTCAAATTTAATTCCATCCATTACAGTAACCTACTGTACAGCAGAGCGATATCTACATTCCAGCTTTTTTTATGAAAATGTAAGGCCCATTACAATTTATTGTTTTAGATAATATCTATATGAATTCAGATTAAACAGATTATTCATTATAAATTGTGTGCAGAGAATCTAATGCCAAAATCACGATCGCGGTTTTATAATTTTTTATTTAAATTCAATTAATTTCTTTAAAACATTCCTTCAAAATAAAATAATAATAATAATTTTTAATTTTTCGAAAATTTAATAGATCAATTATAAAAATCAGAAATAATAATTATTATAGTAGCTGATAAATATTGAAAGTTATATTCATGTCTAAATATAATAAAATAAAATAAATAAAATCCATCTTCAAAAATATTAGTGCACGATAAGACTGGTTTATAATACTTTATATACAGGGTGTCCCGTGAGGATTTACCGTGCGATATCTCCAGAAATAATGGTGATATCGAAATTCAGGTTTATTTAATACTCACAGGGATAAGAAATATAAAATTATTTCATATTTTAATTTACTTTAATGTTTTGTTAAAAAGTTTTAAACAAATGTATTTTTTTAATTAAATTTTTTTCAAAAAAAACTAAAGAGAGCCATTTTGTAGAGTTTAGTTTTCTGAAAATATTGACGTTTCAAAATGTTATTTTCATTAACTTCCCGATTTTTAATATTTTTTTTAGTTTCGAGAAAAATTGCGAATTATTTAACACCGTAATGTTATCAAACATGTGACCCGCCGCGCCGCGTGCGTTCCCATACGGTCGGCCGAATACTTTCCGTGTTCCTAATAGTTATACACTTATAATCATATTTCATTTCATCAAAACTATAAAAAATATTAAAAATCAGGAAATTAATGAAAATAAAATTTTGAAACGTCAATATTTTTAGAAAAATAAACTCTACAAAATGGATATATTTAATTTTTTTGGAAATAATTGAATAAAAAAATATATTTCTTAAGTTTTTTACAAAAAATGAAATAATTGTAGTTCTTATCCCTGTGAATCTTATTATAAAACCAGAATTTTGGTATCTTCATTATTTCGTAAGATATCGCAATGGGTAAATCCCTTGCGGGACACACTGTATGTAGACGCCGATAGGAAACTTTGAAATTAATGAAATTCTATAGCAAACATTCGTCACTAAGAAGTAGGTTAGGTTAGTCACTATCACTTTCAGAATACTATGCGTAATTCCACATACCGGTGAAAAGTTGAACAATTTTGTAAACAATTTAAAAAAATAGCTTTTCATCAAATTTTTTTTTAAATAAATATTTCGTGTAATATAAAATATCAAGGCGTTTACATATTATTATATTACGCAGTAATTTATATCATCGTTTGAAAATAAAATGTAAATTGTTCGGCTTTAATATACACGAGAAAATGTTATGTATTCGAAACTCTTCATATAAGGCCCACGAAAAACATGTTTTCATAATATAATTTACGTTATAGAAATATCGTTTACATTAAGTGGATTGTCTTGTTTACAAAGAGATAAGTATTAAATATGAAACGAGTAATTTATTTTCCTAAAATCTTTTTATTATATTTTTTTTTAAGTTTTTCATACTTTTATATTTTAGCATAACATTCAGAAGTTTAAAACTTTTTTATAAATTTGTTTTGAATAAAAAATATGTTTTTCTATATTTAAGCAACGAGCCTCATTGTGCGTATAATTAAAAAGAATAATAATACTTTTTCTAGACATAAAACGTTTTATAAAATTGTTCATTTTGTGAGTAGGTTAAAAATATATACATGGAAAATAATTGACAAGGTGTGGAATTACATCATGCGGATTTCGATTTGGTACAAAATCTATACAACTAATACGTCTTGAAATAAAATGATTATATAATACTAACTCAATACAAAAATAACAGTGAACTTTGTTTAAACGGGCAGGACATTTTTGATGTTATTATTATTAGTTAAATCAACAGAAACAATTAAGGTTTATTAGTAATTTAGTATTATTTTTTTACTATAACATATTTAATATTTATACAAAATAGGAATAACATGTGATGTGGTTGTGTTTATAATTTCAAATATTAATAAATTATATTAATTAGCATATAGTATATATGATATACTTTGTCATGGTGGCCACTAAAACCGTTTGAAACAGACAGCCTATAATAATACTAAGTATACCTACATACAAAAAAAAAACAGTAACAGTAATAATAATAATAATAGTAATAATAATAATAATAATGATAAAATATCATTCTGTAGTTTTTTAGAGTACGCGTTTTAGTCTAATAACTATAATTACACAGGTAATATTACATAAAAATTACCTAACCTAACCATGGTAACGAAAACTATGGTTCCCCAAAAAAATAAAAATTAGTGGTAGTTCTGATAACCTGAAACTCATGGTTAGAAACGAATGGCTCTTAGCAGGAAAATTTTTTTGTAGAATCCATGACGTCATATCTCATGAAACTGTGATAAGACGGACTATGATGTGCATGTGCAAAACAAAAAAATAAATATTTTATTACCATGTAAACCTGCAGTAACTTCAACATCTTTAACATATGAATTAGCTGTTGATAATGGTTTCCTACAACCAAACGAAACTCAGCCAAAGTTAGATGAAAATACAGATAATACAGGAGAAATCACAAATAAGTTAGAGTCAATACTGGGAATGGTGAATCGTACCAAGTTAAATGACATAGATCAAAAATATATAATAAAACAATGTGATAAAATAATTTCGAAATTGGCCAAAAATACAGATTTTAAAAATACTTCAAATGTAGGAAAGAAGAGAAATATTGAACCTCAAGCCAGATTTTTTACCAACAAAAAAAAAGAATTGAACCACCTACTTTATCATCTAATGAGAGTAAGCATATTAGAGAAATTTTCCCACCAAGATCGTATCATCTGGCAAGGTCATCAAGTTTCAGACTTTCAGTTGAAGTTTGAAAAACAAAACATTGATATTCTCGTTATCATTGTTATCATAGTCCGTCTTATCACAGTTTCATGAGATATGACGTCATGGATTCTACAAAAAATTTTTCCTGCTACGAGCCATTCGTTGTTAGAAAGCGGTATCAATATGCCACAGTAGTATGCCTATATACCATAAGTCAGAGATAAGAATCAAATTCCACAATATTTTTAACCAGTTACCACTATTACCGCGTTTGGTACACTGACATAAATTTAATTCAGTCACTTCATCACAATGACTTTTTTTCCTAAAATGCGGTTCACGTTGTCAAATTTATATTGAACCTAGATGGTTCGTCACAGCCATAGAGGTAACAAATTATACTATGGTCACAACCGGTTAGATGGTTGGACGGCCGTTTGATGAAATTAATGCGGTGGCAGGGGCCCAATTGTGACGACCACTTTTTGCATTTGCTTCGTTCTACAAACCTTTTACATTATTATGACTATTACTATTATTACTGTTATTATTTATTATTTTTGTTCAAAACGATGTGGTCTCATGAATCTTGTACGTGCTTCAATTATTCCGAGCGCGTTGCACGCGCCGACCCCGTTCCAGTGAGATCATATTGTTATTATTATGACGAGATTGCCTCTGAAGGATAACCACTACTACAGTCGACAACCGTCCTGGGGAGTTAACTCGCGAGGAAAAACAAAATCGAAAAAAAAATGAATAAAAACACCACGTTGCAATATTAATGCGGGTTTTTCGGGCTGAGTGCGCGCGTATATGGAGTCCGCATGGCTGGTGGTTTTCGCGGGTGCGCAGCAGATGTTTACAGACTGTGGTCTACTTTTCGTTTTAAATGTTAATTTCGATAAACCAGTGAAATTTCACAGAGGTTTGACCGTTCTTTTTTTTTTTTTTTGGGGGGGGGGGGGGTCTTATACCCTTGATAATTTTTGAGCGTTTATTTTTTTTCGTTTCCTAAATATAGAACCGACTCGATTATTTTCTATTTATATAATTTGTATACAATAATATATTTTTTAATTCGTTCTCGGTTCACATACGACTATGGAGGTAAAAACTATAAAACAAAAAAAAAAATAATTAAAAAATACTATTATTTTTTTATTTTATTCTAGCTAGAAACTATAACAATATCGTTATAAATAACTGCATTTATTTTTCGTTCTCAAATGTTACCCGTTAATAGAATATAATAGTAACCTAACCGTAAATACAATAATATAATATTTTAATTATTATGCCATGACACGTGTACCTACTTTCATTGCGAATTACAATCATATACATTACAATAACTGAACTACTGTAGTAAAAATACATATATATTTTACCTGCTATATTTTAATCTCGGTACATTTTTGGATAGGTACTAACTATGATTTAAGAATATTTAAATCAAATTTTGATGATGTGACTTTTAGTTGGTCATTGCAAATCAATTTAAAATTCACTTGAGAGGAAGAATAAAAATATCGTTAACAAATACGCCAAGTATCGAAAACTAGAAATTAAAAGATATGAACGAAAATAATATAATAATATGTGTTAAAATAATATATTTTTCATATGAGTATAGCGATTGTAGTATCATCAAACCAACAGATCTTCTGGTTTTAATAATAGCGTTGATCTGTTATGTTACCTATAAAAAAGCGCTATTGGACCAGTTAAAAACTTATTAAAAAAAATTTCACTGGTTTTGTACGGTAAAATCATTATTTTTATAAATATATGTTTCATTTATAATATTGTAGTTTTTATCTAATTCTCGATTTTTTAAAATAAAACTGTAATGCTGCATGCAATACTAGTGTTTAAACGCAATACAATAATATTAATTATTTCATTCAAATTAACATCAAAAATAAACCATTCACAAACTTTATTTAAAGTGCCCGAATAATCGTACAACATACAGTCTCGAATAATTGAAATACATCAATAATCATTTATAACAAATATTTGAATTTTATTTTATAGCACAATATAATTATAATATACAGGGTGTCCCACAGAGATCTGACATTCTGACAAATGAAATAACTTTTGTTCTAATCAATATTTAAAAAAAATTTCTTTTAAATATAATTCATAGACACTTGCGCTATATTTTTAGAATTCATTTTTTATTTTTTAATAATGAAAATAAAAAACTTAAAAATTGATAAATTTTTTTTTCGAAATATTCAATATAGCCAATTTGTAAATTTGATTAAAAAAAGTTTATATGGTAAAAACACTTATTTAAGTCAAATGGCTGATTTTTTACAATTTTTTTAAATATCAATATTTTCGTTAAGTAAATTACGATCTAGTTTATGTTAGAAACCTTGTAATCACAAATAATAATAAAGTTTTTTAAAAATATTTTTATAAGAACATTTTTAAATTAGTGCATGTTAAAATCTAATTATTTTTTTTATTGTATTTATTTTAATAATATGTGATGTATACCTAAACTATAAATTACTATAATTTACCTAACAAAAATATTGATATTTAAAAAAATTGTAAAAAATCAGCCTTTTGACTTAAATAAGTGTTTTTACCATATACATTTTTCTGAAAATCAAATTTATAAATTGGCTATATTGAATATTTCGAACAAAAAATTTATCAATTTTTAAGTTTTTTATTATCAGTATTAAAAAATAAAAAATGTATTCTAAAAATGTAGCGCAAGTGTCTATGGATTATATTTAAAAGACATTTAAAAAAAATATTGATTAGAATAAAAGTTATTTCATTTGTCAGAATGTCAGATCTCTGTGGGTCACTCTGTATGTGAAATATGGTTCAGAATCATAAAGGTATGTTTATAGTACCTATGCATTGCATAATGCATCCAAAATTAAAATAATATACATTCATAAATAGCATAAGAAATGCCAGAAAGCAATAAACTAAACAAATAATACTTATCTATGAAATACACACACACACAGATTACGCTAAAGCTGTCAAGGTATTCTTAAATTTAGTCTGATTAAAAAAACGAACACAACTTCTGAATTCGACGCGTTTCTGAAAGTTTTAGAATTTCCATTTTTTTTTTCATTTTGGGAACGATTCCTGTCAGTCCCGACAGCCTTAATCAGACACTTTCCATCCAGAAGTTTATTTTTTTTAAGAAAACTTTCAGAATAGTTTTAATAAATTTTTAAATTTTTGACAATCATTCTTGGAAACCACTGAATTCATTACAATATAATTACTATATATCTTAAAAGCTTAATAAAAAAAAAGGTATTCGGTATCACGCAATTTCATAAATATTTTTTAGGTCTATGATTAAAGTTACGGTTATCTTTAAATTATTTTGCTTGATAATAAATAAAAATCCAATGGTTTAAAATAATATTAATGATAATATTAAAATCCTAGTAATAAAAGCAATAAAAGCAATATCTCTTTCTAGATAAATATTTATTTATATACTTTGTACATTCATAGTTATTATAGTTACTTTTATAAATATACTTCTGTGCTTAACCGTTAAAAATTATAGAACGTTATATTATATTATTATAGTACACACAAGTAAATATGAAATAAATTTTATTATTTTACGATACTATATTATTTTCACCAAATATCTACTTAGCAATAATCAGAAAAAAAAATACAAATACAAATGATACGTTTTGATACATATATGGGCATGTCAAGTAAAACTTTTCAATTTTACTAGGCTGACAGACGTTCTTGAAAATTGTCAAGACGTATAATTCGTTTTATAAAAATAAAAGCTCCTTTTATAATCTTGAAAACACTTAAATATTTCATACTAAAACGAACAACGCGATTTGACTCTTTCATATTTCTATTTATGGTTTGATTGAAACGAGAAGGCACCTGTATAAGAAACATCGGTGTTTCTTCAAAATATTATACTCAACAGAACAACTTGTTGGTAGCAATCCAAGCCAAACACTTTCATAAACCGATATCAGCACAGAACAAATTACAGAGAAAATGCAATTTCATAAATTCGGTTTTAGGATTTAGGAGCAATTATAACTCGAGATTAAGGTTTGTAAAGGTCGTTTTAAGCTTTTTTCTTATCCTGTTTTATCTTTATATATCAACTATACTGCGTAGGTATCTATACCTGCTTTATTGTATTTGTTCCGAGGAATTCATTAGACTCTTTTTTTCCCCCGTCTATGTGCAAACTCTGATTGGCTCGTGTTTCAAAAACTTCACGTGATAGTGTTTCTTTGTGTCAATCGCGAGTCATTGCAGAGGGTAGAAAAAATGTCAGAAACCTGAATGACGGGATCCGAAATTACACGGTTCAGATAGTTGAAAGAAAGACAGGCAGAGACGTATACAGACAGAAAATGAAAATGCACACATATATACTATTTGCACACGTTCACTGGCAATACATGCACAATAATATATATATATATTTGTGGCAATAATGTATCGAAATATCACCGCCAATACTTTCAAAAGTAAATTACATCTTTTTTTTACTGTATTGTGTTTTTACAAACAAGAGTTAAGAAACGAATTTCGACAATGAACAATAACTTTGAAAAACTTAAATCGTATCACGACTCTGTACACCATAACAGACGAGAGGTGGAGTGTGAATCTTTTTTGTCTATAAACTTGGTGAGTATACAGAGAGTAGGAGTGTGATGAGATAGTGTATATACATACATACATATATATAAAGTCTGAAGGTAGGGACAGGGGAGGGAGTAGTGCGCTCAAAAATTGTTTACAACGGCAAGCGAGATGGTAAATGAAAAATGGTTTTAGGGAAAACGCGTAGAGTTTATTATAGAGCCACAGAAGAACGACGAATTAAAGGCGCCACGTCAACTTTTGCGAGAATAGGCGAGTGGCCATAGACGATATATATCGAGGGTAATAATAATATTATTATTATAACAACCGATACGATAACCAATCACGAACGAAGTAACACATACGTTTATAAAAATCATGATAATATTTATTTCCGTTATACATAACATTTACAATTTTTATACATCACATATTATTATTGTTTGTTTCCTGAAAAATATCGAGAATACAATAATTTGCATATTATTATTATTGTTATTATTATTATCGTCATACTACGTACAGTTGTCTTAAACTATATTCGACACTACTTTTTTGAAAGAGCCGGATGAGAAGTATCTACTGCAGTCCCCGAGGAATTTTATCAGCTAAGGTTGTTTATAAAAACAATTAAAGCGTACAGTATGACTTTTACAGAATTTTTTGTCGAAAACTGTTCAATTATGAAAAATGAATAGCTGGTAAATGATGACTTAAATAACTGAATAGTGACAAAAAAAATTTCAATTTATACATCTAATAAGAACTACAAGCAGTATAGTGAGTAACTTAATAGTTGCTCGTGGTTCTAGTAAATGATGAGACAGACATTTAGTAAATTTCAATAGATTATAGATAGTATGAATTTTGTCAAGGTATTAATTAATATTATGTAAAAGTTAAGAAAATACTCTTTTATGATACATTTACGATCTACTTATAATTAGTATAATGATAAATTTCAATTTAATTGAATTAAAAATTAATCAACGTAATCAATGGAAATAGTTGGGTAATAAAATAACATATTATCGATTTCCTTGATCATATTACTTCAATTATAGTATTATCTGTATAAAGTCTTGTCGTTTAAATTATTTAGAAACTACATACACACAATGATATAGGTACCGCTGAGGAAAATTATATCTGTCATATTTTAACATATTATATTTCTAACCCACTCCTACCACTTAGTATTTATATTACAATATAGCAACTGATCTCAAACATCTCTTGCCTCTCGGGCCTCTTTGGTTCGCTTTGTAATCGCTATCTAATGAGTAATCGTAATTTTAATGTTTTCACTATTTACCTCTCATCCCTTTTATGCTGCTCATAACCACGAATTATAGCACTCGTGGGTTGTACTATGTCTTACTATATGGTACCACAAAACAATATTATACCGAACAGTAGGTTGACCCAATCGCATGCTGTTATCATTTTTTTTACTATCGATTCGCTTGTCATTTTTGATTCAAAATCATAAATTACATTTTGTATAGAATTTATTTTAATACTTTGGAAAATAATTAGATACTGATAATAACTAGGCTCATAATACATTTTGATTAAGGTAAATTGCAGTGTGACTGTGCCTAACTTGTCTCACCCAGCGAACAGTCATTGCTCGGTTTAGTAACCACAGATGATCTACAGCGAGGGTTATAATAGTATTATATCAACCGATGTGATAACTGATCCTGAACGAAGTAATACATAAGCTAATAAATAAAAATGGTATTCTTTTCCGTTCTACATATTATAACATAAATATAAATATGATTTTTACACATCACATATACTGTTTGTTCAGTATTATATATAAATGTTGAGAATATAATACATATTACATATTATTATTTTTAACACCATACTACTACGATGGCTGTCTGAAAATGTATTCGACACTCTTTTGTAAATTGTGGAAAAGTATTTTCAGTTCTCGAGTATTATTGCCTAAGAATATACATGAAAACGGCGTTGCGCAATGTGTATAGATTTCATCGAAAATCGTTTAACTATAAAAAAACGACTAAGAAATAGTTAAATATAATAAATAAATATAATAAATAGTAACAAAGTCGATACAAATGTTACATAAACCGTATTATTAAAATATATTATATATTATTTTAGACTTCGGGGGAAAAATTAAAAATTGATAATGATAAACGTGCGAGGCGCAATAAGCTCTTCAGTTTTAAATAATTGTTATAACCATTATATATGAATATCAAGTGTTTAATGTTAATATAATTTAATATCATATGTAACAAACATTAGATTCACCAAAATAATGAACAAAAGTGGAGTGAGATAATAATGAAAAAAAATTTTATAGGTGAATCATCCAGATTGGTTGTTAAGGTTCATATTATGGCTTAATACAGACGTAACGAATGTTATTTTTGGACAGCTAAGCCAACTCCAGTCCCACCATAACAACAATATTATATACGGTTTATATTGCGTTATTCATATTACTGAGGAAAAAAACCACGTCGACGTTATCTGACAATGTTGTGTGTACATTTTTTTTTTAATAACTATATATATATATATATAATATATATACGTAACTCTTGTGTGTGCAGATCGTATTTATTATGTCAAAAGTTAATAAAAAAACTCACGGAAAAGTTTAAAATTGTTATTTAATTAAATTAATATGATGGTTTAATCAGTTTAATATTGCAAAGTAAATATTGAATTCAACTTTTGTATTATTTTAAATGAAAAATATAAAATACTATAAAAACCCGTTTAACTGTATAATAATTCAATGTATTATGTAGGTACCTTTTGTTTTACATAAAAAAAATACTTCCATTTTTTAAGTTAAAAAGTGACGTCTTGTTAATTATAAACTTTAATAATAATGATAATCAAAAAAAAAAAAAATTCAAAACATGAACATCTTATTTTTAAGCCATTGGTTAATGACTGAAACAAAATTCTTTCTCTGAAGTCTTAGTAGTTAAGTAAACTATATTTAGAATAAAGAATAAAGATTTGTTCATTCTATACTATAGTTTTATAATAAAATATTTCATGTTTATGCGTATATAATAGCTGCAAATAACATGTACCTAATAAATAAATATCATGAAACTAGAACTTATGAAACGAAAAAAGAGGCATTAAAAAAACTTTCCCAATTAACTTTTTTGTTTGAAAAATTAATGGAGTGTATCGGTATCGAAGGAAAGTTGGGCACTTAATTTTTATTGAAACTACATCCAATGTTGCGTTCATTAGGTAAATACATGGATAAAAACATTTAAATCAACATAGGTATTATTCAAACGGCGTTTGTTCGATAAATAAAAATAGTTTGATGATAAAATATTAAGCAAAAGTTTAAATCGCTATAATTTAATATTTACAATATCCAAACGACTTATGGTACCTAAGTCAAATAATTTATTATATATTTACATTATAAATAAATACGTCTGCACTCTGCACACGATGTTTCGTAATTATATATTGAGTCTAATTGGTAGGCATTATAATATTAATATCATACCCGCGATATAATTTTGGACGAGTGATTTCAAAACGATTCGATATAATTATTGTTGTTATAAATTTTCACAGCTGTTCTATATCAACAGTGATAGTCCGGTGATCTTAATGTTAGTATTACGTATACCTCCGTATACCATTATATAGCGGTTTTATTACGTTTTATTTAGTTTTTTCGTTTAATGACTATACGATACGCGCCTGATAAAATCGATATCGACCTTGAATGAATTTCACTCATAATCGGATAACAATAATTAATAAAAAAAATTCAGAATTTTTCTTTTGTGTCATGACTATGTTAGTAAGAGGTATACTACATTATGCTACATTTCCGTCTTATCATCTGATAATTGAATAGTATTGTAAGTATTAAATTAAATTAAAAAATTGTGCAAAATGTTTTTTTCGACAAATGTTAATATGCCTAATAATTACTTCGAGTTGGACATGATTGGTTGATATGTAATGTTTGACGGTTTCGATATTAATTCTGTAGAGTGAGCGGAGAAAACACCCTTCCGATGACGTGGTCACGACAGTTATAGTTTTGTATATCTACCTATAAAAAAAAAGGGGATTTGGCGAGTTGGTTGGTTCGTCATGTGCTATATATGTGGAGGCGTATTTGATTATCACACGTCTCCGAGGGTGAGGAGCCCTATATTATTATTATGTGAGTAAACCTCTATGTTATTATATGACCACCCGGGGCCACTCGAGGCCATGCGAATTCATGCCATTGTAGCCACGTATGGCGATCGTTGGACTTCCGCGCAATATGTCGCATTTCGCTCGCATCTGAAACGCACTATATTATTATATCATAATTATTATACGCACAACCATCAGCGCTATAAATACGTATTAATATTGCACAGTGACGATAGCGTGTAAAAGCTCAAACGCAAATAGTATATGATGATTTACGCGCGTGCAAAAGGCCGCAGCAGCAGAGCTGGACCACCCTTTACGACCCACAGTGTATGATTTACCAACGCCCACATAGTACAGACCGCCGCACAAACTATAGTGTATACTAGTGTAGATTTTTCGCCAGTCATGTGATGGTCGGAAGTTACAATCCGGTGGAATAGGAATGAAACTCGGGTAAACTACATGCGTGCGTGCGTGTATGTATGGTATATATAACCATCCGGTGGTCTCGCGAGGAAGTTACTCTGTGCCCGCGGCGGCAGCAAGGGTGGTTTTCTCGTAAAGATTCGTAATGCAACACTACTGCTGCTGCTGCTCACTCACTCGTTGTTCATTGTATAATTATTATTATTATTATATTGTGTACTGAAAATTATATAATATACCACGTGGCAGTGGCGGCGGCTGCGTGACGTGATGACGTGGACCACCACCGTCCACCGCCATAGCAATGAAAGCGCATACACGCACGAACTAACGGACCGCGGAGCTATAATGTGAAACTGAATGGTACGCATCGGTAAATTGTGATAATATATGCAACTGTGTGACACGATCACCACGCGTTGCCGATGACGATGACAATAACAGCGAACCACAAGAGACCACGAACCGAAATGATTAGCGAACGAATTTTCCGATAAGTGATTTTTATCGAACATTATAATATATTGTACATTATATGAATACAATTGTGCCGTGGAGACATATACCATGTTACCTCCCGTAACGGCCTTCACCAAATAACAGCAGATTTTTTTGAAAAAAAAAACTATACATATTTGGTATAATCAGAATATTCTAAAAAGCAGACATCTTCGAATATTGGAAACAATTTCAGTGGACGAGATGTCTTCAGAAAGTTAGAGGATTCACTGTACTATGAACCTAACCTAACACAATACCATGGTGGCAAATCCTCTATGTAAATGATCAGAATATATACGCGTTACATTACAAACTAGAATTAACATTGGGCTTTGCATAGGTAGTCAACCGTAAATAAGCAGTCTAAATCGTGCCCAGTACCCACCTATATGAATTTCTGACGCATCTGTGTAATCATTTGGATAATTTGGTATTACTATAATGATATGACATTGTGATATAATAATATTATTATCGTTTTATGGGGGTCACGTGGTATTAACATTATATAGATACGCCTTTATTTTTTTTCAATGAATAAAAAAACTAACAACGATCAGTCTCGTAAAGTACCTACTCGAGTAAAAGCATTCAAATAGATACTCTTTAAGTACTCAAATACATAATTTAAATACTTTCTCAAAGTATCTGTATTTAAAATAAAATAATGATTTTCAAATACTTATTAATTTTAGTTTATGTATTTTCAGTTAAAATTTTGGTCACGACTTTAAATTAAAATTAAAATTCAGAATACTTTATACTATGATATATTTTTAAATGTGAATAATTATATTCAAACAAAAACTGAAAATACTTCGACAAAGAAAGCAAACGGGTATTTTAAAATCATACGAAATATGATGCGGTGTTTATTCTTTTTAAAATTAACGTAAAACGTGAGATAGGTTTAATTGATTTATAACGTTTAAATAATATTTAATGAACAATTTGAAAATACTTGAAAGTATACCTATCTATAAAATATTAATGTTTTTTTTTTCATATACGTATTTTATATAATTTTTAGATTAATATCTATATCTGTATTTGAATACTTTACAAATGACCTATCTCTTACAAGACTAATAATAACGACGTAGAACAATTATATTTATCAATTGAAATTTAAATATGTGTGTACAACGTATTATTACTATATTTATAGTATTATTATTGTGATCTTTCGTTATCGCTACAAAGTTTGCAAGTATGTATAATAATGTATATTGTATTATAATACATCGTTGATGTTCGCATATAACCAATATTGAATAACATTGTTGGCGTATACTCCAAGCATTTATTAGTATAACTTTTCATCAACTACCACCGGGATCTATCGCTGCAAGTTTCACCAAAATAAGTTTGCAGCTTAATATTACCCATTCTATCCGGGTAAACAGTCAACCTGAAAATATTTCGTCTTAGCGGTCAACCTTGTTCTAAGTACCTACCTATTTAATGCATACTTATTAACATTATGTACATAATTCAAAAGGGTTCCGAGATGCTTATGGTTTTGTTCTGCTGTAAAATATTTTCATAATCGTATCGGTTACTTGCATACTCGTGCTAATTTATCTCATTTAAAATAAACTGTATTATCAATTTCGGTGACAAACGATTTATGTAAGCAATAAATTGAAGTCAGAGAAAACTATAAAACTGTAAGTATACACAATTAATTTTATTCTAATTTAATAGTATATGGGTGCTTATCTTTGAGAAGACAAAATTAATAATATAAAATATGTTAAAAGATTTAACATTAAACGGAAACATCAGATGCATTTTAAGATCAAAAGAAAAGATAATTTTCTGCAATATTAAAAATATTCCGATGTTAGTATTATTATAATATATTTTTAAAACCATTCGCTTGAAAAAAGACGATCTTCTAAACGTCACGACGGGGGTTGACGGTCGAATATGTAACCCATTTGTTGGCCACCAGCAGGGGAACTTGACATTTTGACCAAAATGTCTTTTTGGATACAGATGGACCTCCCCGTGGCCTTTGCGCTCTAATGAATTTCTACCAAAGTGAACGAAAACTTCATAGGGCATAGTGTTTGAAAAGGTCAAGTGATTATAGCCACTAGACTAATGTGTATAAAGCAATGGGAATTTTTATCTCTTTGGCGTTTGTAATTTAAAACATCAAAGTGATTTTAAATAGAAATATAACTAAAAGTAATTACTTATGATTTAGTTAAATAATTATATAGTAATAATAATTAATTGTACTATTTTAGTTTCGATAATAGAGTATTGAATTATTTTAATTTTACATAATATATTAAACCACAATAAAATAAAATGTAAAATTTACTATTTTTATCATACAAAAAATTAATTGAAATATTAAGCTATTACGCACTAATAGTGAGAGACATATTGTTTTTGTTTCAGTAATTCCATGAACAAAGTAATTTTAAACAGATGTTTTGTTGTGACGTATTTCCCTGATATAAGAGAATTGTATAGTTTATAATCAGTTGGAAATTAGTTTAACAATCGTAAAGGGACATATTATAAGACATATTAAAACAAAATATTATAATATTATATAGGTAGGTACTCTTGAATTTGGATCACATCCACTGAACAGACATTGTATCACTTGGTTGTTTGCCAAGAAACCTGAGGACACCCTAAAAATTAACTCGATTCCATGTGTACACCGCGCGCAAATAGACCTTTAAACAATTTTGGTCGCGTCCTCTTTTTCATCGTTATTTCTTTCATTTTTTATTTTTTATTTGATTAACGGGGCGGAGAACGAGAATTTACATCTTACCGAGCACGTAAGGAGCAAAGCATTTTTTTTTCCATTTCCTTACCGAACCGTCACCAACCCCAACAAAAAAAAGGTCGTCCTCTCTAGGGAAACGTAGCTAAATATATAAAAACAACTGTCTCAAAATCAACTTGCATTCCCTGTGGATGTATGGTAAAATAAAGAACAATTGAAAAAAATAAATACTTATAGGTAGTTATGGGTGTTTGTTTTCTTTTTCTAATCAAATTATATGATGATATTTGTATTGATGGTGAAATTAATCAACTCACGAAAATGAAGTGTCAAAAAGTATCAAAAACAAAATAAAGAGACTAACTAATTTGAAAATTTGATTGTTTGGGCGAGAAAAAAGAATTATTCTAATATATTTGACTTAAAAAATAATTAAAATGCAAAACAGCAATGAAAATCAAAAAAAAAGAATCATTTAAATTATTTTTTTGTCATCTTAGTCTGTCCCTTGAAATTATGATAAACGGATTTTCAAGGTTTTAGGTTTAAAACAATTTGACAAATTATACTCTAAGATAAAAGTTAGATGAGGAAAATGTACAAAGAAAAATTTTATTATTATCATTATGATTATTTAGCATGGTTATTATAATTATTTTTTTAGAATAATAAAAGTTGTCACTACTCACAAAACCTAGCATGACGAACTTCAGTGTAATTTTAGATTTAAAAATATAACTCCTCAGTCTCCACTATAGTTACATTAATTATTGTCTGGCTTTTCGCTCATTTTTTAAACTAAAATTAAACATTGTTTCGTTTTTACCACAAAAATTAAGTAGGTAATAATATATGTGTACAATACATTATTTTAATGATAATTTTAAAAAAAATAACACAACTTTATTAAATCACCGGTATAACAAAATTAAAATTTAAAATAATAATTATTGATTTATTTGAAAACTAATTCCAGAAATTTAAATTAAATAAAAATAAAAATAATTTGCATACGAGCAAACGTAGTATGCAACAATGTATTGTTTGTTTATTAAGCTTTACCAAGAAATTTTTTTTTTTTGAATTTTTTATTTCTTTGTTCATTTTACTAAAAACTTTTAATCGTTTTTAATATATTTTGTAAAAAATGAATTAAAAAGTTTTTTGTTCACGAAAAAATATCAATACAAATAAACAAGTTGGGTTTAATGCATTTTTGTAGGAAATATTTTAAACCCTTTGCCTATTCAAGAACTAACATAATGTAATTAATATTAGGAATTACGAATAATAATATTATAAATACATCATAATATATACGCCCATAAAGTTTTTAATTCCGACTTTTGGTCAATAAAACCATGTTGATGCGTACTTTAACATTGCAAACCTTGTTAACAATTTATTGTTATGAATAATTATGTACACAACGTAATGACAAATTACTTTTTTTCATTAAGATTTCAGTGGTAGAAGCCGTGAGGAATAAGGTCTCGACTTAAAATTCATTGGTACCGTAATTAAGTCATAAGTGTGAAGTCAGAACGATAGTTTTCGGTGAGAAATGTGTTATATGCATTGAGTGTGTAGTGTGTGTTTGATACGGTAAGCGTTGGACGTTAACGTAGGAGAAGCAGTGGGTAATACGTCGGTGGCGCACGTAAACCTTTGTGAGCGGTGGCAAGTAAAGAATCGAGCACAGGACCACTTTAGCAAGTACAACTTTTCGGATGCCATGCGTGTGGCGAAGTGCGGGAAAGCGAACGTTGTATATATGGTGATAGGAGGGTGACGGCGATAAAATAAATTACAGACGTCCATAAACAAAAGGCGTTCTCCCCGTCATTGTTAAGGGCCTCTTATTTGTCATTTTATGGGTATTGCACGTCATAAAAGTAAAACAAAAAATTCCAGGATAGAAAAAGAGACCTTTGTGCAAGGAGTGTAAGGGAGACGAAATATATATATAAAACCTACCTTCCCGTGATAACATAAGGTGGTGGTGGACCGGCTGGTTGGTGGCGCTATTGAGGTGGTGTAACTGGTGGAAGGGTTGCCACGAAGGGGATGGTTAGAGGAATTTTACCGTTGCCAAAACCACGAACGCGTTGTATATATATTTATATTTCACCCACGGAGTGTGCTGGGTAAACCAACGAATTCCGTCCGTGCCAGAGGACAAAATGTTTTTTAACTACACACACATACAAATCGATTAACGACGCGTACCCAACGCACAAAACTCGGAGACGTTGCCAAACGCTTTTTACACGAATGGACCCGACGACTGCGACAAGCCAAAGTTAAAAAAAAAATTGTCGAAATACCACAAAATGGTGACCACGCGATAGGTAGACACTTTTGAAATATACATAAAATATTACTGGTGGGGGGGGGGACGTTTGTGGTCCAATAATACCTAACCAATAGTTGCCACGGCAGTTGACCGAGAATGAACAAAAAAACACTTCAGTATCATGCGCTTGTGTACTGATTTTTGCAGAAGATCCGTAATTAGTAAACTTTTCATATTATATTATATATTAAATAAAGAAGCAGTAATCGGTAAATATGGCAAACGCCTATGAGATATTACACTCGGAATACTTAAACAGCATCGATTATTGATGTATAATAACTGTTTTATGATGTGTTGTTTTGTCAATATTATAGTAAAATTAATAGCGCACCTCCATAATACAAGCTGTATGTATAATATAAAATGTATGTTGAAATAACGGACTTACCGGAAGAGTGAAGTGGCGTGGTGGCCAGAAGCAGGTCGATGGTGCCGTCGGTGAGCACCTCCGCCGAGTCCTGGTAGCTGATGGACAACGTGGCCGTGTCCGTTTGCCGGGACATCTTTGACAGCATGGACGCGGGCAGCTCGATGGTCTCGTCCGTCTCGCGCAGCTGCAGCGTGACTGTCTGTCCGTCCGGGCCAGCGGTGCTGTACATGAACACCGCCGTCTGTTGGGGCAATGCCGACGCATAACTGCTCTTCAACGGAACCCGGATCCCAGGCAATCCCTGTTGGGCAGAAATACAATGATGTCCGTAAGAAGGCGTTCAAAATACGGCCGACAACAGTGTTGTAGGGGTAGGTACTTATTTATAGTACGTATGATGTTTATAATACAATAAGGGCTCGAGTCCTAAAAAACATATGAAAACAAGCTGTTTTAAATGCACTCAAACCGCAGACTAAGATCAACTAATATAGTACAGTGAAACCTCCCTTAACGGACACCTCTCGATAGCGGAAATCTCCAAATAGCGGACGAAATTTTGGTGACAAAAAATGTCCGGTATTTAGAGGAGGTTTCAATGTATAATAATATTGATGGTTGTGGTAATATGGTATTTTAAACACCATAGATTTTTTGGGGAATATTGATTATTATTTTGATGTCGCGACGTGACTGGATTCTGGTGTATTTGTGTATTGTATGCCTCCCGGAAAAAAGACTTGCAGTTTACCTTACGCTTTGATTACATCGAAAAAAATTATAAGGGTCGTAATAATTTCATCGAAAAAATACATTGACCCGAACGGGAAAATTAAATGAGTATCAAAACGCTATAAATCGTAATATTTTGTCAAAACGGCATATTATATCATCTAATATAATATGTATCTGGAACTCTAGACATGATTGAAAAGTCATGATAACACACCTTGAATGTATAGGTTAGGTTAGGTACAATTATCTTATTTTAATTATGCACACGAGTACAAAATATTATTAAATTATGATTACATCGGATAAATTGCGATTAGTCTCTCTGGAGCAAACATATCAAAGATACTTTCTTTACTACTTTCAATACTAGCCCAAAAATATTGAATGGTACACTGCGCGGTCAGTGCGCAAAAAAAGTTTCGGAAAAAAAACATTCTAAACACATTTTACTTAAAAAATACAATGAGGTACACAAAAATATTATATTATCTATCCCTAACATAATTATTACGACACAGCTCATAAATTGTGTTTTTTTTATATCGAGAGTCTATAGATAGTCGGTATATTATATTATGCAGAGATAATAATACACTGTTTCGTTACTATTAAAACTATTAGGTACACGTGTGTTATGATGATAATTATTATTATCAGAAGTGTCGCGTGCACATAATTGGAGTTGATCTGATCGTGTTGTGAGCTGGTTACAGCATGTGGGTAGGTTTTCGTCTTGCCTTCAAAACCGAATTGGTCGGTCGTGAATTAAAACCCATACAATCGGTTCACCTTCGACGGGAGCAGCGGCGGCAGAGACGGCGCTCACTACGCTCGTCATCGGCGCCCGCGCCCGAATAATCGAATTCGGCGTGCCAACTCCATACACACGCCGCCACCACGACGGTGGTAGATAAGAAGCTCAACGGTTACGTGCTTAATTTGGGTTTGGAAACTTAATAGTTTCCCCCGGCGAAGTTTTCTCTCGGAAATTACAAGGATTTAATGCCAGCCGAGGGAACGGACGCAGGTGAACGATGATTTATACCGTAACCATGGTAACCACACAATGGTCGGACCGTCTCCCACCGCAACATAATATACACTCATACGCAAACATACACAAACACACGCACACACCGCTACTACCACCACCGCAACCACCTCCACCGCGATCGTACACGACCGTGATCCAACTTTGCACGAATCAGTGTCAGGGCACGCGATACGTCGCATGTTTTACACGTAGGTGTCGCGACCACACTTCACTCTCGCCACTATCATTCAATGTTCGCATGAAATGGTTTTATTGGTCGAAAAATATAAAAAATAAAAAACTCGCACGCAAACCTGTGTTTTTCGACGGCGGCCAACGCAAAATTCTAGTGATGCATTTTCACCCGGAATCGTCGGACGAAAGAATTAAAACGTAATAAAAAAAAAAAACAATTCTATCGTCGCATCGAGATGGCCGTCGCCGCCCCGTCCGCTAGTGCACGCATTGCCCCGAACTAGTTCAACTCTCCAATATTGTGTCGAGTCGCTTAGATCACGAAGGTCACACTACGACATGTAAACGTTTCGTACCGGTCGATTTTTGTTTTGCATAAAACGCGTCACTTGGACAGTTGGACGTCACACGTATATTATATTGCAATTTTCAATGAGATTGCATCGTTGGCCGTCACCCGCTTTCGCCTCGGCGTTGATCTATATATACAATATGGCTGGCGCTCGCGTAATAATATTATCAACTATACTCGAATAATACATTTATAATGCATTTCAAGAGTCCCCCAACAAGTGTCTACGCAGCATATCATTGTAATATTATTTTGTATTTATCATATTATATTACCTACGTAGGTATCCGCACAGCTGGTTTGAAAGTCACGGAGCAAAGGTGACTGCAAATGGCGGCTGTGTCAGTGTCGTGCTGATTCAATCGATTCGCGCGTTTTAAACGTGTTTTGTTCGAGTTTGATTATATACCTATATTTGAGACTTGTCATAACTGATTATTGTCGTCAGAATATCGCGAATATCCGTCATATTTGTGATGATAGTATTCGAGCGGTTTTCTGTACAATATTCACTGGCGGTAGTTTATATGCGCGTAAGATACGTCACAGTAATCGCGTAATAATACGATAGGCATAATAAAACGTTAGCACGGAGCGTCACGTCCAAGTCAACCATCAACGACGGTGACGGACGGTGAGGTTAACTTGCAATAATATTTATAATGTTATAGGTATGATAATTATAATATTTATTTTTGTCGTTATAAAAACGCGAAACGCGACATCGGTGCGCGTACACGTTTTACTGCGGATAATTGCGGATAATTGGTTTTTGGAAAACGTATATAAATAAATCGTAAACTACATACCATCGTATTAATAATTCGATTATTTTAATATCACTGTCCCTCGAACGGTAAGAAACTAAAGAAACGGTAACGATTTATGTTTGTGACGACGATCATTATAATATTTTATTCGGAAAAAATATAGCGTTTAATCGTAAATACTCGCGGAGGCACTGAACTGAATACGCGGAAGGCGAAACGCGTATTGTCTGCAAAGCCTTAATATGTCAACCTACTACGCAGGCCGCCATTTTGAGCTTGCCAATGTTCTTTGTATGATTCATTTCATAGGCAGAAATATTTTTTTTTGTTTAGCGTCTCCAGCTTTTCTTCCATCGATAACCCGCCTGTGGTATGCCGGTGGTATTTCATTGTTCTTATACCGATTAAATGTGGATGGCCAACACCACAACAACTCCTCTAGCTGGTCTGTCTCTTATTCCTGCGGTTGGCCCCACTGGGATTTCGGCGCCCGAATGAACGATTCTCGCTCGGCCACAGTTAGCACTCGTAGCGTTTCTGTCGAGTCCTCATACCCACCGCGTCCACTGTCGGCCACGAGGTTCCCGAATTGTGCGACGCAGGGCCAAGGCCGCCGTCGAGTACTTCGCCTTTTTCCCTACGATCGTCACCCGCCAAACCACTTCCTCGCCACCACTCGAGCAGACACCGACCTAGGCGACCTCTGTATAAAACTGTCAAATCAACGTCGTCGTCGTAAATAGATAACAAGTGATACCTAAACTGCTCTTGATTTTTTTTATAACGCCATATCGTCGTCGCGTATAGACCTTAAAATACTGGACAAGTTACGCGTAATGTATGGCAAGCGGCATAAGATTGAGGACGCTTTTCGGTGACTGAGCCGGACTATCGTAAGTGCGGGTCAACCGCAATGGCCTTATCGACAAATACACAGTACTTGTCTAGTAGTGAAAAAACTAGCAAACTATGGTACGGCGTAATGGTAAGGCGTAATTTAAAAACACCAATAAATTGGTAGGTATTAATAAAAAAGTTCAACGTACCTAGTATTTTACTGCCTTTTTGTTTAAAATAAATTTATTTAACTATGTAAATTTTGCATGGTTTTATTTTTAATCATTAGTGGTAAAAAAGTTTGAGGACCACTAGCTGGTCTACGCTAAACTGAGCATAGGGATTCTATGTGGGAACAAACACTGTCAGAAATTGCGCAGATGAGTTTTATTGTTTATTCCACACGTCAAGACTCAAAATGGCAGCCTACTAAGGTGGAACACGTTGTCAGACCCTGCAATATTCGTTCAATATTATATTCAATTCAGTGCTCGGAGGACTGCGAAACAATATAATGCGGTGAGAAGAGAGACCGTTTCGATGATGGTTTAGACTCAGGGTACGAGAGGTATAATATTATTATTTGGCGAGCCGTGTTAAAATGAATAGTTCTATAAAAAAATGCAATCGATTCCACGAAAAATATATTAATGGGAAAACGGTCGTTCAGGGCGATATGAAACAAACACAATTTGTGTGTAGGTGCGTTATTATATATGTGTGTATATTATATTGTATTATGTACGTTTTTATTATATACAAAAAAATAACAGTCGCGGATGTTTATTTATGTTTTATTAGATCACTCTATATCGCTATGTGTGTAGGGTAATGGGTCAAGTTTTTCGGAGTCGAGAGCGTTCCATAATAATGACGGGTGCCGTAAAAGTCATCCGTCATAACTGTCACATGCTGCTTATACATATATATATATTATAATGATGCCAAGTGTTATAAAACACAAAATATACATTTTCTAAGAGAAATATAAGCTCTGGCGGGTCATTTTACAATCGTTAACGAAATATACGTCAGCCAAGCTGAGTAATTTTTTTTTTTAATATGTTTATTTATAACTCGTCATTCTTCAAATATTTCATGCTTAACATGTGTTTGTTTTTATTATAGTCGCAACGAGTAAGCACGCGTGGATCTTATTATTGCATCGCGATAATATAATATCATATATTAATAATTACAATAAATATGTAACACAACAATATAGTCTTGTACAAAGACGTGACGACCGTGTGTGTTTGTATAATTTCGGGAGGAACACGCTTATATTATCAAAATAATATAGTCTTGTTATTGTTTGGAATCGAAAACGAAATGAAAACGTGCACGAACAACAATGTCCTCGGAGGCAATATATAAGCCACAGCTCGGCTGCAATTTAGAAAAACTAGGAGAGTTATTATATTATATTGTTACCCCGTCACCAGGACAATTCGTTCGTATATTTATATGACTCACGAGCTAATGCCACCCGGCCAGACTATGATTTCCGCGGAGACCAATATAATATAATATTACATTGTCCGAGTGTCTCGCTGTCGGTTTCGATCAACTTTATTCTCGAAGATATTCGTTTGTAAATATGAATGCATTCGTGAATTCGTTCTAATATTTCCGGCGGAGTATCTATAATTATATTGCATGATACTATATTATGCGCACCGCCATCTATTAAAGCGTGATAAATATAATAAATATTATACTGTAAGCGTATCACTGTAGTATAAAAATAATTATATTATTATTTAGGTAATACAATAGCGTTATATAACCATTATCAAATAGGTACGTAAAGTTGACATTTAAAGTAGTGACTGTGTGAAAATATGAACATAATATAATTAAAGCCGTATAGGTAATCGAAAAAACATTGAATATCTGTTAAACAGATGAGAAGAAAATTATTTTATCGCTGCTGGAGAGTAGAAAAAAAGTGCTAACGGTTGTAAACGATTTTAACCAATACAAATTTGTAATACGTAGAATTACAGAATATGTATAATTGGATACATATATACACTATTATATAAAATGTAATAGGACTACCTATTTGACAAATTTTTCTATCGAATATTTCTAGTTTTTTTTTTTTTTTTTTTAACTATTATTTCACATTGACACTATAATTTTAATATTTTTGGCTATATAATATGAACGTGTAAAATATTCTTTTGATTAAGACATTTTTTAAAATAATTATCAAACTTAATACAAAGTAAAATTTAAATATAAAATTATAAAATCAAAGGATTCTTAATTTTTTTTAATTTCCTTGATTTTATTCCACAGAAGAATACTTGGTGTTAAATTATTATTTTTTTTTTAAGGTATTATAGGTATAGTTAATATTAAATTTGGATTTGCATTTATGATGCCATTTCTATTTCGTATTTATAAATTGATAACCATTATTGACGCGAGGAGTTTTGTAATTTTTTAATTATTCATAAGAGATTCAAGATTAGTAATTACAACTGTATTTATTTCCGAAATTGCATATTATGGACACCACACACATCTGCTTGTTATTAAAGGTTTTAATTATAAACTATTAGTAAGAAGTGCAAGGTAAGAATAAACTACAGATACGGTTAGAATAAAATATGGTGTTATTTTCTTCGAAATAACAAAATAACTGAGATATTGTTGAAAAAAATGCCTGTTTCAACTCTTATATACATACAATCTGCATTTTACATTAAGCCAAAAGAGGAACAATAATATTATAATCATTTTTTTTTAAATTTTCATCGATCCATCGATATTCTAATACCATGATTACACGATTTCTTAAATTCTGATAGCGAATTTAATAATTCACTAATGTGACCGAGTTAAAGTAAAGTTGAATCAGTTGAACTTGTATATAAATGCTCATTCATTAAATATTTGCAATTAAAACCTATATTACTAGTATCTATATGTTGTATACACTTTATTTTTTTTTTTAATAATCGCATTATTATGCGAATTATCGTACCTATATTTAGGAGTGAATAGATTTGGGCTGTTCGAAGCCATTCGTATAAATCAACTGTCTCTACTATTCACACGATGATGCATATTTAATACATAACCAATAATGCATCCGAAATTTCGAACGTTAAAGGCCATAAAATATGTATCCCCAAGATGCAAATTCTGTGCGAGAATCGATCTCACTAATAGATATCTGAATAATTTAATTCCACTGATGGGCGGAGAAAAAAAGGAAGATAATTACATTGTAAAAGGTCATAAAATATGCAAGTGAAATCTTCGAAATCTCTATTACGCGACCAACTGTTCCGGCGGAGAAAAAAAATAAGGTTTAATGAAATTGTATTTTTTTTTTTTAATTTTTTTTTTGCTGACGACTTATTGTTTACTCTCATAATGGGATTTGAACGTTTTTCGCTTTTTCAATTGCCTTTAATACTCGTTAAGATACTGTACTAATGGAATTTTTGATGTGCTTAAGTGGAAAACAAAGGCTTAACCGTGGTGCTGCTACTGGATAACCGGAGAGGGTCAGTTGTTTAATATCGAAAACTTACAAAGGTTACTCTCTCTGTAGTCAGTCTTATTGAGCAGGATTAAAACTTTGTTTATCAGCTCGTCGTCGGTGCTGGAAATCATTCAGTACCTAACGGACAACGCCGTTATTTAGTATTTTGCTCAAATGTATAGTAAAATAATGTATTATTATTGTTTATTTATATTGTCGAGTACGATGTTTTTTCTTGGATTCCCAATTGAACTTTTGTTTGAATTCTTGAATTAAATTGGAAAACTATAAAACAAGGCACGACGTTGCTTTTATTCTATTTACATTTCTAATAGGCAAATAAGGTGCAAATAATTCAAATGTACTTTTAACTTTTTAATTATCCCCAACTGTTTGTAAATTAATTTTAACATTACTGTTTTTTTTTTTACTTTTTTACAATTCACAATATGATACAAATTATAAGAATAACATTCATAAAGTTAAAATTAGTATGAAAAAAAAAAATAACGGAGAGCATACAATATATAAATATTAAAGTCCTTGAAATACTAATTGTAAAAATATATTTGCTTTTTCCAGCTAGAACATGCAATAGCTGTAGGGTGCATAATACTGGGTTCGGAAAACAAGACATTTCGGGTACTTATATTTTATATTTTATAAATTACTCATTTCATTAAAAAAATATCTACATTATATCACTCTATTGACTGCGCAGTATAATTAGTTTTTATTATTTAAAAAAAGTCATATCATATATTATTATTATATACTCGGCACTCGCGTATAATATAATATTTTTCACTTTATCTTAAACGACCATTATAGTTAATCTTAATTTATACATAAAAAAATATTCACTATAGGTACGTATAATTTTTTTTTTCATAAAAGCCAAAGACAACTTGATTTCCGAGAAGAGCATAATATATTAATATTACAGGACGCGTAGAGTATATATAGTCGTTGTCCATGTACACTTGGGAAACCGCATAATAGTCATCGAAACTCATAAAAAACTGCAGGCGTCTTTTGTCGTGAAATTGCATTTAATTTAACCTGCAGCTAATGCCCCCCCCCCACGCGGTCGCGCTTGCACAAAAAAATTTCAAATTAAAATTTCCGATGAAATGACCGACCTTTAAAGCTAATGTATTACACCGAGGACCATCTTGGCGTTTACCTGGTACTTTGTGTTGCGCATACGTATAATTTATAAATTTATATATGTGTGAGCACACGTACACACTTTTTTGTTTTAAAAACAGGACCGAGTAAAAAGTTTAACATTGGAAAAGTTCCTTGCGCACACCTACACGCGACGTACATATACCAAAGGGGGGGGGGGCGACGATAGTGTGGATGGTTGGTGGTAGGTGGATGTGGGTTACCGGTAGGATACGAAAATGAGCGATAAAAAAAAATGAAAAAGGACGGCCGTTCGGAGGGTGGCGACGCTAATTGAAACTCTAATTGACGTAAATTAAAAGACAAAAGTCCAGGAATATTTGAACAGAGAACTCATGTTCTTCCCCATATTATATTATACGACAGAGGGCAGTGTGGAAAATGTGGCGGCGGAGGCGGGGTAGGATATTTCAATTTGCATTTTAGTGGAACTCTGGGTACATGGGGTATTACAAAAAATAATACAAAAAAAAATAAGAGGAAAAAGTCCGTGAGAGAGAAAAATAAAAATCCTTTTGTATATACACGACCGAGCAGACGCCTTGTGTAATGAGCTCAAAAAGTCCTCGGGCGTAGTGCGGTCTTGTTAAAATGTAATAAAATAAAACCCTTTTACAGGAATAGGAAATAATTCGCGTTGTTATTTTTTTTCCTCATCTTTTGTCTCTCATACATCAGCTACGAGCGGGACTCTGACCACCCGCCGCCGCCGGCTAGTGCCGCGTCGTTGTCGTGGGTCGTGGGACAAAAAAAAAAGTTCATTAGCATTCCACCTTTGCTGCAGCATTTAAACGGCCGATGACACGACAATACGTGCCGCCAATCGTCGGCGCGAGGTTACTATCAGCAGCTGTTTCGAGTCTCTGGGATTTTTAAGATTTTTTGAAAAAATAAAAAACAATATAAAGAGTTCGTGATATGTACCGAAATAATAATAAATGAAGAGGTAATTTATTTTTATCGTTCTTCCTACGGTCGTAAAAGAAATTACATTTCTTTCGTCCTCGATTTTACGCACTCAATTGGCTAGCGGCAAATGCGTTTGCGTGACGATTCGAATAATAATAATAATATATATATATAAGTGTATTATTATATAAGACGTCACAAAATGAAATATAATATTATAAAAAAACCATTGATTCATGCGGTGTCTGTCCGGGAAAGTATACAAGGTATACATACCCAATATGACATACGTACCATCGAATATTCTAAAATAAAAAATAATAATAATAAAATAAACGGATATGAACGGACAGGTTGTCAACTTGGTGATTTTCTGAAAACTAAAGACGTCACTATTAAGCCCGCAATATTTCACTGTCACGCGAAAACAGCAATTAATATGAACTTTCATTGAACATAAAACCAAACGGATTTTTTTTTTCATAAACGCATACATTATTATTATCATAAAGACCAAAATAATCATTTTTATTGATAATTGAAAATATTTCATTTTTTTGTGTGGCTTTTTTATATTAACTCAAAATAAATTTTTCGCTTGTTATATACACAGAGTAACTTATATTACATTATAATTTAAATCACTAAAATGTGAAGCGTGCAAAGTATACCTATATACTTATCGTAAAATGTTATTATTGAAAAAAATACGTAATAATGTAGGTATGCCTATGCTCTATATATACTGCAATATATAAAGTTTCTTTGTTGAAAAAATGGTAGAAAAAAAAATACATTTTTTTTTAGAAATATTAATATTAGCATCCCGAAATTATTACTTCTATATTGTGCCCAATGGATAAAAAATAAAATTTTTTCTTCCGTCGAGTAGGTCGAAATTATTATTATTTCCAACGAATAATAAACCTTTGCAGGCCAGTTAATGTAATAGTATAGTAATAAAAATGGATCGGTACAACAGATGCAGCGTAAAACTATCGTCGAAATTGAATACTAGTTGTAGTTCAATACTGTTTTACAAAAAAAATAAAAAATAAAAAAACAATGTTATTCAAGCTCATCGAATGAACAGGGCACATACATACGTCATACATACACTGCAAAGGTACGCACGCAATGAACAATTTATAGAATAATTGTATCTATGTTCGAAGAATACGTTTGTTTTATGCACGTTGGAACTTATTGTGTGCGCAATTAAAGTATAGACTGATAATACTAAACGAAAATTACAACATTTACTTAATATACAGCCCGTACTTACATTTTTCGATGATATAATATACATATTCGATAACATATTAAACGTGTTAATAGTAATTGGAGGACAAGCAGCGACCATTTTAACATTTTAAAATAAGACATAATAATTTATGGACATATCATCATAGTTGAAATTTTTTTATGATTATTTTACTAGTTTAACACTACGGAACCTCAACAATAATTATAATATATGATAAGAAAATTGTACGGCCCATAGTAAATTTTGAAAAACATTATACCATTTACCACATTTAATTTATAATAAGTAATAACATATAATACTATGATATAATGATTTATGAAATGGTCAAGGGGGTTGTGCGGGCATAGCCACCATCACTAGGACGATAGTATAAACTTAAATTCCACCACAGAATCAATTCAAAATTACACCACTTTCACCAACCACTGTATTTTGAAATAATATTTGAAAAAAAAAAATACAATTACTATAAAATCGATGTCGATTAGTCGCTATTTTTGGTCTGGCAGGTCAGCTACAGCTAAGGACGCGTCGTGTCGGTTCGGAAATATTTTATTTTACTTTTTTTTTTTTTAATAAAACGAAAACAGCGACGGCACAGAGTCGTCGTGACTATACGGTTATTTTCTTCACGGTGATTCGTCCAAATAATATATTTTATCAACAGTCACGTGAAAATATATTATACCAAATTCGCTACATAATAAATCAGCACCGCGTCCATATTACAATAACCTTCGAATATACAAATTTAAGATTTTTTACGCAATCCATTTGGCCATCGCACTTTCATACCCACCATAAATGCGATAATATAAATAATATTATTATATTGCAGATATAAACTATATAATATTATGTACGCGCATATCGACCGCCGCCGATCGTGTTGATCAATAAACCCACTGAAACAACTATTATCGTGTTGTAATTATATGAATAAAACATACAAATATTATTATTATTATTATTATTATTGACTAATCGATCTCGAGCAAGGCAACTAAGGCCATGAGCATAGTCATAGTGTTATGTTTGGGCAAGTATGTGATGGTAAAAGTTGGAAAGAACTCGGTTGGTCACCCATCCGGAAACCCATGATGCCGGCCGGTGCTGGCATTCATAACACATCAGTGACTGAAGTCGAACACCACACCACAATATTATTATTGTACGGTGCGACGGTATTGTTATGTTGCAGTCTTTATTAAGAAAAAAAACATCGGAAAACAGCATGTCGAAAAACACGCTATATACTACGCCAAATCCGTCCTTCTTAGGGTGTTCAGATATCGATGAGGGTCACCAACACGGTCGGCTGGGTCGTCGTCACCCAACGTGGTCGGCCGATCGGGTTCGAACGGTGCCAAAGGGCATGATAGTTATTATGATTTGATTGATGACCACGCGTTTGGACTTGAGTGCGTCGCGCGATAAACAGACTCCAGCGGAGCTAGGCACAAGGTAATCTCGTATATTGCGAAGAATTTCGCATGGGAAAACGGCTGGGGGCGGGGGGGAATGTGAAAAATTCTACTTAGACCTGGCCCCACACCCGTGGTGGAGCCCGAGGGAGTTAGGTCTCAACAACGATTCGTAGAGAATAAAGAATAAAGTCGTGTGAACGCGTGTGTGCATCATATTGTGTGTGCGTATGAATAAAGTCGCTGCGACAAGTGAGTTTAGGTTGTTGTTTTTCGACCCGACGCCTATAATAACGCCGAACTATCTCCCACTAATTGAATTGCAAATCTGTTCGATAATTTATTATTTTCAATTAAAACGCCGAATGTAAAATAACGAAACGCGAGTCGAGTTTCTCTCCAGTAGAAATTAATAATAATAACAATAATAATAAGGAGTGGCAGTGATGACGACAACGACGACGACGCTTAATGATTCGCAAAATGTTTAGCATACGCCATCTGCTGCGAATTTTTTCTCCTCTTTTACGTCCCTTCATAACAATACGCAGCAACGTCATATATATAATATTATCATTACAATATTTATAAAATAATATTATACAAGTATTGATAAATCATCGAAAACCAAAATGTATTCTCAAATTTATATGAGAAGTACATAGATTTAACACTTTAATAATATCAAACTTAATGTCAAAACGACTTTTATATTATATGCGCTTACAATAGGTTAAAATTCATGCCCCTCAAAAACAATATCTTACTAAGAAAATTATATTCAAAATATTTTGATGCGCTCAAAAACTTTAATTAATTAGTATAATTACAATAATTTTCAAATCAGCATAGCGCATAGCGCCCACATAATATTTTTTACTGTACTCAAATTCCAAACTCAAAATCTATTCATCCCAATTTCAATTAAGATATTATAAAAATCTTTTTTTATAAATTAATCTTGTTTTAAAAAAGCGTGATTTTAATTTATTTGGAAATTTAAAAATTCAGAATAATTCAAATTGTTTGAACAAATCATAGTGGGAAAATTGAAGTCGAGTATGCTCGGTGAATCGTCCTGCAGGTATATATAATTAATATATGTTATATTACACCTACATTATGCGTACGCAATGGATATTATTACATAATATACCGTACTTGTATTTTTCCCGGATTTTGACAACACTAACATTAATACAGTAATTCCAATTACACGCGAACGCCGAAAATTTCATTAGGTGAAACATATTATACGGCAAAGGGTCCTCTTCCGCCGCTCATGTGAGTGTGTAACGCGAGATCCGGATGTATACACCATAGCAGATGAGTGTCAAAGAAACTGATCAGATTCTAACTGAAAAGGCGGTGTTCGTTTCAGTGAATAATAGTAATAATATATATAATAATTAAACAATGCTTGATGAGCAAACGAGATACACGTTTTATCGCGTCTAGTCGGAGTTAAGTTTGTAATGGCGATTCTGCGCAAGTACATTAAAAACCGTCGCCTTATCAAATATTTACGTTTAAACGCGAATACGTAAATTACATATTATAATAATCAATGTTTTCAAAACGTGACAAAAATATGGAGAAAGGCACTAACAGACAACTACAACTACAACAACAGTGGTACAGTTGCGTACATCCGGGAAACTACTGCAGGATGCCAGACAATGAATTTCCGCGTACAATGGTTCTCGCCTAAGTCACCGATAATTTCGAATGGACATCATCCCAAGGAGGTAATTTTGAATGTATAAAATTACTCTCATTGTCAGCTAAATAATAATGACCAACATTTTAATGAGTAGAAAAAACAAATAACCACATAAGTAATAAAAAATATTATCTGCGGATAACCATCACTGTCTATAGATAAAGATAAAACCTACCTAGGTATATTACAGGTTTGTACCTACTTGAAACCTATCTAGGGACACTCCTACAAATGGATGTACCAATCAAAATGCATTTTTTTTTATTTCCCTAATGTAGGGTTATTCGTTTTTTGCAACTTATTCGAAGAACAAGACTAATAATTAATTTGATTAATTGATGAATAACCGATTTTCTGTCTTTTAAATACAATGATGAATAATATTTTTATCGACAAGGACGTTAATAAATTATTATACAATACTTGTGTAAATAGACTGAAAAAATAATATAATGATGTACAAACAATATCGTATTCTGGCAATGTAGAAACAATAATAATAGTGATTTGAATATTTTTGTTCATTTTACAAGATTGGATATCGACGAATTAATGCTAATAATACAATCGTTTTTCAATACGCATAGAATTTCTCTACCTTGCGGTTAGTCAAAATTATTTAAATTGGGTTATTTGTTGCTATGATTTTTTTTTTTTTTGAGCGTGATTTACTTTTGTTTAATATGTTGTTTATTAAAGAACGATTGAGTTTGGTCGAATAAACCAAAACAAAAGAAACTAGCGATTTTATTTGTAACACAATGCGTAGTTATACGATATTATTATGAATTCAGTTTTTTAAAGGTTTTCCATTTTCGGTGTTAAGTATAGTCCACCTGAAGTAGTGTCACTGGGCACCCTCTTCACTCACGTCATCAAGACTTGTTAAAAAAAAAACCATCAAAATTACTTATTGTACATATATTTACAGATTGTATATTTTCTTTTTTAATAATAAAAAAAAAAAAGTTTAGTCCACATTTTATTTCACTTTATAACGCAGACGAGTGACCTCCTCCTTAAAAATTGGGCATTTTTTTGTATAATTAGATTTGTGTCTACCCATGTATAATTTATTTTTATATAATAATATTAATGATAATAATAATATGATACACGATACGATGACTGAAATTATTGCCAGCTGGATAACGTATTATTATTATTGTGCATTATTAATTACACGTAGGTAGGTATATAATATAATATCAAAAAATGATAAACGGCCAGCCATCTATTCCGGACCACGGTATACGACTGTACCATTATTTAATATGTATACATTTTGTTTATATATGTGCCTAAATTAATAAACTACAACCGTCCAAACGTAGGCAATCGAATTCAAACACGGCACGTGGACCGAATGAAATAATAATAATATTACAAGCGCCCGTGTAACAACGAAATCGCAGACCGACATAATATTATATTATTATTATTATTATTATTATCATCACACTATTTACAATATCATATTTCCATTTCCCCGAAATACACACACACACACACACACACATACATACACACGACTTTTTAAGTTTTCATATGCACTACATAATAATAATAATAACAATTATTATTATTATTATTACTGAAAGTCTACCTGCGACATACAACCGATTAAATTATTAGACGCGGCAACTACGGCTTACCGTGATGAGATTTTAGCGCGATAATATATTACCGAAACTCTGTCGGGCCCGACAGTTGTTTATGACAATCGTATTGCTGCCCATCCTCTCTTCCATACCCCGTCCTTGTCTACCACCCCGCAATCACCATCAGTCCCCCACCCAACAGATGCGAAATAATGGGTGTGTATAAGTATTATTTGTCGGCCATAATAATAATAATAATAATAACAATGTACGACAATTATAATTATATACCATGCAACACAATATCAATTATTATAATTATTGTGTAGTCTGCGGTATAATATATAATACAATACGTCTTAAGTCGTGTAATAGCAGGGCGTAAGCAAACACCCGCGACGCAGAGATGTCCGGAAAATCGGATGATGAATAATTTTTTTTTTTTATATATGCTCCTGTAACACGACGCACAGCTGCATACGTACAGTGAATTTCACCGAATTTCATACTTTTTGGCGTTTTTTTTTATCACACACGATTTGGATATTATATTATATACGCTCGTCTTATAATTATGCATTGCTGGTCATAACTATACAACTGTACAATGTATTTTAAGAACTCTTTGAACGCCGCTCGGACCGCTAAACAAACTTTTATGGATCGTTAAATCTTTTTTTTTTCAACACTTAACTTTAGTCTTAAGCTACAGACTGTAATAATATGCAGTATCGCTTTCATAACATCACTACTATACCAAAACGCGTATATTCGACTTACAGCGAAACCGTCATAATTTTATGTTCGAATTTTATACATCGCGCAACCGGGCCAAAATAGCTTAGCCGACTGAGGGCATCGTCGTTCTTTTCCACTCTCATTCGACAATAAAACCCGGTAATTACACAAACGTGAATGGGGTAGTTAGTGGATAGGGGGGGGGGGGGTAGGAAAGCAAGAGGTACAACCCCTTCGGACTCTCCGTCCTCGTCCATGAAAAGTAATTAAATTCCTCACTAATTGCCCGGCAATAAAATCCGGATTAAAACTCGGTCGGCTGGTGGTAATTAAGGCCTGATATTTTTACCATCCTCCTCCTCCTCCACCTCCAGCCACCACTACTATTCATGAAATTTTATAATACTAGCTCATCAAAACCCCAATCCTTTCGAATTGTAATATTTATTTATTTTTGTTTTTTGTTTTTTTTCTTCGGTTTTTATGTTTTTACAAACGACCCCCATACGAGTAATCACCAATTATCGATAAAAATTGACCATTAAAACTCGTTAGGTTATGACACGGTGGTATTTTCGTTGTTTTTTAACGTTCGAATGATAAACAAAAAAAATATATGTTGTGATCAAGCGCACTTTATTGTGGTGTATAAGTATATATATAAAATACTCGGCGATTGCTACAACGCTGTGGGTAAGGCGGCCGAGTGAATGGTGATGGGGTGATTGGGGTGTACGTGCTTGGATGTGCGTGTGTATGCGCGCTTCGTACGCCAAGTGTTCCTGAATAATTCATGAGTATCCGCTATATACGAGACTCTTCGGCGTATAATTCGGGTGAATACGATTTGATTTGCAAATGCGAGGGCATTCAGATTATTACCTGCGGATAGACAGAGCTCCAAGTGAAAGTCGGTAGGGGGGGTTGCTGTAGGGTAGGGACAATTATACATGACAAACGAACGTGTCGGGTGGGTGAGTAGTGGGCCGGTGGCGAGAGATGACGACCATGTGAACCATCAGAGAACAAACAAACTTATGCGGAGGGGGTGGGGCGGTGGCGGGACGAGTTAAATGAACGCGGGGCAAAGGAAATTGACAAAGTTGCGCTTGGTGTGACGTTGTGTTTTAGAGAATCCGAGGGCCTTTGAATTGTATTACGAGAGCGGATCCTATTGGTTTGGGGTAAATATACCACGGTTACTAGAATCAAAAAGCTTTGTATCTCCATTCTCTAACGAGTCTATCTGGCGAACTTCTTTGTACCCCTCACACCGTTTGGATTTCTTTTCGTGCCAAAAACTTTGCCGGTATCAATTTCTATTGTTTGTTATGAAATATAATAAATATATATATATACATATTATGTTCTAATCAACAATAAATCTCGTACACATAGATGTAGGTATAGTCACGCGTATTATTTCATACTATAACTTTGTAATCATATAATATATTATATCGGAAACGTATTGAATTTATCCTTCGTATAATGTCATATAAATTTCGTGTCAATTATATAATATAATTAAGAATATTGCAGATGAGCAACTATATAAGTAGATTGAGCAATATTGTATTTAAAAATTAACTCAGAGCTATTCTTGCAATAGTGATAAATATTATCTTAAAAACTGGCGTTAAATTTCGCCTAAATATTAGTTTGATCTTAAGATCCTAACTTTCGAGTTTAATTCATGAAAATCCAAGTAACAGAACGATAGATTAATGAATTATAATGCATTTATATGAATTTATTATGTGGACACAGATGAATGTTAATTCGGTGTATAAATAATTTAAACAACATATTTTTATTATTAGACAGTCGTTTGTAAATTCAGTTGTGTAACGTATTAATTAATTATTTATATAGACTAACTTACCGTGAGATATTTTAATTATGTTCAACATATTTTGTAAATGCAGAATGTCATGATAAATTTTGACAAATTGTATACTGTAATAGTCATGTAATTGTCGAATTTCAGTGAAAAAATAAATAAACCTCGTAAAGCAGATAGGTACTTTACTTCGTTGTCTTCAACGCATTTTTTAGTAAGCGGTTCGTTAGTAGCGTTCTTGACTTAACAGAGATTTTGGCTTGTAGTCAACTACAAAATGCGACAAAAACAACAGGTCTCGTAATCGGATTTGCCAAAAAAGTGGCTTTACTTCTAGTCTCTCGCCCGACACCGGATTAAGTCAGTGTCATTTTGGACTTCTTCAGAGTTTCCTGAAAACACACCGCGGAGCTGCACTCTTGTCGAAATAGCAATCCGTTGTATTGGCAAGGTTTTGTTCGGCATTCGTTCTTCTCCGTTGTGCTTATGCAAAACCACTTCCACAGGAAAAAAAAAACAAGAACACGGTCGCTGTAGACACAGTATCATTTACAAATATTCTACTACGCACCGATCATCCACATCACACGAGACGTCATCTGCTTCAATCGTTTCCGACCATATAATTCGTCCGATCGAGATATATTTTCGACTCTGTCTTGCAGAAGATAATCGCAATAACCGAACGAGATAATAGAGAGTTACTTTACAGTGTTTGTATAGTCTTCTTTTTTTTTTTTTTTTTTTTTTTTTATTGACGATAAAAGTTTATTTACAATCTATACATACAGTGTATAATAAGTAAGTGTGGTGACTTAAAAGAAAAAAAAAATAACATTAGTTACAGAGAAGGAAGGCTCCCAGCAGTGCCACCTGACAAGTAGTTAGGGTTTGAGTTTATTTATTTTATTTTTTATAATTAGGGTTTATAATTAGGGTTTTTAATTTTTTTTTTTTTTTTTTTTTTTTTAAATTAGGTATTGAGCAGGTCTCTTGGCCATTGCCTTTTTAACCTTCTAGGAATGATTGGTATAGTCTTCTATAGTTTATTTAATGGCAGATATTTTTACATGATTTGCCCTTTGACATAGCTTCGTTCGTAGAAACGCAAACATGATGATGTTCACCGTCTATATTTCTGTCGAGCATTGCAATATTAATATTTGTGGCGGTGTTCCCAAAGGACAACGATATCGGGGTGATATTATCAGTTGGTATTTTATGGTTATATTCAGAGAACGGAAATGATACCGCGATATTGCTTCTGATACTGTTACTGTCCCCATCAACCTGGGCATAACGATATTATACAATCACGTCTTGCCATTACTTTATAATATGAGCGTATAATAGTATCATTTTATTATGTATTTCGAAGTTTGACGGTTTTATTAACATAGTAAGCTGCTGCAGAGGACGGCTTATCGACAAAAAAAAAAACAACTTATATATTCGATATTGTTACTACGTATCGTTTGTATCGGAGAGTTGTAGCCGTATAGCATTACGCGCAGTTGTGTGTACAGTTTATTTCATAATAATTTTGGTTTTCTAGATTCGGCGAAATCGTTTCCGCCCTAGCCGCAGACCGTCCCGCAGGCTCTCCGGGGACCGCCATTTATATGTATATGTACACGCGCTGACCGTTATACTTATTATTATGTATAGTCCGAACATATTTTAAAGGTCTCTAGCCAACACACAAGCAGCAGCATCCTTCAGCCGAGGTAATATACCGAAGGGTTCATAGGTCTGATACGAGGGACTCGTAAATCGCTCGCTCATTAAGTATTCGGCGTACGTATTCAAAAGATATCCGCCACCGTCGCCGACGGACTCCTTAAATTTCAACGCACAAACGTGTGATGCGCCTCCTATACGCGCACACTAGCACACTGCAAGAGTTGGCGCAATTTCAACCCTCGGGCCGGGATAACAGTACACTATATTATACTTTTGTTGTACTTGAGAGTGTGTGTGTATGTGTATGTGTATATGTATATGTGTGCGGCCGAAGCAAGCGCGTCGTCCGCGATGGCCGTACAGCGATAGCGCCACGGGCACTGATACCGTTTGTGAAAATGCGTTCGGAATGTTTTATTAGCTCGACAATGTAGTCCGGGACTGAATTAAAAATGTAATTCCAAAGCAATTTGAGGAAACCAATTGCACGTGATTAAAATGAATAAACATTAATACAGTCGTTGTTAAATCTAGTGTTTGTGGGATTTACAACGATAAGATGACCTTTCTAAATTCAAATAAAATATTTTATATATATATATATATATATATATATATATATATATATATTTAATATTTAACTACTTCAGAAATCTCAAATCTATGTAGTATTAACGATATCTGTGAAATGTATTAAAATAACTATACGCGATATTTACTTACACCAAAAAATCAAAACTATTTTATACTACTTATTATGTTCATGGTACAAATACGCCTCAAAAGGAATTTTACAGATATTTTCTAATTAGATAAAATATATAAGCGATAATAATTTCGAAAAGGTATTAGGTACCGGAGTATTATGAATTAAAATAACTGTTATCTATTTAGTTTTAACATATTTTGTGGTTCTTAAAATCTGTTTCTTCATAATATTATTAATCATGTTACATAATAATCATAATAAAATTACTATATATTGTGTTTTACCTATACAACAAATAATCGGCTACAACGACAAAAACTAGCTGGCTCTTAAAAATCGTTATAAATGATTTCTACTGTATTATGAAAATAAATGAACACAGAAAAATAAACATTTAAAAAATTGTACACACGACGTTCACGACATACTTAATCTTTAGATTATAGAAATTAAACGAGATACTAACTTGCTTAAAAATAAACATAACAATTTAACAATAATAACAAGTAGATAGTAAAATGTATTATAGCTTGAGTGAGAATGTAGATTTTGAAATGATAGGGTTTGGAAAATAGATAAATATAGAGGTACAGTGCTAGAGCAAATGAATTAATGAAATATTATTAAACATTATAATATAGAATATACTATATAGGTAACAGCGAAAAAAAAACGTAGGTACCGTACAAAAATATATAGAATAAGAAGTTTATTTTAATACGCCACATAATAGTTTCTTATTAAACTTCGTCACAGTACATTTATTACAGTATTATTATTATTATTATATTTTTTTTCACATTGACCAAAAAGATTTCGTATATTACGTCCTTCTTGTCATATACTATCACGTAGCGTCCAAGGACAATATAACTGTCGGACACAGTTTATTTTCAGGGGCCATGTTTGTATGGCTGAAAAAAACTTTTCCCACCTTTCCCTATATCAAACGTGATTTGCCGGGAGGGTCGAATTTTTTTTTCTTTTTTTTTTTCAGAAAAAAAAAGAGAGAATGGAGATAGGACAAACCGAAATGAAATGAAATTGAACACACGGCAGAAATTGAGGAGAACTGCTGCAGCAGTGACGACAGGACTACGGGCCCCCGAGGGGTCGGGAATAAAAACTAAAATTCTTTTTCGACGACAAAACACGTCCGTTTGCCAAGCACGTACATGCCGTAATTGCTTCTCCCTTGTAACTTATTACGACGATATATATATATGTGCATGTGTGAACGTGTGTGGCATGTGTGTGTATGTGAGAGAGAGTTAGGTACGTGTGCGTTAGGTTATATAGCGTATATATATATATTATGTGTTTCGTATTGTTTTCCGCGAGACCAATCAAAAAGTGTTAATGAAAAATCCATCGAAATGTCAAGAAAAATATTATTATTTTTATTTCACTCGGGTGCAGTACACCGTTTATCGTCTACCCTATCGTGGTAGTAGGTAAGAACTCCGTGTGGCAGATTGATAATTGTTTTATGGGTTTAGAGGAATGCATAGTTCTCTTTTAATACAATATAAGTAATAAATTATATGGTATTTTTGCAGTTCATAATTGTAGTATTCAAACACCCTATATATGCTATTGTTCATCGAAAACCTTCTCGAATCGACTAGGTTTAAATCGAGTTATTATTTTAAACATTTTCAATGTGGTGAAAATCATTTTTCCTAGTTTATTATCGTCGGTTTTATCCGATTCGACCAACCCCCCCCCCAAACTACTTACTACACACATAGTACATACCCAACCTATTAGGTTTTTATTTTTCACCACGCAACTGTTTTAAAATATATTTCGTAATAATTAAATTAGATATATATTTATACTGCAGCAGCGAGTTAACCTGCCTTAGAAAAAACACAACTGCAAATAAAAAGTCTCGCATGAGTATTTCATGAATCTAAATGACCAAGAGTTATATACGCTGAATTTAATGAAATAAATTACCATTACAGGATAATAATATGTAAACTATATGCTGCCGTGTAATTTATCATCGCCAATATAGCGAGTTGCAACGACAACTCTTATGTTAGATCTGAACCGTGAAATTTAAATATTTCTATAGAATAGATGGCTATGCGCAAGGCAATGGCAATTTTTTATGCAGTTGTAGTAAAAACAGAAAATTTACTTCTAATAAAATAAAATACTTCGTATGTATTTGTACTCCCGCCTCCATCTCCAACCCCCTCAAAAAAAAAATCGACAGAAAATTAATAAATTATGATGGCAGATACGTAATATAGCTATACGATATATTTTTATTATTAATTAGGTATCTAATATTATGTTAATTTTATTTCTTAACTTCACCATCATTGCAGATACTACATCTATGTTAATACATACTAGGTATATACAATATCGTATTTTTTTTCATGGACATTGTCCCCAAAAAATATTAATGATATTGTCAAAAATTTAAATATGAAATATTACGCTTTACCATTAACTGCTGTATTTATTAATCGAACATTTTTCAAAATGTATTATAATTGTATAATATATGAGGACTGATTTATTATTAATTATAAATATAAATGGCACGTATTTATTATAATTATATGGCATACATAACATTTGAAGTATACCTACAATATAATTTGACAATGTTTTTTAAATTTTATTTCGATTTAATTTTTAAGTGTGCAATTTATTTTTTATATATCAGTATAGGACATAGGTATTGATATATTATATATATTTATTTTTGAATGGGATTTCGATATCGACTAAACGTCAATCATAGTGGACTGCAGTAATCATAATTATTTAGGAATGAAACAAAAATTTTAAACGCAATTCATGTCTGTCGGTGATTTTTTATGGAATCCAATTATCAGAAATTTTATTAGTAATACAATGACCCATAAAATATTATTATATATTTATCAGTTCGTGGAATTTATCATTAGCTGCTGTTTAAATCTGAACCGTGCAAATATTTTTACTGACAATTAAATTACATTATTACGTATCATATAAAATAATGACTAGAGGAATGTAAATATTTAATTTTTTGCCTATATACTTTTAATTTTTATAACATGTTATAAATTATAGATAAGTACTCTTTATCGATTATATGTAAACTCGGGAACTCGCGTGATATATATAATATACATCGTATTAATTCCGACCAAACAAAATAATAATAATATTATTATATTGTATCATTTAACTATATATCATTACTTAGTGTTCGAGAACCCTATATTAATATAAAATTATTATATCATGCTATTCTACAACTCTTTGGAGATGTAAAATAAACCGCCGGGATTTAATTTGTCAGTCGAGAAGTTATCAAGTCAGAATAATATCAGCTGTTGCGTGGTGTTCGAAACACAACATGTATAATAATAATACAATATAATATTATATGCGACTCGAGGCAAACGCAAGATATGCGAAAAACTCACAGGGATTAAATTTCTATACAACACTATTCCTATTAAACGCCATTAACTTAATTTGCTTAAAGCCTCTCTGACGGGATGACGCGTCGTCTCAACATACATTTATTATTTATTCATATATATTATATTTATACATATATGCGTACAAGATATAAGATAATATATATATATATATATATAAGTACACGAATAATAGTCGTCGACTGCCGCTGGTAAACTATTTTCTAATTAAACCAAACATGACAATGTCTCTCGGATGCTTCCTGCAGCTCTCGTCGAGATTCGTGTAAGGTTTTTTTCTCTCTCTCTCTCTATCTCTCTCCGCTCACTGCTCACTCACCGTGTCACCTACACATGACTGCTATTAATAAAATCAACCCTTTGCCTCATGTCGCTGCACGAATCACTTGATAATAGCCGTTTCACGCTCCTTAACCGCGCGCGTGTATAATAATATAGCGCTCGAATCGCTGCAGTCCCGTGGACTTAATTGTTACGCGTTAATGACTTCAAACATTTCGATCGTAAAACCACTCTCGTGTTAATAAGTAGGCAATTCAAGTAAAAAATATACACTACACGTTGCACGTGTCTAAAAATCGATAGTCGAAGCGTGTGGTAAGCTTATAGTAATACTGCACTGCCTACTAGCCGAACCACGCACATTTAATATGATTTCTATATTCTATACCATTAATTTTTTGTTTCACAATTAAATTTGACAATTATTCCTTTAAAATAATTGGAAAAGTCGAGAGCGGAAAAAGAGTTTTTCGCAAAAATATTATGTACAGCCGCGATAATCGCAACCTTTAAATATGCAGAATCAACACTCTATTTACATGTAAACATTACAAAATTTTTATGATTGTCGATTGACAGTTTTTTTCGTTATAAGCCAGCTATTATAATACTCAATAGTACAGTATTTTGTATATTATAAACGGTAACTTAAAATTTAAAAGAAATAAGTCATTCAAATGTTTTGAAAATTTTCCATGTCTATAGGTAAGGCTAATATAAGTAAACAACCAAAATTTCAAGTTTTTACAGATATTTTTAATTGAATTACAACAAAAAAACTCCCAAAATTAAAATGCCTATAAATAGCTCAAAAATTGTTAAAATTTTCGAACATTATATTGTAAGAAACAAAATCAAAAATACAAAAAAAAAATCTCTTGTCATTTTTCATTTGAAGCAATATTTCTGGTAGAAAACGTCGTCATCTGTAATTATTTAATATTATAAAGTCGTGAAATTGTACGTTTTTTCTCCTTTAATCGCTTTTATTTCGAGTACTGTTTCGAAAATCGAAAAATGACCTCTCGAAAGTACCAGCTCAAAAACATTACCTTTCATAAAAGATGCTGCACTCAATATTTTTGAGCAAGTTTAGAGGGAGAAAAAGTGTTTACAGAACAAAAAAGAAAAAAGAAATAAACATCATTGTAAAACATTCCTCTAATCTAAAAGTTTGCCCTTTTATCTAAACGTATATTGATTTGAATCATAAATCTGTAAAAAATGGTATGAAAATTTACACCCTCTCATCCCATAAATGGCATCGCTTTGAATTAAATAATTATTGCATTCATGTATTATTAAAAATTATGTATTTAAATGCATGTTTGGGAAGAAACAAAGTCTAAGAAATTTTTTTATGACAAAATATTATGTTAATACATTTTATAATACGCACAGACAACATTTTTTTCAACATTATAATAAATCCATATTTTAATATCTAAATAAAAAATGATATACTTCCGTCAAATCAATATAGGTGCATGTTAAATTTAAATAATGAAAATAATATTATTCAACTGAAAGTTATTTGCTAGATATGTTAGCATATAATATGATGTAGAAATATAATATTGTTATTATAGTCTCATATTTCATAAAAACAAAATAACAATTCCATGAACTGAAGGAGGCTTCTCGAAGACCCAAATGTATTGTTTATAAAAGATTCCTATAAATTGATTTCGATTCTTTTATAAAAAAAAAAAACAAGTATATTATATTTGAAAGCACCACTAATATTCCGTGAGTCAAAATATGAAAAAATCTAAAAGAAAATGTCCATTAATAACAATATGAGAGTTATAATATATCTATACCATCATGTATCTACGTATAATCATATATTATATTATATATGAATTTATAGCAGTTTGGAAGTTTGTCACGGATGTGAAGAATATTTACAAAATAATTGTGTAGTCTAAACTCAGACGCGAGAATATTGTTGTCCAATAATAATATTGCACTTAGCCACCAAGTACCAATTACTACCCCTTATGGTCGTCAGTTAAAAATGTCACTAAACGAAATTTCACAAACAACAAATCTTCAACACCATGAACATCACAACACTCGACCACCCACTTCTAACCTTCTTTCAGATATTTTATTTTAATATGATTTTTATTTTTGACTCACAGATTTGATCATTAAAAGTTTTTGAATTTTGTAAAATATTCAGAAAGTGTAAGACTTAAGTAGAAAATCTATCTTAATAACATATTGGGTTAGATTTTATCCTATTTTTTTTTTTAATATTAACTTTTTTCATTATTTTTAATTTTTCATAACGAAATAGAATAATTCTTACTGAATGAATTGTATTATCCATGAGCGTATATCATATAATTATAATATATAAAATATATACATTTTCACAATTATTTTTCTCATCCAAAGTTTAAATTATAATACTATAATAACAATAAATTATTAATTATACGTACTGTATAATATATTGCATTTCTGTAAAACTGTACCTTACTTTATTTCGGTATACGAAAAATATATGACCGAAAGATAATCGTTTAAAAACTGAAAACATAGCCACTGTCTATGATAAAAAAAAAATGTATAACTTAAGAATGCAGAAGTGCTGTATTATTTACAGGTACTATTCAAAGGTAAAAGATGAGTAGGTAGGTAGGTACATATACTTTTTAAAACACATCGAATATGACCGTTAAATCGACACGTGTCTGAGGATAAATAAAATATCACCATGTATAAAATAACCCTAGCCGGACTGTACAACACATTGCATATTATTATATTATTGACTCGCAGGGTAAACATATATATTTTACGGACAGTGCGGCGGGCTACATGTCTATTCGTCGACAAAGGAATGTGGATGGGATGGGTGGGTGCGCGATAGGCATGTGGGTGAAATCAAAGTGTAGATCACTGCAGCTGTATATAATGGTCGTATTTTACGCGCGTGTCTATACATATTATTATTAGAGAACGCAAAATAGATGCGGTCTACGACTACGATGATAATAATGCAATGATTTATGCCATAACGATACTCATTGTGTGGGACGGTGGACGTTATACGACAGTCGACATGGGTGCGGGCAGATCGGCGGGGCCTTGGAAGACTCGGCGACATTCCGCCGGGCGGTATAATAATATTATACCACTGTAACCTGCGTGACGACCACGCCGTGGGTAATAATAATCGACGGACGACCATTTATAGTACGTAAGTATTTTGAGGACGTTCACGCAAAATCGAAAACGACGGTGATGGTCTTTACGATCCGAGAAATTTGCCCGCGGTAAGATTATAAGTCCCTGTGCCGAAACCAAGATAATAATATTATTATTTTATCGTGTCCGCCGCCGGCGACGACCATGAAATTACGTCACATACAACGCTAACTGTCTATGCAGGACACTGGTCCACCCTCTATAATATAGTGAATATAATATTATTAAAATATATTCCATCGACGAGGTGTAGGAACCACAGAGGTATAGGTACTTACATCGTATCGGTATTTATATCTATCTCATCCTACTTTTTTCCTCCTAGGTATGATTTTATAAAATTTATTATAATTAGGGTTATGAGTGTGAAATATTTCACATGAAATTTTCGCTATGAAAAATTGAAAAATATAAATTTTAATTTGTTTTTTGTTTTTGTTATGTTTAACAAAATCATCACTAACTAGATGGTCACACTGATTTCATAACTGATTATAGTAATTATCGGTACACAATTATGTTTTTCTTTGAGGTTTATAAATTATAATGATCATTAGTAATACTAATGTAATATCATATTTATATATTAATATACAAATATTGAAATATAATATTATATTAGTCCTATAAGCTGTAAATTAAAAATTATAATAATACTATATTATACTAAGGACTTAATAAGTATACAATTTTTATTTTATTTAAACTTAAATAGGAATACTATATATAAGGTTTTAACTCATAGATTATTATAATAAGGAATCTGGTAGTAATTACGAGTACAAATTATTAAATACACGTGAATTAAGAAATGTATATGGTAATTCATGTATTTAGAAACTTTTTTAAGTATGTTTATAGAAATTTGATGTAATTTATATAATGTACGAAGAATGCATAAAATATTTCAATAACATTACTACTCTAGATTTAAATTAAAATTATTTTTGATCATAAAAATAAAAATAAATTTCATGAAAATTTTAGAACCCTAATTATAACACGATCGGTATAATATAAAGAATGGTTTTATATTCTGAGAAAAACCAAGTGTGTGCGTGTGAGGAAGGGGAGGGGGTTGATTATGACTTAACGAGGTTATGCCGTTTTTACGAAACCATTTAATATAAAAATACCAATCGTATCCATTTTGGTAGAATATAATACAACGAGTGATTCCTTGAAAATTGCTGGGCGAATAACAATTTATTGATTTTAATTATTAGGAAGGTATACAGCGCAGACGCTGACGCTAACGCTAATATACAGTATATTTTTCAATCCATTGATCCGGAAAAAAAATTTAAGATCATAAATTAAATATAGAAAGTTATTGGTATAATATAGTTATTCATTAAATAAATATTTTATTATTGTTTTGACGCACCGCCGGAATTCTGTAGAAAACAAAATGAAATATAACGCTCGTGATACCGGACTACCAAAAATTTTATATAATAATAATAATGTGGTCGATGTGTTGATGCCGAAAAGAACTCGGAGGAATTGAAAAAGTAATGCAACACACAACACACACACACACACACTCGCGCATTGTGATATTAAAACGTTACACAAAATGAGGTAATCACTCATGAATAAAAATATGATAAGGAACGCGGCGGTCTGCGAGGTAATGTTGTTTTATTTCAAATCCCCAGTCGGGAATGATCGTGTGAAGGGTGCGGTATGGTGGTGGTGCCGGCAAGGGTCGTGCCCGGCGTGTACAGTCCCCGACGGTAAATGTCTCGGAACGAAAACAAACGACGTGCATTGCACTGGCGCAGCATCAACAATATGCGACCGCGGGGAAATGATAATAGTGGCCAAAGTTGGGGAACGGAGAGAGTCCGCGGTGCAGAGAAATTTACCAGAAGTATGTTTATTTGACCGATTTCCACGAAAGACTCAAAGACCAGTCGTCGTCGGTCGGCGACAGTTAACTATTATAGCGCACACCGACCGTATTTTATCGTACACTATATATATAATATACATACACGAACCATATGTACAGAGTGGTTGAACGACAACAACGCTTGGAAGCCTTAATGGAAGTGAAAGTTTAACGGCGAGAATAAGAGAGAAGTGTTTATTTTCTATAACGATTATGGTAATAACATAATAATTGCAATCTAAAAGGTCTCGAACAAATAAACGATTCGCCCGCCATGTTGCTGATAAAAGATTTCTGGGAACACGAAAAAAAATTACCAACCACGTTCTACATAATATTATAGGTACTTGTTATATTAAGATAGCAACCAAACCGTTTCGACTTAATTTAAATATAGCTTTTTTTCGTATGATACTTAAAATGCACTAATTTAAATAAAATTATAGTTGTTAACATTATCTTCTAGTCCACGTAACTGTTATATACATACAATTATATAATCGTGTATTAAATTAATGCATATTTTAATTTTCAGTTTAATAATATTTACGAATAACTAAACATTATATTTAGACCCCGATGTATAAATAATTTTTCATTCATCACGAAATATATAATATCGTTGGTATCAAATACTAAAATTTCAAATGATCAAAATAAAAATAGTTATGATATACTATATGTATTAAGTGTCAGTAGAATAGAATTTGGAGATCAATAACAGTATATAGGTACCTATAATATATAGTAGTTTTATTTATACACCCAATCAAAGCTGGAAAACATAATTTTTAAACACACTTTTCTCTATATTGGGGTCGTCCTTATATTATGTTGTAGTGGATATTGGCGAGCTGATGAAACAAAATTTGTATTGTTATTGAATGGTTATCCCTTAACGTACTTTGTATTCTAAACTCATGTTTTAGAAAGTTCACTAAACAATGTATATATGAACACTTTATCGAGTTTTGTCTATACTGCTGCCGCTGCTGCAGTACATACGTAATGGCTATTGGTACCAAACTTGACCGGAAGTGAACTCGTTTTCACCGGGTGAAATTTGTATGCGTCTTACTTTACAACGTGGAAAATGTTTACTCACCTGAAACAAAAAAAAATAAACACGATTGTTAGAAAGACACACTCGAATAACTAAGTATACATAAGTAATAATATGTGTGTGCGATTCAAAATGTAAAATGTCCACCTTGTTTTGTTCGTTACAGTAAGTTGGAAGTCCACCTGCGTGGACTTTCTTATATAAATATATTTGAATTTATTTGTAAGTTTTGACTATATTTTGTATTAAATATATATATATATATATATATGTATGTATGTATGTATGTATGTATGTATGTATAGTAGATATCTTATTATACTATAATACATATAAAATAAGTAAAGAAAAAATAAGTTTGGTTATATGCAAGTTATTGAATATCATGATTAATTTTTTTCTGCAATTCGATTGACGAACTTGTGTACCTACCTATATTATCGATTTCCAGCTGGAAACCATTCCCCTTAGCCATAATTACCATTAAATTTAGCAAAGTACCAGAGTACCTATGTTAATGCAAAACAATAATAACCGATCTGTGTGTATTGAAAATAAATATCGGTTAATAGTTTAATACGCTTAAATTGCAATATCTCTATAAATATTATATTATTATAATCCGTTGCTCGGACCATTGATGTTAATATATATGAAGCCTGCAAGTGCTCGTGAAAAGCAGCAGATCGGACATCAAGCATGGAACCATTGAACTCATGGGTGGTCGCGGGTGAGAAGGGTGAGAGTGTAGTTTGAGTGGACGCGTTCACGGTTCGTATTATTTCGATCGGCTGCTGCAGAAGTATATTATTCGTAATCTGTCCTTATTATGGCAGGCAACGATGATGACGGATAATATTGTGCTTATACTTCAAGCCGTTTAATGAAACTAATATCATCGTACACTATCATTTGTTTATTACTTTGGATGCAGATTAGTGTAAAGGGTAAGCCGGTGCGGGGAAGTTGCAATAGTGGAACAGCGGCGCACGTAAAGGATCGATACGGTTGACGATGTCACCTGAATGGGTGCTGACTGACACCCATTGTAGTTTGATATTCCATTCTCGTCGACATATTATTATAATAATGTAGACATTATCAGACATTATTATTCGTGAAAATATTATATTATAGGCGCGGTGTTGATCGGAAAAATCATGTTTCATGTACCAATCGGTTTTCCGCTCGCTTTTAGCTGACTAGTTCAACAATATATGTATATATATTATATAATAATATATAACATAATATTTAGGTCATAAATGCAACGGGTTGGTCATTATATCCGGGTAACTGATGTCAAACAACATTACAATTTACAGGAACGGGATTATTGCCGTCGGTGTACTAAAATACATGCCATTACGTCCAAAATTCCATTACAAGTGTATTCTACTGTACACAATTACGTTTGCTATAATATCCTGGAACCTACGGGTATATATAATATATATATATATATATATTATATTATATATTTACAAATTATCACGAGATGGGACCTTATTCGAAATCAAATAAAACATAGGCAAATTTCGTATTCGTAATGTAAAAATTATTACCCGGTTACTGGTATATTACTGGTACCACGTGATATTTTGAAAGCAAACACGACATTTATATGTATATTATTATACCTACCATATGATGTGTACAATAATAATTCTGTTTCGCGTATACTTGGCATTGAAACGATTATGGCGATAAATTATTATCAAATACGAATATCAAATATTTAGGTACAACATTCGTATATTATATTGTATTAATTAAACATAATATTATTATTAATACAAAACCATCGAATGGTTGACAAATTGACGATTTAGTAGAAAACACATTAATTACTCTACTCGTAAATTAAACTCAAACATAGGACGGATTAGTTTCTAAACATATAATAATAATAATATTGGTCGATCCAGGCATTTTATGCGATCATTATTATGATTATGTCTGGGGTATCAGCAGTATTAATAATATAACCAAATACGACATAAATATCTTCGCTCTGCGTAAAATATAATATATTACACAGCGACGTTTTTGTGTAATATGATAAAATAAATGATGTGGTTTTTTTTTTAATATAAATAATATTCATAATTTAGTTGTTTGATTTACATATATATCGCAATACACTAAATAACTATCGTTGATTTTGTGATATATTATCGTAATACGGTGGAAGTTTATTTTAAAATCAATATGGTAATAATAATATTATATAGGTAAGCCGCGGTAGGTACAACATGATTACACGAGTCGTATTTAATATTTTATTTACCTCGCGATATCAGTGTGCATAATTATTATATCGTACATTAACCGCTACCGTCAATGAAATGATATTCCGAATTAAGGGTTGAAATAACATTTAAAGAGAAAAAAAATCAATCAAATTGAAAAATGACGAATATCGTCCCTCGTACAAATGTCGACGGACGACGGGGGCAGATATTGGTCCACGCGGTCGTATTCCCCGGAGGGATTTCGGTGCGTTATTAAAAGCTTTACGACCAACCGAGTCTCGTTTGTCGGGCCGTAAAAATCGGCTGACCTCGTGGATGTGTACATAATATATATACATATGTATATGTAGTATATGTATATATATATATATTATATATATATATATATATATGTATACATTATATATGTGTAAGGGTGGGTGGATCGAGATGAAATAATAATAAAAATAATAAACCGAATTTATAAAATATTTTTTCCTCCGTTTTTATATGAATATAACAGTAAAAACGGTCGAAATCGAAAAATATTATATTGCAAATACAAAATCGAGAACGACTCGAGACGGCCGTATACTAAATATATGCTTTTTTTCTGTTTTGTTTTGTTTCGTTTCGGTTTTTTCTTCCTTTTTATGTATACGGGTGACTTTTATTTATTATCAGTCGCGGAACAGCCGTATCTGCATAATAAACGATCTCGAGAGAAAAAAAAAACTATAGAACAAAAAAAGAAGAAACGAATTCCAATCGATTCGTTCGACGACTTGAAGTTCCAGTCACGTTTTTCGCATATCATTATTACAGTTCTGAAAGTATAAACAAATGTTTCGTACCCAGATAAGTCCGGGATTTCTACATCCCCCCGAAGACAGATTCAAATGAGTTTACTGGAATTGGCAAAAATATAAGAACCGTGGAACGAAGAATCCGAGGGGGGGGGGTGGTTAAAACTAAACAAAAAATAAATTAATAATATTAACAATAATAACTGGGTGCATATTTCATTCGGTTCGTAAAAGATTAAATAATATTATTATCCATCCTCTTTAGGGCGAGGGGGTAGGGGTTGAAGTGAAATTAAAACAGCTAGAATTCCATCTAAAATAAGCGGAATGGATTGCAAAATATTCAAAATATCGAGTAAAAAAATATTTCGAGGGCACGAGTTTTACTGCTTTACGGACGTTGCTGTGTCTAACTGTGTTAAAAATACGGCATGTGTATCGTATACCATATATTACTATCACGAATTAGTATCGTTTTTATTGTGTCCCCGACACGAGACTGTATAGAGATAAGACGGAGCAGAAAAAGCGTTATGAGGTTAAAGAATATGAAGAATGAAAGTCAAACACGTAATTTCGATTAACTTACCGCACGCGAACATGATATTACGCGCAGTTCCTAATGTTTTTTTTCTATGTAGCCGTATTATTATAAGAATCTAGGACAAAATATGGAAATTTATCCGTTTTTACGTAAATTAAAAGATTACACATTACATTCTAATAAAATTAACTCAAATATCAAATTATTTAATTATAAAAATATACCTAATACCTATATAATAATTATATAAATATATATATAATTTTTAAATTTTTAGAAAATAGTGTAAGTAGTCATTTTTTTAGCAAACTATTCCTGTATTCATAAAAACAAATTGTTTTACATTTTATTTTATTTTATTTTATATTATTTGACTATTTGACTAATGTTTGTGCAGTATATTTTGTGATATTATTATACTACTAACGTAATTTTTATATTTAGAAGTTAATTTTATAAGAAAGTAAAGTGTAATATACTAATTTACGTAAAATTTGGATATTTTGTCCGTGAATATTTTGACCGTTGGATATTTTGACCGATTACCTATTACAAATAGGATATTATTTTTTATTTCTTTTATTTTTAGCATTAGTTATGCAACACAGGTTATTAGCTTATATAAATATTTATATTTGTTTGATATTATTATATAACACTGCACATTTCAATTTTTTAATATAAGAAATTATATTGAGGAGGCTTGAACATGGACCAATATTGCTACATATAAATTGTTCAGGGTGTTAAATTTATCTCTGGCTTCGTTGACGTTCGGAAAATAAACTACAGTGAAAAGATTTTTAAAATGAAATATTCTACAATCATACCTATTATTCTATAAACCATACCATAAGGCGTTGAAATACGTCTTCATTATTAGATTTTTTTTTCATCTATATACACTTACGTTTAATAAATTCAGAATATTAATTGTTAGGTACCTACCTCAAATGGTACGCAAAGTGGTGTTTGTGCATTTATTTGAGTAAAATTATATAAATATAAAACGACCACCTAGGATAATGCTAATCATCTAAATACAATTACAGCTGCAGAATTCACATATATTGTTTTAATATTATTAGTTTGGGAGTCATACAATATAAGACCATTCGACAAGAACAAATGTAATTCCATATCCGTTAACCGGAACCTTTAGTAATTTATGGAGGAAAAAGGAAAATGTTGTCAATATAAACTAATTGTAAATTATTGAAATTAAATATAATATACCTACCAATACGATGGCTACATTTTAATTCGCGTTCTGTACATATTATATAAAATTAAGCGAACACGACATGTGAATATTCAAATCGGTTTCGCTCCGAAAATTGGCTGAAGCAATTGTTACACGACTTTTTATTTTTAATTGAAAATGTATATATAAATATATATGTGTGTGTATGTATAGTATAATGTTATATAGTTTATCTAAAAAAGTTATCGACAAAGTTCATAAATAGTGCCATAAAATATAGTATATATGATAAATCTGACGTGACCGCATTTTATTAATTTCAAATAGAGGTCTGATAAACATCTTGGCTATTCGGTCTTATAGAGCTATCCAAAACACTGCATATAACTCTGGCACTTTAGTTAGTCATGTACATAGGTCACCACAGATAAAAACAAAAATAAAAGCGTCTTTTAAACAAGTCCTGAAAAAACTACCATGTCTAACAAACAGGACAACTTTCAGAGTTGTTTAATATTCAATTTCAAGTGTCTCACATAGATTTTGCGAGACGATGGTTTAGTACACTTTCTTGTTTTTACAAAATATTTATGATATGTTTGCACTAACATGCTTTATTCTCGTACGACATTATGATCAAGCTCAGGTTGTTATACATTTATACATAATACATATACTCGTACGTCATGATCGCGAATGCTGTGGGTGAATGCTGTTTAACAAGAGAAAATCACAATTCGAATTTACAATTTTTCTTTCGCATGCAATTACCGCTGAAAACCTCCTTACTAATGAATTTATTTAAATTTTTTTGACGATCTGTTAGATCACAACGACGTTACAGTAATGTATCGACCACGATTCACTAAGATTCCATCTGACAGTTGTACGTGAAAAACATATTTCCTCGGTAGAAATAATAGATAGGCGATTGTAGTTTTTAATAGGACTATAATGGCCAGTCAGGTTAGCGAGAAAGAATTCACAGGAAAAAAAAAAACAGAAAAATGTAATAACGATGTATCTCGTTTCCTGAAAGACCATTTTGGCAATGCGTTAGCCGTTTCGAAATGAATATTTTTCCTTTTGATGTCGGAAAATGCTTAGCTAAGTGTGAAGTTCAATATGAAAAATAAATCAGAAATAGTTAACTATACGAACTATAAACACATATATGGAGAAATATCAAAGAAATCGCTACTTTTGTGATAAAGGTATTTATCTACAAGTGCGAGGCAGGATGAGTTTATAAAATTATCAATAAATTATTTTATAAGATTTTTGGAATGTTTGGTATGGAAATCTTAAAAGGATAAATTTCAGAGAATACGTCAAAAGAGTCCAGAAAAACTTAGAAGAAAATCCCATAAATGATTTCAAATACTTAAAAAATGTTAAATCAATATATATTTAGTATAATAATTAAATATTATAATAATTAATACTATCAGAGGCATACGATAATAATAATATGTTCCACAACTACAAAAATAACTAAATCAATTGAAATTAAAATCTGATTAATTATCTAACAATTTTATGTGACGATATATGGTGTTTAATATTTATTTGTACGGAAATAAAATTAAAATTTTTTGTCTAAATGATTTTGTCATCAAAATATATACTGCACCGTTCACGAAAAGTTATATTACAATTATTATTATCACGTTTCGTATTAAATGTAAAAATAAACTTTACACAAATAATAAATAATATTGTGTTATTGAATTCTGCACTGGAATTAGAAAGCAAATATTCTAAATATCTTATTATTAACAAGCCAAACCTAACCGTACAATATAATGTTATAATATAGATACCGAGAATGTGTATCCTCGACAACAAAGTACCTGATTTGCCTACCTAAAATGCCGTGTGATCAAAATTATTATATTTAAATGCACTGAACAATATGTATTTACTAATAATATAATATATTGTAATATTATAATAATTAAATTTGATACAACGAGAACATTTATTATTTAATAATTATACGTAAAAATCAACTGACTAGAAAAAAAAAACATAATAATAATATTACCCCCGGTAGAAGTCGCCTTTCACCCGTCGTCTGCAGTACAACATAATATAATGCGTATTTTGAGTACGTCACCGAACCGATTACCAAAACCAAAACCGAAATCGAAATCATCACTTTTTTTGTTTTCCAACACTGAAACCGAATCGCTATTCACACGTTGGCGGCGACCAAAACGTTTTTCATTACGTTACTTAAAATTTAGATACGAAATTGAATTTTAAACATCAAGGAAAAAAATAATAATACTTAACCGCTGGATTTTAAAGTTCATATAAAATGTCACTGAAAAAGATTTCCAACGGTATACATTTTACAGTGTTGCCAATTTCAAATGAGTTTACAAGTTTGCAATCATCGTTATTTGTTTTTCTTTATAATTTGCATGACGTTTAAACTGTGAAAACTGTTTTTTTCATAGGTTCTAAAACCTATGGAAAAACTGCTAGTGTGCTGTAATCGATGATTAGTTAATTTATTTATTACACTTATAAGACGTGTGTAATCAAATAACGTTGTCGACTTATTAATAATCTCGACGAACTGAATTCCACAAATTATTTAGCGATTACCTATTAGTTCTGTTTTTATTTTTTTTCCCCGCGTCAACGCCCATTATTGCTTCTAGTCGCCTCCGTTCGGTGTCGATTGATTTTTGTTGTTGCCTTCCCGATATACAATCGATTTTTACTCTCGATTTTTGATTATGAATAACAAACGAAACTCGGTCCCGGCGATACTGTTGGTCTGAATGTTCCTGTGAATCGTCGACGATCGGCTTTTTTTTAGTCCGAAAAACTGAACACGGCCGCGTGTCATGGCCCGAATATTGTACAACAATAAACATACCTACCTACCTCATCGTGGCATCGGTCAATTAGCTGCTGACACACAGCGAGAGACAACTGTTTTGTGCTCCGACCGGGTCAATATTATCCTGTTGAGGTACCATAAAACCTATACGGATTATCAGACTAAGTGCGATATAATATTTTTCTACTAACATATTATATGCTTAACCCTTCGTGACTGACCGTCGTCATCTCCGAGGTCGTCATCGCCAACCGGGTATGCGGTATACGCCCAAGTAACGTATGTTTTACGTTTTTCATAATTGAATTTTGTTTGTTACGCGGGCGTTTAGGTTTAAAATAAGAGACAAATTTACATTATTGACGATTTGGTCGCGGATGTAGCGTGGTTTCATCACAAAAAATGCGATCTGAAGTCAATGGGTACTGTGTACACACGTATGTCTTAACCAACTGTACCTATCCACAATAAAAAAACCTACATATTAAAAATAATGGTCTAATGGCCTATGTTTCCACGGGTTAATCAATGATAATAATAATAATAGTAATAATAAAAAATAAAAAAAAACAAATAGATTGAACTGTTTTTTGAGAAAATTGTCGTACTCGCAAGACATGCGTTGTTCTCGCTTGCACTCGTGAAACATAGCAAATCTACGTACTTTCTATGTGCTCAATACGGTTTAGGTATATATAGGTAAAACATTAGTGTAATTAGGAATTCATGCTAGGGAGGAGGGATAAAGATTTTTTTGCAGTGTACATAATTTACCAGCTATTTATACATTTCTTTTTATTCACTATTACAGTAGACAATTCTATTCAAATTTATTTTGTCGTGACGTCAGTACAAAATCCACAAGTTGCAAATTAAAATAACTAAATATATTTATGTATATTATAAAGGATCCGAGGGGAAGGGTCTATCCCCCTCATCCATTATTAATTACACTCTTAATTTATAATAAAGATATAATATCAGAGAAAACATAATACGCATTATCAAATTTTTAGAGAAGAAGCATATACTCGTATAATTAAACTGCTGTGTTCGAGAAGCTTAGAGTTTTTCGTTTTGTTTCTTATTATGATAATTTTAAATAAGCTCTATGAATTCAAAATGTTTATAATATTATTCTCAAGTACCTAATGTAACTTACTGCATGTATATAATAAATAATAATATGCATACTTGTACCCCATTAGTCGTTATAAAATAAAAATAAAATATTCACCGACAATAATATTGTGCTATGCGCGTGCAAGAAAAAGACAACACATCATTCGGGTACGACGTCCTCTTCAAAATTATTTTCCATTTTGAGAAATGATAATAATTGTTTAAAACGTAAACACATTCACGAATGGCAAAAAAAAAAACTCGCGCGTTATTATACGGTATAATATTAAACGATTTGATACACGTTATATATATATATATATATATATATGTACTATGAGATGAATACCTTAGTCGTTTTTGCGAAAACTCACTTTGTAATAATAATAATAATATGAAACGAATATATATGGGGTGAAAAACAAACAACGGAGATGAGCTGGAAAAAACTTGCCGTGTCTACCTATATTAGTTTATAATATAATATATATATATGTGTGTGTGTGTGTGTGTTTATTTCATCATAATATACTTGGATAACATCATAAAAGCTGCTGGTGCCGTATTAAAAATTCCTCGGAGTAAATATTGTAATATTTTCATACACTGTTATATTATAAATATCTGAAGCACGCGTCCCTTGTTTCTTTTCTTATATTTTCTTTTCCCACAGCAGCAGTACATTATAATAATACTATTACATCGAATTTTTCATTTGCACGTCCGTCAACGTTACATAATATTACATACGGTTTGACATAAGCTTTTAAAACACAGTTATGAAAATTTGTTCATCGCGAGATAATACTATCGTATAATGGTAAATAGAATTATATTATACGTATTAATTATCCAATTGTGATATGGTATGCAGGGCCGGAGCTTAGGTGGGGGGGGGGGGGCTAGGGGGGTCTTTTGCCCCGGGCGGCAAATTTTTAGGGGCGGCGAAATATAAAAACATTTTTTTTTCTAACACTTTGAAATGCTACGATAATTATACGCGCGTACCGCCCACTTATTTATACCACAATAACGACGGTCGACGTCGGGTATCCGCAAGCCGCAATTTTTGATATGGCAAAAAAACAATACAATTAATATTTGTCACTGTAATTCATTTATTCTGCAGTATAGGTAATAATATAATGTTATCGGTAGTTTTGCAGCTATCGTCGTATTCTGGGAAAAATTCAAAACTATTAATATTCTGTAGTACATTAATGTTATCTTTGATCGTGCGGTTGTTTGTGAACATAGATCTATGTTCATGAGTTTTGATTATCATTTTATATTTTTATTGTACTAGCGCGATCACACTATAATCATTTATTTTTATGATTCGTGATTCGACGACTGACGTGTGAGATGAAAGTGTACAAAGTGTCTACATATTCAACATCTTAGAGTTGTAAATACGGTAAGAAAATTTTTAATAATTAAAATTTATTTACGGTAAAAAATATAATATACACTTTTAGTTTTTAAGAATAGCTTTGTTATGTATATTTTGCCTGAAATACAAATAAAAGTTTTAGCATGCATTTTTATGTCTTAACTTTTCAGAAAACCTAACTTATCATTTAACAACAGTATAATAGCATATTTGTCACTTAACATCCAAATAAATATTAAATATTTTAGAATTTTCTCAAACTTATATTGTAATAACAACACTGAAATTTATTTGTTAATTATTGTGGCTGAGTGATGGAAAGAGGGGCGGCAAAATTAGAGCTTGCCCCTCCTAGAATAATGTGTGGCTGCGGCCCTGATGGTATGTATATGCTAATGAGATGGTAAGTGCGCATCTAATATCATGAAGGAAAACATATAATATGTCAGAAATATTTATTTATTTATATCATGATCTGCGTATCGGATGCGATACCTATGACATTAATCGGATTTATTGCATAATGTGGATCGCAAACTCCAAATTGACAGTCAGTTCTTTCGTTTCACCAGTTATTCTTGCACGGCCACTACGGGAAACGTGCATAAGATAGAAACCAAATAATGATGATTATCTAGTTAATTAAAAAATGGTACCGCAGGATTACAGCAGTTAGTATTTTAGTCTTTCAAGACTTCAAGTTATCCTCATATTGCATTATTAAATATTAATAATTATTATGTCACGTTGAAACTAAAAGAAACTAATGCAAAATATTTTGGTTGGGTTCCAAAAAAAATAATAATAATAATAATCACGTACATAATATGATAATAGCGAACGAGGTATTGTGTCATACTTGAGCACTTTTAAATTGATTAGTTCATGTAATCGCATTATATAATTTTGATGCATCGCGTCGCGTCGCGTTGAAAACATTATTTTTCATCTGGGTTTTTCATTGGTTGTTCAATTGGTTTTCTCGACACGAAGCAACTACCGGTCGTGGTCATCTCATTGGTCATCATTCAATTCTCAGAATTTGTATGCATTTTTAAGTTTGTTAATACCACAATTTTGAACAATTATACTATACAAAAAATCGTTGCGATTAGCGATGCTTGCATTGATGGTAAAAAGATTTTTTTTTAAAGTTCTCGTGAAGAAATCGCTTACGATTGCGAACGTAGCGATCAGTTTGTAAATACCTTTTGATTTATCAGTAATTAAAAGGCTTACAGTCAACTTGCCGTAGTGGTAGTTAGTTTTGCCATATTCCAATCCGATGAAATTACGCCAACGCTGTGACAGTGAGTAGATTATAATATTTTGTACTCTTGGAAAGTGAAATCTAAGAAAACAATCTGTAATCTATTTTGTAATGCTCGTATACCGTATTCCGGCTGATTAACAATTATGGCAAGTTAATATTGTTTTAATAAAATTTTGCGCAATTATTAATAATTATTATCAAGGCATCAGGCAAAATATACATATTATTACCTGCGGTACTTGTACCTATTATAATACAACAACCAAAGCGATTACACCTAATAATATTATACGCGGGAGCACAGCACCTATAGTAGTGAGTATCTTCACGACTGATTAATATTTAATAGAAATGATATTAATCACAAAATATATAAACAATACCTTCCCGGGAGCAATAAATTATACAACGCGGTATTTGAGTATGGATTAAATTACGTCTAGACAACGAATAGAATATAACACTCCGGTGCGTTGAACTCTGATCAGTATTTATTTTTTCGGTGGTTCTATATATTGGAACTACAGTTGTTGTAGTCATCGGTGTGACTCTATGCAAATTCATCATTATAATATCGATACGCGTTGTTATATATGTGTAATGTGTATGTACACATAAATATTATAATTTATATTTTATATTGTGTACCTATATAAGATATAGGTTAGGTTATAATGTATAAGATCTGTAGGTAGCTATATAATAATATACAATAGGCAAGAGTTCCTTTGTCGTCTAATTACACCGCACAAACGACGTTGTGACGAAATGAGTTTCTGACATCATCGTGTGTATTTAGGTATTCGGTTATTATACTATAATTATCATCTTTGAACCCGCGTATCATGTGAGACACATCAAAGGAGGGTATGAGGATCGAGAGTAAAATTTTGGGTATCATTAGCCGAAATTTCCATAACTTAAATTACCCGCTTTAAACTCAATACACCGCAACGATATTTTTCCTATGTATATAGTATATAGATACCTTCGCATGGCGTAATGACGTAATGTACATAATAGATATAAATATAATAATATTACGACGTTCGAGGCACAAACCTCTTCAAGCATTATATTATTATTTAACATTTTAATCGCTGTACAATATAATACTTATAATATATACGACAGACCGCGTCGTTCTGTCGGCGATTCTTAGAAAAGCGGAAATAGAGCAATGATTTTCTGATGCATATAGGTACATCCTGTATGCCTTGCACAAGACGATGATGAACTATATCGGCGCTGACATACGCTGTACGACGTCATAAACAATTACTCAAGGAATTCCATTTATGTTGTCGTCGACGGACAAGGTATGTCATCGCGATTTATCGACAGCAAACGGTATATTATGATATTATTTTGATAGCGAGGAATATCATGATGGAAAATTCGACTGCATATTAAGAGCTGCAGCACTGCAACTGCATCGATTGCAATATATAATATGTATAGCTACCCGGTTGACATTTCATCGTTATGAATATCACATTTTTTGTCGACAATATCGGCTCGTAACGCAATGCAATGATATTGTGTCGCAGTCACACGAACAATAATAATATCGATGCAATAATTATAATTTTTGTCTGATATTTCAGAAAGAATAGACAGACAGAGAACTCGCTCGACGCGTGACCTACAGCCATTATGACTCAGTAATGTAGACATTTAACGTCGTGCAATCTTTTTTCTTCGTTTCCTCACTCGAATAATGTTCATATCATTATATTAATACCATTATATTCTAAAATAGTACACACCGGTATAGAGGCAGTTATTATATTTTTTCCTCATGCTAAACAACGATATAATTTATAATATTATTATATTATATCTTATGCGCAATACAAATATCATAACGATTTATCACTGCGAATCGTGTGTGACGTTATTCACGGAAAATGAGTGGCGGCGGATGGCGATGATGGTCGTTGCGCTTTGAGTGCATGGCGGCGGCGGGTGGAGAGGGGGGAGGGGGTGATCCAATTCGGTTATATGGCGGGCAGTGCAAGACATCGCGAGAGGACAGAGATACTAAGACAATAAATATAGAACACTAGCAGCAGCAGCGTCATCAGACTGTTAACTGCCGAGTCGTTTTGTCAACGTCTAGTGCGAAAAGCCCACGAGGAAAAATAAACCCATGACAATTAAACGTTTTATCTGACGGAGGATAAAAACAACGAGAACGACGCCGTCGTCCGGTGCCAAAACGATAATAATAATAATAATAATAATAATAATAATAATGATGATGATGATGACGATGGTGATAATAATAATACGACGTATAATAAAAGTTAAAATATCATAATATAGTGATTATCGTCTGGTGATGATCATTCTCTTGCCACGGTGGCGCGTATAGAGATGTAATAATAATAATTACGCAAAGTCGGACGGATGGACGCAAGTTTGTTGTTGTTGTTATTATTACTATAATAATTTTTTTAGACTTATATCTGGGAACGACGACGACGAGAAACCTGAAGGTTGCGATGGTGTAATGTCTGCAGGGTGGGTGAGTGGGTGGGTGGGAGACTACAGAGGGAGAAAAATCATCGAGAGACCGAATGATGCCAAAAATGCGTTTTGGCAATAGGCGTGGAATGGTGGATGTGGTGGAGAGGAACGTGTACAGCGTACATACGTACATAGTGAGCGCGCGCGCACACACACACACACACACAAGATAGAGATTGTTAATCCGGACGACGGGTACGATTTATTTGGTCCGGCTCATTAAAACGCCAAAATGGATTTACGGTGGAATGTTTATTGCTACGTGAAAATCCGTTTATAGTGAGCTTCGGATAAGGATAAAAAAAATAAAAAATGAAAAATAAATAAAAAATAATAAGAAAGCAAAAATATGATGTTCGCTGAATACGCGGGAAATCCGGTATATATATTATTATTATCATCATTACTAAACTATGTTTGTCTGGGCATGCGCACAGAGACGTATATAAGCAGCATAACATAATAATATGACATAATATATCAAATAATAATACACCTATAAAGTACCTACATAAGACACAGGAGCTGTTGTCTGGACTCTCGAGGAGTCAGGTTTGATATTAACCCATAACATGTTATTTTTATGTATATAATATATATGTGTGTGTGTGTGTGTGTTTATTATGTTCAGTGTAGAATTTGTCGATTGGGGTCGAGGAGAGGAAAAAAAATGGCCGTGCAAGTCGATCGAAATTCGATTTCGGTCTATGGACTAGGTGCAATCCTTAAATCGTATTTTATTCCATTCCTTTTTACGAAACTTTCTGATAGAAATTCTAATAAAAACGTACGTTAAAGTTTTGAAAATCTCTCTCTCTCTCTCTCTCTCTCGCTTTCTCTTTACTTCAATCTTTCAATGTTATATACTCGCGCATATACTTATATGGTTTAATTAATTAACTAGGAGTTCAACATAGTGTCCTATATATACGTTATTTTATAATAATAATTATATGACAGACTATATAATATAATATGCACGAAAATTAGTTTAAAATTATATAGGTATACTCTTGTAGAAAAATTTCTCAAAGTTAGTACTGCAATCATAACATTTTAAGTTATGTATAAATTATTGTCAATGCATAATGCTAACATAAACGTGAGCAATCAGTCAGGTGATTATAATATATTTTGGAATTTTTTCGGGATTTATAATACATTCGACAAAAACGTCTCTTATTATCTCATCCCTAATCATCAAAAACACATAAATTATTAGTATTTTATTATTTTTATCTAAATCAAACAAAACGAATATAATTGAATAAACTGCAGTTTTAATATTTTAGCCAAACATAACAATGATCCTATTTTTTTATTTTTTATTTTTTGGTTTATGATAATGATCTTTTTTTAACAAAAACTGACAATTTTTACAAAAAGTAACTCAAATAGTTGTGAGAGGTAGGTACTTTTACATGGTTACAACTATTTAATTCACCGTTTTATTTTTTTAATTTACAAGTTATTCAATTTTAATCAATAGCGTTCATTATTTTAGTATATAAAACGTATTCTGAATCATCCATCCTTATTATATCATTAAATGTATTACAATTTTTATTTACGGATTGTTAATGAGCAAATATTAATAATTTTCAATAAATTCTTGTGGTGAAAAAAAACGTACTCACGTAGGTTTTATTCGTTTAAAATTCCACAACGATAATAACACTTAAAACATGTTCACGAATCGATTAATAATAAAGTGAAAAAAATTCACGTTTTAATGGATCTTAGAGTTGTCAGACTTCGATAGGGGAACGCATAAGTATGAGTAGTTGTATTTATTTAATTTTAATTTTTAATACTAAATGGTTTTAAATTATTTTCTTGCAATCGAATTTTTTTGGTAGGACATAATTTTGCAAGTATTGATTTTTATCGATTTATATAAAAATAAATCTAATTCCTCTAATATCACCAGGTACCCACAGTTATTGATATTATAATAATTTATGTATAGAAAACAGACCGTTTGAAGAGAATAAAATAGCCCCGAGTTTTCAAAAAAAAATTCTATGGATAGAAAATACTGCACAAAAACTATAAATATATACAAATCGAACACGCACTCTCAAGTCAATTTTTACATTTTTATGACAGGCTTTGCAATATTCTATACTCATGATTGTATAAATCAACATACAATTCATAGTTATACTCGTATTATGGGTTTGTATACATATTTTATTTTCAATGGAATAATACTAAAAATCTATTCATAAGTTCAATGACATATTATTATTAGTATAGGCAAATTTTCAATACGTCATTATCATAACATAAAAATGTTCACTAAATTTCTATGAGAGATCTAAAATATAATGTCTGGGCTTGAGATTATTAAATTATATTAAATCGCGATTTTTGTTCAATAGTGTACGAACTACCTTCCACGCGAATTTAGAAATTGAACAAATCAATATAAAAAAAATCTTTTTGGCTTCATTCAATTTGACTGTGAAAAAGATAGTTAATACTTCTGTGGGTACCTAAATATCGGTTAGGATATGTTCGATTTCATGTCATATATATAGTATACACCTTCATCGCGTATAAAAAATTGACATCAAACGTTAATTAGTTTTTTAATAGACACTATAAAACTGAACAAATGATATACCTACTATAACTACTCGATGAAAAAATGTGTTAATTTAAACATTTAAAAAATATACGTATATTCTAATGGGTAGGTAAAACTCCTTTCACATATCAAAAAATTAAAATTAAATATTCTCGAATAAAAACTATTGTCACACTAATGTGTAAGTCACATATGTATACGCACATTTGTGCCAAATTGCATTTAAAGTTTTGAACGGTGCAAATGCTGACACGGCTAAACTACCTTTACATGGCAATAACAGATGGTCTGAAATAATGCATTTGTCACTATAAATAATATTATGTTTGTTCAATTAGAATAGTAAGTTATATCTTTTTGTTTGTATAATGGAAAAAGTATTTTTTTTTTTGATTTATGACTTTAAGAATCTTGTCATAGGATATTTATATAAACGTGAAACACAAAAGAAAATAATAACAATCCTTGAGGCTAGCAATCCATGATAATAAACGGTCGATAAAAAGTATGGTTTTTTTTATTCAAATTTACCTTATAATTACACCTATTAATGTTTATTGCAAGTCATTTTATTTTACAATAAGTATTATGTATTTGCAAATTGTAAAAACTACCTTACATTCATTAGAATATTTTCTGCAAAAACAAAATTGAATCAATAATTAATCACAGTTTTTTTGTTCAAAAATTGAAAATCATTAATACTGTAACATCGCCGCAAGACAAAACAGTTAAAATAATTAAAACACAAAAGTCGAAAAAAGTTAAATAAAAAACAACGATTATTCCATCAAATAAGACGTTTTGTTTTTAAATTACTGATTTTTTCTTCTTCTAGAAATCCCACGATAAAATGAAGTTCAATGAAGCGGTTGAAATTAGAATTGCATAAGTCATATATATTTATATATTGTAAATGTATATAATATAATTTATTAAACATGACCGAAATTCATGTTTTAAAGATTTTTCCGCAGAGATTTAATGTGTTTTTATGACACGACAATAATTTCTATATATAATGTTATTTATATATTTTATTTTTGAGGAATAACCAAAGAAAAATGAATTCATCCAGTCAGACTTTCTTGACACGGAAAAATAAAGTTATTCTTCAATCGGTTATATTTTTCTTATTAAATATACAACTTTACGAGCTCGATAACAATGATGTTTCCCGATTTGGAAAACACGTGAAGAAAATGAGAGCCGACACAGTATAATATAATATAATATAATATACATCAACTGCAGAACGTGATTCGAATTATTTTATTTTATTACTATCGAAAGCAATTTACAACTCTTGCGGAAAAAATAATCAATAGCGAATTTTATTACACATTTTCTTATTAAATTATTATTCACACTAGCACCACGCATATTATCCACAAATAAAGAAATACTCTTTCAAAATCTGAATCACCTGCAAGCAAATACGCAAATATAAAGTCATTTCTTAAAATAAATCAAATTATACATAATAATAATATGCGGTCTTGTGTACCTATATATGGTATTTTATTACATAACGATTGATATACAACATATTACCAATTTAAATTTAAAAAGAAACACACACTTTTATACGTTTGGTTCGAATCAGAATTTTCAACATATTATAATGAAAATATAGTAATTTTGTACTGCGAAGTGAACTTAAATTGTTATTTTCACTCAGTAAACACATTTAGGTACTCAAAACCGACCGACGCTCGGCGGGCTTAGCCGATTCACATGTTCGCATAAACATATAATGTTAGTAACAGTGCAGCAGTACTTGTAGTATAGGTAAGTACTTACCTATATATATATATATAATATAGGTATATAACCTAACGCGCTCGCGTAGAATAAATAATTCACGTAAAATAAATAATTCATCGGATCTCAGCATTTAGCCACAAAACTGCGGCAGCGGCGATGGTGGTTAGGCCACCCGGGCGACTGAAGCTGGTGGCGACGAGCATACAGCAGTGTATAGACGTTGCAGGTGCTCAGTGGAGGTAATCACGGGTCGACGGACGCACGTGCCTCCAAAGAACTCACAAAATCTCAATCGTGCCCGCAAGACTAATATAAATATCATGATGTCACGAGTGTGCGGTAAAAAGTAAAAATCGCCGCTAAAAAAAATGATGTCGTCCCGCTGGGAAGATACTCGCTAGGCTATCGTTCTTTATATAGGTACCTCATATGATGATACGGTGCGCGTGCGCGAGCAGCATAACTACCTAGTATAAGTAATATAGCAAACGGCGAGGGTGGTGGCAGTGGTAATAGTGTTCGCTGAACCATCGTCATTAAGGACGGTCACCAAGGTCGGTGACGGTGGACGTGTGTAGGCACCGATGCGAGTGTGTATATATATACGGAGTGAGGCATGTGCACACATATCCAGTAATGTGATACCCATTTATCTACGTCACAGCTTGCGACTTCTAAGCCCGAGGGGGCGCGACCGACGAGCTTGCTGCGCGGCGAAAGTGACGGAACGGGTAGGACCGGCACGGGGGAGAGTTTAAAAGAGGCAGGACGGAGTCGGTGGTGGAGAACGTCCTGTACGGTGCTTCATTATGTCCCGGTCATTATCCCTATCTTTTTGTTTTTTTTTCACCTCCATCCCGGCCCCCGCTATCAAAAACAACCCGCTGTAACTATCACTCGCCCCCCCCTCATACGCCGTCTTATCCGCTCACTCGCTCCCTATCTCTCAGTCCCAATCTCTCGCACTCTCACTCTCTTTCGCACTTTCACTCTCTCTCTCTCTCTCTCTCTCTCTTCTTCTCTTTATATCCTCCGTAGCTTTGTGCGCGCGTAGTAGTGACGCTATGTTATGTTCGCCTTTTACATTACCGGTCCGTGTGTAAATTTACCAGGGGCATTCCGTTTTGCCCCCCACCGATCATCAATCATGTACACCCTGCCACCCACCACCGACGGGTTATCTCCAAAACAATACGGCGGTGGAGAAAAAAAAGTTAAAGTGCAACAATATACCTTGAATGAAAAACAAAATATATACATCATATGTGTGTGTGTGTGTGTGTGTGTGTGTGTGTGTGTGTGTGTGTGTGTGTGTGTGTGTGTGTGTGTGTGTGTGTGTGTGTGTGTGTGTGTGTGAAATAAATAAAGAGAGATCATATCTGTATACACGGCCGCGAAAAACTTACGGTTTTTCAGTGTGTATATATATATATACATAATACATAATATTTTTAATATAACATTAAATCAGCTGAATGCTTACGTGGTGGTGTCTGCTGGACGAAAAACACGAGAGTATACTTTCCTACAGACAACATCATCATTACGCGTCGTTAGCCGAGTCTCATCGATAACTATAATATGACATCTCGAGGGGAAACATATTCGATTTATGTGTTTTTCGAATCATAACCTCTTCAAACGTGACCAAAAAATCTCTTGGAAGTACGACAGGAAATATTGTATATTTATCGAGACTGACCGTGTAGTTATTATTATTATAAAGGCACGCTGCGGCCGCAACAACAGTGAAGTCTTAAACGTGTTGTAACGCGATTTATAACGACAATAATTATGATTGTATTCGTCGGGAATGGTGGATAAATGTATGTTATTTACCTAACCGCGCACCACACACATAAACTACGGGTAGAAATGTGTGGACCGAGTGCCTTGCGTTTAATAGAAAAGAAACACAAAACGCCATAATCCTCGCGCATAATTTACATTTTTTCTTCGCACCTACAACTGTAATAATAATATTATCATCGTACAAAACGAATAATTGTAAATCGTGTTTATCGTTTCTAGCTGTTGCAGCGCAGCTCGGTTTAAGCCGACTGAAAAACTTAAATTCAAAATCATTTTTTTTGTTTTTAATACCACTCATGATTGCAGACTTCTGTATTATTTTAGTTGATTTATTCGTTCAAAATGTTCAAGCGCATTGATACAACAGCCGCGTTGCCGCGTTGGCACTACACGGAACAATATAAACCTGCAAGGACCCTGCATGACAATGTATTCGGTTAAACAATTAATCGATAATATTCGAAAAATTAAGTTATTTCCGTAACGAAACTATTTCCGTGAAATATGAGTATAACCAATTCATACATAAACCTACTTAATATTATAATTCATTACATGTTATTCTTAAATATTGTGTAATGGGGTAAACACGTCATTATGATTTTGGATAGAGTTTCGCAGGAAAAATTAAACAAACGAGAGATCACGCGGACGATGTATTGCGTTATACTGATTAGGAAAATTATATTTATGTTCGAAACGTATCGATGGCTTTGAAGTCAGACGTTTGTGTGTGTTAAGAGTTATTATGACTCATTATGCATCGGCACGCGTGTGTAGTACTGTTCAAAATGAATAATAATAGTAATAATAATGATTGTCCATTTAATCGAATACGCGTTACACGTACATTACTTCCACATTAGATCTAACTGGCTAAAAATAACAGCAAACGGGGCCACCTATATGGATAATAATCGGTGGGCAAACGGCCAGAGGGACGCAGTTAAAATGCCCCGAGTCTCCCAGCGCGAATAATTTCGTATAATATTCTCATTATCCGGTTCGGTGGGAGCCAATTTCACAAACGAAACGCGGGCGAAAAAAAAAACGAAACGAAACTGTGAAACCCTCGAAATGCACGAGAGCAGTATAATAATATCGTTTTGAAGCGTATCGTGTGTAAGAAAGCACATGGCTCGAGTTCATAAAAAATAAAAAATATTCGTAACGATAACGAATATTATATTATTATTATTATTATTATTATTAATGTCTGTTCCAAAACTCGTCGTGCAGATCGCGCAGTATTTCACCTCGTCGGCTATTATAATACGCGTGTGCATGACGACACAGTATTACCCATAGGCTGTGAATAATAATATTATTTGGTTCCCATTTTTTACCAGCCCTCTTTGAAAATATTTTTCGAATTTTGAATTTGATACCGTAGGTACACTAGGTAGCTACTAAGTTTATGATAACTTTTTACGTTTCTTGATCAATTTACGAAAACCATCACCACCGTCCAACTCTATAGTTAATATTATTATAACATAATATTCGCAACTTATTAGAGATAATATTGTTAAAAATATGAACAATAAACCTAGAAAGATAAAAATAAAAAATTACAATTAAATATTATGTGGCTCATTTGTTTTAAGTATGTGCTCAACAAATATAAAATCATATTTGTCACACGCATACAATCATCTAATCTTTAAGTTAAAAATTAAAATATTATCATCAATGGTGCACCTAAAGCCGTGACCAGTGGTTGATAAACTGGTAGGTAACCTGCAGCAGACTGGTTAGTACGGTTACATCCTGTCGGAAAACGGTAGTGCACGCACTGTCCGCATAAAATCTTATCGATGCACAAATACCTATAATGAGACACTATAATAAGGACGCTTACAATTGAGTTACTTGATCGATAGCTCTTTGCGCGTATTGTCAAAAAACAAAAAAAAGACGAGGAGTTACGGTACCTGTCACGAGGTTTAGAGAAAACAAAAATCACGCGTAGAGAATGAGGGCACGAAGTTCGAAAGCGCTCATATCATGGGGTTGTAATTCGGTACAAAATATTGTAATGCTAATTATATATAGTGATGGCGGATTCAGAGGTTGGTATAAATGAGAAAATGTCCGCTCCTTCATCAAAAAAGCCGTAATTTATTGCAATTCTTAGTCCTTGTTTTCCACCGTGTTGTGCAGTCACAGTGAATGATTAAACAGGCGTGGCAAAATATTATATTCATGATAATTCCATATAGAGTTTCAAAATTAAATTTCTACTCGTTCGTTGCGCCCCCCTGCAGTTGTCGTTGTAAAATAACGATTTTCAGAATAAAGTGTTCTGGTCTGATAATAGAACAAAAGTGATTTTACGAGTGTGCGCCTGTGTATTTTATCATCCATAGTTCAAGCGACTGGATTTACGATAGTAATACGACGAATTACTTGGCTGCATTGGTACACCTCTATTCGGTTATCAAAGTTATTAAACTTTAATGGTCATTATTAAATATCAGTACGTACCTGTCATAGTAATAATTGATAGTATTAATTTGTTGTAGCACTGATGATGACGACCTAGTAAATTATTGTTTTGCCATAACCGAATATTACTATCGGTGTGTCGTGTGTGTGTGTATATGTGTGAGTGGTAGGGACATCCGAATTATCGTAGCCCTAATAATAGTAATAATAATAATATTTGTAGTCATCGTAAAACATCACAGAGCCGATCGAGACGATTTTCTCGTAAACACAATAATTTTGGACGAATAATCGCCAGCAGCAACGAAAAACCTGCGCACCGGTCGCGGTAATAACACAATAATTTAAACGCAATGGGGCCGATTTATAGACGTTAGCGCAGACGTTTTTACTGCGAAACTACGGTGTGTATTTATAAACAGTTAGTGTCGCGAATAAATCTAATTTTAATACCATGGCACATAATAATATCGCAATATCGTATAATATAAACCAGCGGCTCGCAAACTTTTTTTCACGGTGCCCTCTTTTGGGCCAAATACAGCCACGGTGTCCTGCTGTGAATACCTACCATGAAAGACATGAAAAAAAGTTACTCGTTAATAACGAATTTTCGAAATAAAATTCCATACGTTTTAAAATATAATTTACTGTGAGTCGATGACCACAGTTTGGGAACCTCTGATATAAACCAACGCGTTTACGGCGCCGACGTGAAAATCGAATGCGCGCGTGGCACTGAAAGGATCGAACGCCAAGATAATAAATCTAATTTTTTTTTAATCATTATTATTATTGCGTTACTTACGTTTTCACGTTGTATTGTAATATTATATTGAAGGACGTTATGTTTTTAATTTACCGTTGCAAAAGCCTGCAGCTGCAAATCCGATGGCTCGTTTCCTCTTTCGCACATTATACCCTCCCCACACCCTCTTCACACCCTCGGCTCTATTGCTTTACCGAGCAGAAGCCAAAACAAAATATTTCTCGGTAAATATTCTTCATTTTTATAAGTACCTTTTATAAAAGCATCCCGGTCCACGTCATCTTTGCCAACACCGCCACCGCCACTAGTACCATCACATCGCCACCCACGAATTTATATAAGGGCGTCGGCCAACGAAGCATTTCCTCTTTGTGTGCGCATTTCCGGTGTGGGTGGTACGCGCGAAATGAAAAATTATGACGACTCGAAAGCTTGTGTTGCCGTGTCAGGGCGGTGCACGCGTTGACGACGATAACGAAATCGCATAAAAATAATAATTATGAAATTGTATTAAACGCGGACGAGCCGTCAGCACTGACTCAGGTACTGCACGATACGTCAGATGTAAAAAAAAAATAAAATAAAATACGAAAAATACGCGTCAAAAGCCTCGTGTGCCATGTCTAAACCCGTGTCGGTGAGGTTTGATATTTTTCGTGATGCCGAGATTGTCAACGCAGCCGGAGATTCGACGCAATAATCCAAAACGTCTTTGTCGTGCTGCACTAAACTTATGTAATATTTAAACTACACATAAATATGCGTAGGCAAATAGACCCACCGATCCCTAGAAAATATATCACACGGCAGTGTAATATATTAAACCAGGGTGTTCGACTTGTGTGTTATCTATACTTCTATATACCTGTTATAGGCGTTCGTACCTCTAAACGATCTGCAGCTCTCGAGGGCGTTTGCTTTTTAATTGATAAATCGGGACAACCGGAGCGGCGAGATCGTATTTCGGCGTGGTGGCTGCTGCTGTTGGTGCAGTCTTCTATTTATCAGTTATCATGCGACGGTGGATACGACGTAGGCATCGTATATATATATATGTATGTATAAGTGCCGGTCGGATTTCAAGCGCATATTGTCTAATAAATAGCATCTACGACAAATAATATACTACATAAGTACCATGTACGATAATACGTATGATATAATATATGTGTACAACAGAGCTCGTTTGCGATATAATACTACTATATACATGCTGAAACTTTCGCGAGATCATATAAATATAGTACGTTCAAAATAATAATAATAATATATCTTAGAGCGTATAATATTATAGTGAAATTATTAACCATAAACGTGTGGTTCAGTGTCGGCCTCTATATGTATAATATGTCATTGAACGCTCGTTTTTGCTTGCGTTAAAACGTTAAGTTTGCTTTTAATTATTTCAAGTGGGACTCAATGTTTTCCTCCTAAAGCCATGTAGGTAGGTACTGATGTTTACAATGCTATAGTCAATCGGTCGGAAACGCGTTAAATATAATATAACTGTATTCCGCGTGGGCATCTCATAATATTATATTAAATTAATATTGTTTTGAAGACCAATCAAACTATATTATCGAGTTGGAATAATAAACGCGCGCCGAGAATGTTTGAAACGCGAAAAACAACAAAAGCATTAGACGGTTCTAAAGTTGTTTTTACATTTTTAATGCCTATTTATCATAATCCTCATAAATTCCGACGCAGCACTTGGCGAATGAAGGATCCACACACAGACACGCACACACACACGCACATACGAACAAGCGTGTACTGTGTACACTCATACGACGGTATAAATAATACGACGTGTGTTTCGACGGGGTCATACTATTATCTTTATTGAAATCCCCGTGGTTCCAAATTAAGTGTAGATCCGATGAGCAAACGGAAACACCCCACCGGGGTCGGAATTGTGGCGACGGTGTGGTGGCGGCGGTGGTACTGATGATGATGGTCGTACGGTGGAGTGGGAGGTCGGGGGGGTTGGAAAAGCCGCAGAAGCAGTTGTATATACGCGGCTTTTATTATGTGCATTATTTATTGCGCTCAATAGGAAACATTCATCACAGGGCCCCCAAGAACTTTGCCGAGTTTAATGAAACTTTTCAGACCCAAGTCGGCTGAGGTTGCGGGGTCGCGGAGTTGTGGGGCAGGGCCGGGGACTCGGGAGCCAGCCAGCCAACAGTATTTCTAGCCAGCTCTGGTGCGCCGTACAGTAACTATATTATAATATGAGGCGCGGAAAACAATAATAATAAAAAAAAACAACAACAACAGAAAAAAGTGAAAAAAAAATGAGAAACAAACGAAACAATCATTTTTCTTTGGTCGTGTTCTCCCCGTCGCCGTTGGATTAGGGCGGTGAGAGGAGAAGGATTTCATAACTGAAAAACCCGCAGCAGACAACTATATTGGTAGAGGTAGCTGGTAAGTATATTATTATATATATTATAGTGTAAATTCCGGAATAAATTGACGGCTATATAATATGCGTGCCGATGTTTGTTCGTTTGCTTGTTATTATGCCTACGCGCGTTCATCGAAAAAGAAAACCACAATGTATCATACATAAGTATACTATATATTATTATTACACACAAGCGTGCATAATATGTGCAGTGAGAACACTTGAATATTATACGTACCTACTATACGAATATCGAGATTAACTTAGTTCCGTACTAGTTTAACAACGACATAAACTCCAAAGTTCTGCCGACCGTTCCCGGCAACGTACGAAACATTATAATATACATAAATACATGTAATATAATATAATTGCATAATATTACCCTTATCATACGTCATATACGTCGAAATAATTAAAATATATAACATAATTATTATAATGCGTATAAATAATATAGGCCTTTACCCGTGTGTAGGCACTTCAAACGAGATAATATACGTGCCTATTACGATTGTGCATTTATTTACATGATATATATATATATATATTATATATACTATATGTAGTTCCGTTTAGGTTATTGTCATACTACGTACATAATAATATAGTCTGTATTAGAAAAACTTGCGTCGGCAAAACGTTTCCCGAGGACTTGTCGTTACTATATTATTTTGGCGAACGAACATTTTTCAAATCTCTATGAAAATAAATAATACGAGGATTAACGTCGACGTGTTTTGTATTGCAGTTGGCTATAGTGGTGAGAGGTACCATTGAACAGGAAATACAATTAATGATATCTATATATAAATAAATAATAACTGGGTTAAAAATCGTAAAAAGTCCGTGTTCTGTCATGCGCAACACGGCGAAAAAAAAATATTGCATAATAATTACACGGAGTAATAGGTATGGGTTGGTACAACTATTTAAGTTGTAAATTATTAAAGTGAAACACCTCCTAATACCGGACACTCTCGATCTCGATCCAATATTAGGAATATTCAGAGTGCTCGGGTTATAAAAATAGTCTGTTTGTTCTCTCTCTCTCAAAAAAAGAAGAATTTAATGTGAAAAAATAGTTGTTTACCTTAAATTTATAATATATTATAATCAAACAAATTGACATTGACTCATTGCCATTTCAATTTATTTATTCATTTTTCCTATAATGTATACGATCGAACTTAAATCCTTCTGGATCAATATTGACGTGTACCATGAATGTTTTTTTTTATTCAAATAAAAAACAAAATCAATATTTGTGGCCTAAAAAAATCGATAAATTATACCTATCAAAGGCCACACCAGTATATACAAGATGATTAATTCTAAAATTCTACCTATTATAGCTAAAAGAAAATTCAAGTGAATGAAATTTTTGAAATCCGAAGGCAATGCGACATAATATATTATATGTATATGTATAGAAATCTTAATAAATAAAAAAAAATGCATGCTGGCAATCTGAGGATCCGATGCGAAGCATAAAAACTTTATAATTGATATATTATTATAATGTACAACGTCGTTCGCAAAAATGATAATATAATATTATAATTTATAGTATCGAAATTCGACTAATGTGCGTGTGGGCCAATAATAATATAGTACGTCGTCGCCGTGTACAATATTTTAATAAGCCGCAAACTCTAAAAACCCGGACGGAGGACAAAGTTTCACCGCGGGTGGTGTCGGGTGAGCCGCGCCGTATTCGTGGCAAATAAATAATATCGTGTTCGGTCCGTATTATCCGAATTCTAGCGGATAGGTATTTACGGGCCGACGAGGAACTGATCTGCGCCGCCATTTTGAGTTAGGCTAGTTGGTTTTGGTGTGGTATTTACGCGAACAAAAGTAAAAGGCATTTTCTTTTCCCGACACAACTGAATACATTTTTGAGCAGCAGCTAGACAGCCGGGGGACTTTCGGCGTCCACGAAGTTTTCTAAAAGAAAAAACTTATTAATATAACATTCTTCATACGTCTCTCGCTCCAACGTCCCTGTAATGGTATAGTCCAATGGCAATTTATTTTCATCCCGAGTTTTTACCGTCTCTCTGCGAATTGTCTGGTTCCGATGATATCGACCCGACGACGCACGGACGACTGATCAGAGAAAAACTTTCAGCCCGGAAGAACGCAAAACAAATAATTAAACCGGATTTCTATTCGAAAGACCCATCGTCTCTGTCAATTTAACTCATACGATACTTTATACATACACTTTCCGACATACGTTAGAGCCGAGTCGCAATAGTACATTTCGCGTATAGACCTCAAAATCAAATACACTATAAGCATTTCGTTCTTGGAAAATAAAATCGTATTTTATCCGTATACCACACCACTCAAATTGTAATTCCATAGGTATTAATATACTTATTTATAGTTTGTAATATTTTCGTTTTTTATACGAAAGAATATTATAAAATACTGCACTGTATAATAATAATAATAATGGCATTATTATACGTTTCAAATGTTGTGTTGTTTTTTTAATTAATAAAATCGATTTAATAACGATGTTATAATTATAACAACGATTTTTGGATGAATTCATCTCGCCACGGTATTATGTATTACTTAACTTTTGTTAAACTTTTAAGATAGGTCTTTCTATTGTGTATACTCCTAATTACGAAACACATCAACAATCATTAGAGTACCTACCTAACAAAAGAACCATTCAATGTAATAATCGTGAATTTATATTTAATATTAATGTTGTATAACTGAACAAAAGCTCGAGGGCAATTATTATTGTTGTGTACGGTTTTCAGTAGTATTGTTTAAATGTTTGATTTCGTATCGATTGGCCTTAATATAAATAATTTAATCCAAAAATAATTACAAATTACAATATAAGCTCGTATACCTATCCGCTTGGTCGATTAAATGAAAATTATTAACGCTTTTTAAACAAGTATAAATCATGTTCTGTACTTGTATAGGAAGTTATTTTTATTTTTGATAAATAGCATTTTGTTTTTTTAATTTTTGATTTTCATTAAAAATTATAATGCTTATTATAATAACAATCTACGATTCGTAAACTACGAATATATTATAATGTCAGCAACTATACTCTCTTAGATTAGGTATAACGAAGTTAAAGCATCTTTCTCAATTAATTACTGTGGAAAAGCCTTTCTGGAAATGAATTTTTATGACAGCGAAAAAACTTTTAACTGAGGGTCCGTATAGAAAATATGACGAGAAAATTGCTCTTCAATGAAACACTCGTGTATGTACCTACTCTGTTTGAAGTAATATCGTGGATCCTGCTCGACGACGTGCTTTATGGCGTGACACTTCGTATACACTCTCATACATTTCTGTTACACTCATATAATAAACGCATGTGTGTGTGTGTGTGCTTATGTTATTTTCCTACCAGAGCCGACAACTGATGAGAGCCCTAAAAACGTTTTGACAAAACATTAAACGCAAAGAGAGTATAGATATCTCTCGTCGGACATACACTTCAGTCTATAAGCAAGTGCTTCTTAGGTTTATAGAGTAGTGTTGTAGATTGTCACTTGCGAAAATGCTGAACGCTTGCAACGGTTTCACGAAAGCGTAATAAAAAAAAAAAAAAAAACCCCCCGTGTACCATGAACAACAGTGCTGGCTATAAATAACGTAATTTTGTAATATAATCGACACATATAATACAACAATCGCCTAGTAATTACCGAACGGCCATTAAACGCACTTTGTACGGGCCGTGAAACGTTTAAGTATTTAAATTTAACTGTGACCCTAATAATCGGTGCGGATCGAAATCGAGAACGACTTCCACAATATTTTACGACATACGTATTTGGCACTACGCGTGGAAATAAATAAATAAATAATACTAATATATATATGCATATTATATTGTGTAATGTATAAACGAGGCCTTTATCCTAAGACACTATGACTATAGGAATGCGTTCGAGCCAACTACTTAAAAACATTTACTCGGTCAGTCGTACAAAGATCAATTATTGTTCAGCAGTATTGTTGCGTACCTATTTCGTCTGTATTTCCGTATAGTTTGAATCGAAATTAGATTTACATAAAAGTTATTCGTTTCGAACAAAATATTATGATATAATATAGTCACCTTGAGCCAGATAAAAATATAATATGTAACGTCGATTATTTTTAAGCCCATAGTGCCACGCGTTGTACTCGGACGTTTTGGGTGAAAGCGCTGCGCAGGTATATATACGTGTAAACTTCAGGTTAAGTATTGATCAAGCATTAATCTTGACCGGCTACCGCCATTAATGGCCGGACATCGTCCGACAAAGAACAATATCGACGACGACGCACTACCCACACAACAATAATATGCGATTTTTCAACGGGCAGATTAACGGATAGTTGTTGGATTCCTATAAATTATATAGACGACCGATTTCGGTTTGTAATGGCGGGCCACCGTATTACTAAAGACCGAAAGCACTCGAAACGGGCGCAGCTCTCGAACCCGCGTATATATAGTTAACGGTGGCTAATCGACGTCCGTCAAAGTCTTCAGGCGTATATAAAACGGCAGTCTCGGTCACTGTGCGATTTGTCAGCGGTCGATTCCCTCTGATCTCGCCCCTCCCCCTCCCAAAAATAATTCACAAAATTATTTCAAACATACGTCCGCGTATAGTGAGATGTTTAAGTTGCTGCACTGTTCCGCGTAACGCGAACCCGAGACGATTTATCCCGCGGAACGCCGTGGCGGAATACATTGGTATAAGGATCTCAATACTATAGAACGAAATATTATCATCTTTAATATTTTATTACGTGAGCCATCAGACTGCAATTGTAGCCCAAAATACAAGTAACGGTAGAAATAAAAGATCACTGTGGTTAGGTTAAAGCATACGACACGACACATTGATATTGTTATGAATAAATCGATTATGGTATTATTGGTATTTAAAACTTTAATAATGTGTACGTTAGCGATGACGTCACGATAAAAACTGACCCTGACGTCTGCTTTTTTTTTGGCGGATATTGGCCACTGGAAAATACAAACAAGTGGACAGCGTGACGTATCACACATCTTGGCAGAGAACACGATATAGTATTATACCAGTGGTACAGTTTTTAGTCATGATACGGATATCCAGGTCGTCGGGCTGTGGTTATCCTCCTCGTCACGACGGTTAACTAGAAACGACATTGTTATACCGTTCGAAAACTTGCTCGCCTGGGGAGCCATCAGCTCGAATATTGTGCAGGTATTATATGATCTCGTTTTGGAAACGTCTACTCTAGTTTTTATAGTGCACTGGGCTTCTGCCGAGAATACGCGTTTTCAGCTACAGTATTTCTAATGCAAACACGACAAGGCAATCCCTTGATAATTATCAGCGGTGATGCAGAGTTACCGACATTGGTACAACGACTATAATATTATATACCTATACTTACTATCGTTACCTTGTTATCTATAATACATAATCCCTACGTGTGTATAAAACCTGTGGGTTACGGTAGTAACTAAAAAATAAAAACAAAGCGTATCTATTAGGATCGAAAAGACTGCTCGTTTCACGAAATCAAACACATATAATAATCCATGTCTATAGAAACGTCGTTGAAAAAAAATAAATTATAAAAAGTGCAACACATATTATTGTAACAGACTTTTAGAGTTTTTCTGAACGAATTGCCCATTGTCGAACCCTAATAAAACTATACTTAACTCGATAAAATAAATTTATCATGCAATTCATCAGCTATTGATTGCGTGATAATATTATAATACTATATTCAAACGTACAACGACTCTGCGTAATAATTTAGTCGCCCTTATCGTCCAAAGAACATATCATATAATGTGTAAGTAACTTGTCGAACTATATTGTTATCGATACCTGACACGCAAGTTGTGTGCATGCGTGTGGTATGTGAGAAAAAGAGAGAAAGAATGACAGAATGAGAGAGAAAAAGAATGTGTCAGAGAGAGAGAGAGAGAGAGAGAGAGAGAGAGAGAGAGAGATTATATGATTGAGACAAACTGACAGCCTGTGTGTGTAGGGTTCATTTTAATCGCCGTCAGTTACAGACATGGGTCACTTGTTGAAGGGCAATAATATGTTTGCGAGGTGTTAATACCGTTTCGACCAATGTTTCATCGGATTTTAAAACAATAACTCGTAAGAGAATGTATATAATATAGGTAGATAAAACATAAATTGTGTCGAAACAGTCAACATTATACTTAAAAATATATTTTAGCACGCACTATTGCGCATTTTAACCTATTGGTATAATGGACCCATACGCCATTATCGTTTGATAAAAAAAAAATCTTGTCCGTAGTATTGTTGACACTTTTTTTTTTGAAATGTGTCGCGTTAAATTGACATATCCTTTCAAAATTACTAGCACGTCACAAATATATGTCAAGCGTTTGAAGTTTTATTCAAAATCACGTTAAAATACTGATGGCCTCGACTTCAGACTCATCCTGTTCCCTACACCACATTCATCTGGGGTTCAACATAATCAGCTTATTGATTCAAATGGATTATAATATATGTACGTACCTACAATATGCGCACATATAGCGTTCAAGCCGTATAAACGAATTAAACCGTTTTGAATTTTGTCAAAAGCGAGGTTTAAGCTCAATTAGATTTCTACGTTGAATCGACCTCGTTTAAAATAGGATGCGAGCTGTGGGGAAGGGAATTGAACAAAACGGCTCCTTTGAAGACCTTTATGACAAAATGTCACTCCTTTGAAATACATGGAAACGAGAACCTTTTAATAATTCGTCACTGAAAACGTTTAATGACGCCCTTTTGAACCCTTTCCCTTCGGGGCAAATCCTCCTGTGAGCAGACCCGTTGTACTTAGGATCTATGTACCATGGTTAAAGTGAAAATTGGCGTGATAATGACAAGCAAAGCCATTATACGTTTATTCCTAAAAAAAAAAATTAATTAAACTGACAATAATTTGTACTTGATATCGATATTAAACTTATTGTAATAATTGGAACTTAAAATTTCACAATAATTTTGATTTATGTTGATCACCTTAATACAGTGTAATATAACAATAACAAAAATGTTGAAAATGTGTCTTGTTTACTTATTGAACCATACAGCAGTAAATAATAAAAACGATATTTAAAAACCACAAGACTAGAAATTATTTTAATCAGATACTCAGATTAGATCCATTGTTAAGCCTCAGGTTCGTTAAAAAATAACTAGTTTGAAGCACTAAAAATGCGTTATTTTAAAATGTGTATGTATTTAATATACATATAAGTTACTCAGCATAATTATAGACAAGTTACGTCATAAAAACTGATATATTTTTATATCAGTATTAATACTATATTAAGGTATATTGAATCTATTGTTACTTAGAAGGCTTTGCAACGTTATTTTGTTAGTGAATCAAATGAAATATTTTTATGGAAAATTCGTACTAATTAAAATGTTTTGACTAATATTGTAATACAATGAAAATTACATAGGTACAATCCGTTTCTGTACCACTTTGGATTATTATTATTATTACGGGAAATAATATTCATACTTGCATGACACGTATAAAATCGAATTCAGTCATCAGCCTTAATCACATTATAAAACGATTCCGTTATACGAAAACATTAGCGAATAATAGAGTTATCATGGTCGTCTAAAGTTATCATTATACACTGTTGCAAGCAGTATAAGAGGGATGATATTTTTTTCGTTAATTTTATATGTATTTAATATTTCAGCGGTGTACCGCTATTGCATACAAAATCATCAACTGCTTTGACAACAACAACAATAATAATTATTTGATTCGTCCCGACGACGTCCTACCCCCATTATTATAATTACATTAAAAACGGGTAAAATGTATTCGGTTTAATCGATTCGACCGAATTTCCCATAATATTTTATATTTCACCCCCGACTGCGGGTATTTTCTCGAGTGGTGTGAAATGGAATCGCCGCGGCCGACCCGTCTGTAGCCGATGCTGGACGAATCGGAAAACTGCGCCGCTTTCCCCAGCGAAAAACGCTAAACGGCCGGTAGAGGGAACACGAAACGAGTATATAGTCTCGTATTATTATACATTGTGCGTGTATATAATAATAATAATAATATAATACCGTAGCGCGTAAAAGCGTCCGGCCAGTTAGTTTGTGTGTGCCGCACGGCCCGACTATACCTATATAGTTGTAAGCTTAAGGGTAAACAATGTTTTTCGGCCTGACGAACCGTAATTATTAATTATTCAGGGCCGCCGACCGTGAATATCGTTGTGAACACAACACGTTATTATTATTACGGTGGTATCGCCGCTATGATAAAGGCTGTGGTGGATGGTGAAAACAGAAGAGCCAGAGGGACAGATGCAGATGCAGAGACAGAGAGAGAGAGAGAGAGAATGTGTCTCTCACTGAAACTTCATAGACTCGCCCGACCGTTCATCGCATCCCGAAACTTTAAAATTTATCGTCGGCCAATTATTTATTATTTAAATTTGTATAAAAAATAATAATTTTAACACGCAATATTATTATAATCGTCTTGACGATTAGCTAGATGATTTTTTTTTTTAAATTGATGAATTAGGTCATTCGAAGACAATAGAATAATATGATTAATAATTAGATACAGTTTAAAGGTCGTTCGATGTCATAGACCGAAAATAATGATACAGATGGATTGACCGGCAGGTCGTACTCACACAAGCGAGTGGATCGTTTTTTTCGTTGTTGCACTTATAATTCTACCTACGTATCAAATATCAACGAACTAACTAAACCCTTGTAATAACCCTCTGGATAATCGTAAGCAGTAACAGGTAGTGATATTTAATGATCATTTATACCTTTATGATATTATTATGTCAGAAAATCAATTTCCTACCAATTCCATTTTTTGAATTTTTAATATCGTTTTATTCTAATAGAAAGTAAATTACATTTTCAAAAATCAAGAATTAATATAGTTCAGTAGTGAGCAAATTTTTATGTAATAGATAAATCTAATATAGTTATGCATCTAACTGTTTTTAATATTTGATAGAAGTATTCAATACTATAAAACTAGATTAAATACTTTAGTTATGTTATAAATTGGAAAGTTCTTCCTGATATTGATAATTAAAAAAAAAATCAGTTAGAATTCATGAGGCCCTAAAAAAATCTATGTTATGAAATAAAATATATTACGAAAATTATACGAGTTCAATTTTTGTGAATGAACATTTTATTAAAAACGAAAATGTGAAATGTACCTATAACATTATAGAGTGGTTTTTTAAATTAAAATATAATACATGTTAACATTTTTGGGAATGAGAGCAGTTGTTTTTGTGTAAAATAAATTATTTGTACGAGATCTCCCATTAAGTAATTAAATAACGTTATATAGTTATTGTAATTAAAGTAACAAGTAACAACATAATAACGTAATAGTAATAAGAAGGTATATGTTATAAACTTTTGAATGTTAAAACAATGATTTCCATCAACAACAACATCAATTTAAATCTAGTTAAGTATTTTGTTTTCTGACTTATTGTATCGAAATGCTTTAATAGTTTTTGTAAAATTTTATAACGAGTAGAATATTTTTGAACACGTAAGAAACTAATATTGATCGAAAAAAATTCTATGAAATAATATCTATGGCGTAGAAAATAAAAGTTTAGAAAGTTAAAGACTATATTATATGGACTATATATGTACGAGTTGTTACATCATTTCATAATACTGACATTTTACACAACAAAATAAACATTATTGAAAAACTTTTCAATCCATCAAAGTTGTGTAAATATTATAAGTATATATTATTATTATTATTATATGTTTGGTTAATATGAATAGGTTTCTAGTTATTTTTAGGGTGATGATTATAATGTTCAATATAATATACTAATAAATAATAATATTATTTTTGTTATTGATCTTTATAATATATAACTGGGCAACAAGGGTCATTAGTTAATCTCTTAAAACAAATACTAATTACAATTTTTACTTATTAATATTATTATCTATTCAACTTTTTAAAAATAAAAAAAAAAAAATTAAATTATGACAAACGAATAGCATAATGGGTGTTTTCACATTAACGCTTGTTATTAAGAGACGAAAATTATTTATAAATTATACATTATGTATGATAGTGACGGACAAATCAAAAAATGTAATAATGCTACACGAAAATCGATTTAAAAAAATGTGTACCTACATAATATTTGTGTAACGCATTTATCGACCCGAAATCGAGCAGAATCGTAATTGAAATATATACGTTGCACTTGAGGTCACGCCACGTCGTGTAATAAGAATGAATGTGAACGATATTGTTATATATTTTTTATACATAATAATGTATTATTATTATTACTACGTTATATAGATATGCTGTAATAAACGATATAGCAGTAATTTTATTCATGACGTCCCGGCAAATCATACTAAATAATAATATAATATTTTGTCATGCGAATATTGTGTTTACACGTTTATAACAATAATGTAAATAATAATAATATGTATATTTATGTTTGTATTTTACACGTTACATGTCATTTTTATAATATAACATAACGCACGCTATATGTTGTCACTAAAAGCCTACTGCTGCATGGGCCGAACGAAAGTGGTGGTGGGTGGTGGGCTGATGGAGAAAGACGGGAAGAGTACAAATGATGCAAGTTGTAAGCTGATATTATTAAATTTATTATAGAATAAATAATATAATATGTATAAGGATCAAATATGTATATTGCGCAATCGTAGTTGTCACTCGGACTATATTCTTTTGGTGAGAAGTACGCCGTGATAGTTTCCGATAATATGATCATAGAGGAAAATATGGATGGTTGGGGGAGAGAACTAGGAAAAACTTGAAGATTTTAAAAACATCACAATTTATGAAAAATTTTCATTTCCACACAAAAATCTTCAGTCGATTCAAAATCTAAAACACCATTTACGCTCATGATTATTATACTCATAATTTATTAACACCGACAGTCCATAAGAATCGTTCGCCAACCGGTTATTAGGATTATTATTATTATTTATTATTATTATTATTATATATATATATATATATATGTATATGTATATGCACACATAAAATATCCTTATAATAATTATATTAGAGTCGTGTCTGTTGCAGTGTCACATTTGACCTCTCCCAAGTGTCGACACCAAGCGAGACGATTACCAGCACTGTGGTGGCGTTACAAACGGGGTCCCAAGCGCACAGGTGGGGGGGGGGAGACTGTAAGTCAAAATGATTACGGCCAAAGTAATTTCCGTGATAGTGAGAGCCACGAGGGTGGTGAGGGTGAAAACTAGAACACCCGCTGATCGCGAGCCCGAGACGTGTATTCATAATATTGCTGCTAGCAGGTGTTATTATAATATATACCTAATGATATAATAATACAATAATTATAATCATATTAAAATAGTTGCTTGGTGTGGCGCTGTCGTACGCTCAAATGCAAAAACGCTCTGAAAGTACGTACACCGGGCGATGTTCTTAGCTCCCGGATGGGTGACCAACCGGGTTCTTAGCAACAAATTCTCGTCACGTATACAACAAGTGTTCCAAACCAATCATCTCCTTCCTAAAAACAGCTAATAACTATAGCTGTCGTGCTTATGAACAATAATAAAAAAATAATAATATTAAAATACTCATATTATATAACTCGTTGTGTTGCACTTTTATACGATTCGTATATAAAATATATTTCGATGTTAGCAATCGTGTTTTGCCCACGGGTGGCATATTAAATATTATTGTTTGAACGTCTCACTTATATACGCTTATATTGTCCATGTCTTTAAGTAAATACACATAAACGTGTATGTGTCTGTATAAACGTTAAATATTATAATATAATGGCCATAGAATTATTTAATCACGTGAAAATAATGTCTCCGTTGTTAATACAATAATATTTTAATAATAGTTACCGGACTTTTCCTCTGTTCATTTTTACCGTCGACAACGAACACAATTATTTGTTTTGCATAATTAAAAAAGACACTTGAGTATAAAACATACTTGTATATTGAGTTATTGAACGGTTAGAGTACAATAGAGTGTGTAGGTATATACATCATACATAAATACATTGAAATTTCCCTCTTTTGTGTGATGTATATTACACATATATATATATATATATATATCTCCATCAATCGTTAGGTTTTAATAAGCGTCGGTACATAAAATGCGTTGTATGTAGATCAAGTTCTAAAATAACATAGATAATAATTAAGTCATTAACGAAATTTCAATATCTCTGAATGATGTCAATTATTTATTAGTTTGTTCCCGTTTTAATGCTCTTAACATATAATATCCCAATTTGTATATTGAGATTTGAAAAATAATAATAATAATAAAAGTGACAAGCTAATTATCAACAATGAGTTGGTATTTTTATAAGAATATAGGATTGGTAAAAATAATCTTTATTAAAAATCCATCCTGCAGGTGTACGGTTTTATTAAGCTTTTTTTTTAAAAAATAAATTCAAAATTACCTGGACTATTGTTATTAATTAATTTATATTTATTGTATTTTGAATTTTGTATTATTTAAAAAAGTTAAAACTTTGATATTTAATTTGTTTATAGTCTTAATATTGTTCTTAATTATAATACATACACAAACACACACGCATATATATATATATATAATAGTGTATACTATATAGTATGCATGTAATAATAATATTTAAAACAATTTAAAAACAAATCAAAATACTTTATAAAAAGAAGCATACATCTTTGTTTTTTTTCAAATATCCTCAAAGTTTTTTAGTATTGGTATTGATGACAAAAATTCGATTGGTGTTTTTTTTAGGTTTTTACCCTGTTGCATTATGAAAAAAAGTTGTAGAACCAACTCACACACCTTAACACGACTATACTATAGGTACATATACGCGCGTAGTATACGGAGATGGATGGTGACCATATTTTTCGGCAAAAAGCGATCGAAAACGGAAATGCAGACCGAGACGGAGCTGCAGCGATGGTGTAGTATAGGAAACGCCGATACGAGTTACCAGTTTAAAAATGACGTCGTATATAATATACACTGTGGAATTATTTTATTTATTATCGTTTGTTGCTGTTTTCTTTTTTTCCATTTTTCGTTTCACTGCGTCCCCTGCCCCTCCATACAACACACACACACACACACATACATATCACCAAAACGCGCATTTCGACAATTGCAGCGGGTAATACAGAAATCCGACGATTGATTTTCACCGTTTTTCGCTATAAATCGGTCCTTCGGCACCGACTCCCCTAACTTCACCATAAATACAACACACAAACGCGCATGAGTTCTACATATACACACACACACTTGCAGAATATAATATACCACTGGTGGAGGGGGTGACGGTGGCAGGGATGATCCTCCACCACTCGCGCTGTATATTGTGCGTGTATATAGAGTGATAAAAAAGCAATCTAGAGCTTTGTTCCACCGCTGCCGACCCAACGAGGCGAACCCTTCCACCCACATCGCCTCCTTCCCCAACACATACACAACCACCTCCACCGCCGGGTGGTGAGCCATTGTTTCGCGTAAGGTAATTGTGTTATTTTCGACTCTCGTATATATATATATATATATATATATATATATATATATATATATATATATACTAATATATATATAAGTACACATTTTACACACACACACACACACATATATATATATATATTGTTCACCCCTACATTAATGGAGAGAACAAGCAGTGCCGCGCTGCACCGTCCGGCGTCCGTGCGATATTATTATTATGGTAATAAGAAGCGCACAGCGAAAAAGAAGAGGAAATTATACTTTGTAAATTAAGTGTCAACTACCACTGAAGATGTTGTTATTGTCTGCACAGTATATTTAATATTATAAACATATATATATATATACAAGTACATTGCATCGGTGTGCAAAAAAGTCGAGAGGGTAGTATATATCGTATACTTAGAACGTATACCTACTATACATTATTATATATCATAATACACCTAGCTACGTCTTAATATTACATGAAATTTTATGTGTAGATAGGCAGGTAGATAACACGGCGCAGAGGTGAAAAAATTCGAAGGCACAGTGTTTATTAAGTTTTTATTATAATTATTATTTTTTCGAAACAGTATGGTAGTGGGTGTATGCGAGCAGCGAAAAAAAAATAATAGCAAGTGACGCGTTTTATAAAAATTAATATAGCGAAGCCTGCTGATGCTGTTGCCGCTACTTCCATCTCACTCGAGGTGATTTCGAGATATTTAATAATGATGAAAATATGTCGGGCATTTTCTATTATAACGACGACACCATTCCCTTCTCGAGGAATTTGACGAGCTGCTAATTTTCGGCAAATGGATGCGCCACTATTCGTGTTACCATAATATTAAAAAATGAACTCCCGGAGGTGTTTGAATAATGAAAAAGAGGGCATTCTTTAAAGCGCACATCATGTAGGCCACGGTATAGGCCATAAGGTATAGTATAAGCAGAGCGAACACAGGGTTATATCATATTATTAAATTCATAACTAATAATATGTAATAATCATTGTGTCAACCGTAACGAATTTGATTGGTTGAAAAATATACATAAAAACATACATTATGTACAAAAAATAATAAGGTTAGTTCGGTTAGGTTAGGTTAATTTGAGAACAATAATATATGATATTAAAATATTTCACACATCAAATTTCTGATTCCAAAAATAGTATAACATTCTCACACTTACAGATAGTTTTATACGAATTAATAATAATGTTTAAATGTCAATGCATTTGCTTCATCAAAAATAAGAGGAAATACCTATGGTAATTACGTAAATATTAAAATAAGCAATACGAATTGAAATTAACGGAATACCTAGTCGGATTTTTAAAAATGGATATTAATTTTATTCCACAATTTGAAATGTATCCTAATTTATTTTAGTGTCACAAGGATGATTAAATATAAAATTAATAAGTTTATTCTCAAACAATATCATATTATAAAATTGTTATTTAAAACATTCCTTTGTTTAGTAACAAAAATTAACAATGGTAAAAATATAAGTTTAGAAATACTTATTTTTCAAACGACTCAACGGTTTAAATTATTAAATTTAATATTTGCTTTTATAATATAGTATCAATGGAAAAAAATATTTCTAGATTTTTAACTTAATTTAAAACATTTTAAATTTGGTACATACTTATGCAAATTGTCATATCAGGTTTCCAATGATAAAAAAAACTACGAATACAGTTATACCATAGCCAATTAATAGGCACAAACACTTTAAATTAGCATATTAGGCTGAACAAAATAAATTTAACTTTAAACGTGATGATAAAATACTTTTGAAATATAAAACTATTTTATGAAAAAATGTAAGACATAATTTTTAGTAGGATGATACATTTTATCATTATGATTTCTTACGTTTATAATCAACGAGTTGAATAATTTTTCATGAAAGAAAGTTTCCAAAAATACGCGTGTAGTTTCTTATGTTTTATTACCTAGGTATTAAAGTTTTTTTTTAGATATGACATTTTTTTTCATTCATTAATGTTTTTATATACTAATATAATAAACATAATAATATATAATAATATAATAAAATTAATATATATTTTATAATTTTTTTAGGGTGGTAAATTTGAAGTTAATTTTATTAAATAGAATACGATCAGGTTCTAATGAAAATAATAAAATAGTATTTATCGTATAGAAGAAATCAGATTTATTTTTAAATTATTTAATGTTAAACATCTTAAACACAATATTTCTTTATTTTATTTTTTTTGCATGATAATTGTTAAAATTGCTTGCGCTTGATTTCTTTTTTTTTAATAACAATAATTATTTAGTTTTATAAAGTTTTTATTGATTTCCAAAAGCTTGGTAACAATGGTAACAATTAAAAAAAAATATATATATTTATAATTTGGAAAAATGGTAAATAATTAAAAGGAAAGCGTTTTTACAACGATTGGCTGAATCATCTAATCCAATGATTTGGACCGTAGGCGAATTGGACAAGTTTAATTTCGCAAGTAATTTATTTTGACGTTATTTATAGTACGATATAGAATATCATTATTGCCTACGGTTTATTTAAAAATTGAACTATTTTTTGTGCAATACAGTTAATAACATTAAATTATTATTTATTTAACTAATAAATGAGAATTAGTTTCGAATTGCCATGTTCTTAATATATGATTTAACGTTCTAGTTTGGAGTTTGGAGTTGGAACATAAATTATTTTTGTAAAACCACTCATAATCCATTCAAAGTATTAGGTAGTAAAATGGTCTGCAGTGTGTTACTTTTGGAACTTTTTTTTCCGTAAAATTATTACTATTAAAAATCATACCCAACATTATAAAATCAACAATTCCTTCATCGTTGGTACATAAATGAATAATATGCTAACCATATATACAATTCAATTGGCTGATTCTTAACTTTTTTAAATTATTGGACTAATGGCGTACATACATAGTTGGCCTTTCTTATGTATTTATTTATTTTTATTAAGCTCTTTTGTATAGAATAAAAAGTACCCAGCCCGGGATCGAATGCAACCATTTTCTGATTTTACTAGATTTTCTTTCACATAAAAAGCACCTCAGCAACCTTTTTTTTTAACAATCCTAGAAAGTACATTCTTGTTTTATGGTATGACTTGAATGCACGATATTAATATTTATAACGTCACTGAAGTTCCCGGAAAGTTTATGTCCAATTACATTCCTGGGTTACCTTACATGTACGTCAACTCGGAGAAGTTTCTTCAATCTTATATAGCGAATAGCGATTCTGTTGAACTAACAATGCTAATTTGATTCAATAAATGAGTTAATACGGCGTGGTTAAGGTCGGTTTTATAATTTATAACCCAATAATGATCGAATAAAACTCAAAAGCCTTTGGAAATCAAATTTCTATATACCTATAAACGCATTTAAACCAAAATATATTACCTGATTGCCTCGTATAATATTTTAACATGCGTAAACGCTTTGTTAAATGCAATTTTGTTTGAAGCGATCAACGTTTGAATGATTTTTAAGTTAAAACCACACGAATTTCAGTATGTTCGAAATATTGAATAAAAGAAAATAATAATTCGCACATGAAAAATAAATTACAGAAAGTACAATACTTACAGTATTTACAGCCGTCATGTCTTTCACCTTGGAACCGGCGCCAACATATGTTGCTAAATCGTCTTCAATCTGAAACATTTTATAAATAAATATTTGAATAAATGACACAAAACTCATAAAATAAAAATTTTAGTAGTAGGTATTTATTAAATAAAATTATATAAATAATAATGGTATTATTTGAAATATTGAAAATTTGATAATTTTTTCTCAACCCAACGTCAAAAATGTGTGTATTTCATAATTGCGGAATACATAAAATAACAAATCAGCTTTATTACGACTATACTATAACTGCAATATTTCATAATTCATGAGTATATACCAATAGGGTCTGAAGTAATTTGGTATGTGATGAAAAAAAAACCCTAGGTATTTCAAAGCCAAATGCTAATTGCACCAGTAGAGTTTACATGATAGCGACTTGATAGTTATTTATATTCTACAAACATTCATATATGCAGTCGATATAGGCACTGGGAATGGAAAAGTGATGATTACCGTCGACTATGCATGATGCAAATTCAACCAATTTGAGTTAGTGACTCACAAAAATACATTTTCATATCCATCATGCAAAATTTTTTTTGTAAATCCAAGTAGTTAATTCCGACCAAAATGCCGTAAGTTTACAATGTACTTAAAATTTCTCTCTATATTTAAAAACTACACAGAGAAAAATCGTTTTTTTCAATACGTCTATTGGGTATATTAAAATGTAAATTCAATATTATATCAACCAAATATTATGCAAATGAAAAATAATTAATCCCAATTCCCAAGTCGAATTAAACTGCATGCATTTAGTTAATAAACATAGTCATGGTAGAAATCATTATCTTTTCGACGACAGTAAAATGAATGCAATATCTTTCACTATAATTTAGTGGAATCGTGTAACGCGTCACACTAAATAGAATTAGAATAATCTTTACAGATGATGCAAAACATAATATTGAATATTAAATTTGAATTTATTGCTATTGAACTATATAACATGTGGATAACTTGATAATATTATTATTACCTAACACTATCTCGCGATTACGCATTCACTGTAGTGTGGATAATTTATTTAAACGATTATCCATCTATATATAAAATTTCGGGCGCCTTTGTCTCGAAAATCACTACCGCTCTCGTATGCGAGCGCCCAGCCTTAAAGTAAACCCCAGCCGGATGTAAAACGCGTTCTATAAACTATCTTTATTAACTTATATACCTTAAAATATCTGCTCACGCTTACATCAATATTCTAGGTAATTTATGCCTGACGTCTTAAACGTAATATAATTATACCAGTAAAAGGTATAAGAAAGTTGTACAAACAGAGAGAGGGTTAAGTAAATGTTCCGAATAAATGGGTTTATGAATAATAGATAAAATGTTCTTCAGACTTTTGTAACAGTTTATATAGCTTAAATCTTCCGCATACTAAGACCAAAAAGTTTAAGGAATTAGAGCATTTCGTATGTATGTACAATGTGCATATTATTATAATTATTGCTATACCTACCAATAACACGTACGTTGAAATACAAACAGTCTAATGGAGTGGTAATTATATATTGTTAGGTTCTCATCAAGACACGCCAGTTGCTGTAGAGAAGGGTTATTGTCAGTGTCTTTTTATACTTATTTTATCAAGTGTTCCAATTCCCGACACCCATTCCCATCCCTTCCCAACGATCGCTAACAAAAGATACACCATGCTACAGCTGTATAATATTGTACGAGTACACTCGACTTACACGATGACATCAATTAGTACTTTTTCGCTTTCACACATTTTTTTCTCCTCCTCCCGCCACTACCACTATTTCGCGTTGTTGCTTTACATTATTTAAACTACCACTTCCGACCTCGTCATACTTGCATCCCTATCCACTGCCAACACCACTTGAGACCATGTTATTATTACGAAATAGACCAATGTAAGTCCAACAGGTATTGCGTGCGCTCTTCGTCGGTGTGAACAGGTGTGAACGTGCCTAAGTGCGTTTTTTCCACGGCTTCATTGTCCTTATTTTCTGATGGTAAACAACCGCACTACAAATCGCCTCCAACCCCTTACCCCCGTCTACCTCCAACGAGCTACCCTGCAGCGGTGAGCTACGGTAATGATAATTTTCCCTGTCACCAATAACACTTAACGCGCGTGCGACGACGGCGGCGGCGGCAGCGGTAGAAGCGCCGCGCAATGTATACACTTAACGACTGCTAAGTACCCTCTCGTGATGGCGACGGGTAAGATATAATTTTTAAATGGCACGTAAAACAATATACTATATACATAAATATATATATATATATGAAAAAAAAAAAATGAAAATGTGTTCATTATGACAAGGAAATCTAGGGAAACGTTCAAAGTTATTGTGTTTCGCAACATTACGCATATTATACACGTACCTATAATGTTATATTTTTTCGGTACTCATACTCTACATATTAATAATATCGTCTTGAAAGTCTAGTTTGTATATCTACATGAAATTCTCAGGTAACTTAACATAAAAGATTGTGAAAACGTCGTGAATGTATTTTTTTCTTACCACTGTGATGTAAAACACAAGTCATCGTCACTGTGCTAAAATTAAAACTATTGTTCAACGATATGTTCAATGAATCGTGTAGTACCACTAATATCAGACATTATCTTGAATCTTAATTAATAATTATTATAGTTTACTTAATTTTTAATGGACAGGATTTTAATGTTTTATTTGTATTAAGCACCTATATAGTTATAACTTATCATATTAAACCAGGGATATAACAATGATTCTATTTATCTAAATTTTTTCTGGAAAATATATTTCAAGCACATTATTTGTAAATCAAATAGAAAAATATTTGATACAAATATTGTAAAATATATGTGACCGTTACTAGGCTTATCATTAGGGTTCGGGATTTCTCGCACTTACAATAATTATCATTTTATCGTACAATTCATACCCGGCTAATAAATGATTACTTAGGAGAGTTTGAATTTATATTTGTTTCATGATAAATCTGTAGGAGTATAGGATTCATTAGGTTTTATCACAACTATACAATAATTTCAATATTGGCGATAAAAAGATTGATTATTAAGCGATAAAGAGACTATCATCGTAAACAGACATACGTGTGTTATATATGACAAACTATACGATCATACAATAAATTATGATTTTTCCCGACAATTTTACGTTTATAAAAATATAAAAATGTGAAATTTTCCAAATATACCAAAAATTGCTCAAATAAGCGCTTTTCTTAAAATATGACGAACTATGTAAAAATATTCAAATTCAAACTTAGTATTTAATCTCGTCATTTCATAAAATAAATTTATAACTCACTTAGAATAGACTACGACCACTACAAAAAAACATGCGATTGCAAGAAGTCCCAAACCCTGCTTATCATTATAATATTAACCTAACTAAACAAAAATACTTGATATTAGCATTTCAATAAAATACCTACAATCTACACACCATGAAATAATTTTCATAGTTGGTACCTATGTTTAAACATTAGTTAACCTTTTGATATTTTTCCTCCGCTGCACATGAATTGCGTCCCAAATTCCCTTTTCCGCATGAATTGCGTCCCAAAGATATTTAACGACTACACGAATTGCGTCCCAACCATATTTAACAACTACCCGAATTGCGTCCCAACGTAAAAAAATTATTTTCCTTCTCATTTCATACAGACTAAGGACTGTCGATATCAAATTACGACTATCGGTAGGTTAAAAATATTGTTTTTTATCATTGTTATGCAATTATATGTAAGTAAAATAAAATGTGTAGGTTAATAATATAATAATAATAATATAATAGTTTTAAAAAAAAATATATATATATATAAAAATTATAATTAAAAAATTAAAAAATTGGTAAAAACTTGAATGTTACTTTCTTAATATAATCAAGGCGGGTTAATTGGCCACTTTCATATTTTGCCATATTTTGTCTTAGTGAATTTTCTTTTTCACATACCATCATTCGTCTGTTTTTAATTACATGAATATTTTGTTGTTTAATATAAGTTTCTTTTTGTACATTTTTTAAAACATCTATAAATTGAAATATATTCGGGTGTGCTGAGTAAAGCATACTGTTAAACTTGGAGTGGAAGGCTTCACAACTAATTATAGAACATGAGTACATTGCCCATACAGAAGATGGGAAATCAGAATCAGGCTTTATGTATGTATTTAACATATAATCGGAAAATTGCTGTACTTTTTCATTTTCGGGTAAAATGGATACAATATCGTCAGTAAAACAATCCTCCACTTCATCTGGTTTTAAAAATGGGAGACCAAAAAAATATTTAATTATAATAATTTATAAGCAATCGTTTAAACAAAACCGGACGCAATTCATGCAGTAGATTAGATAATGCCGGACGCAATTCGTGTACCCGCTTATCAAATTTTTTATTTCGGGACGCAATTCGTGTGTAGCCTTTTCCTCTACAAGAAAAATCTTGTACCTACTACCTACCATATACCGGGTGATTCTTTTATCATTGAACACTCATTATTTCAAAAATTACTAATGTTTTTCAAAATATTTTTTTACATGGTTTCAAGTTGTTAAAAAACCAACGTTTTTATTAAAAAATTATATTTTTAAATATTTTTTTAAGTTTTATACTTTTTTGAATGATAACATAGAGATTTAATTTCATATTCCAAAGCAGAATATTTTTCTAAGTATTTTGATTCATAAAAATCGAATTTAGGGTTAGTAGTTTTTGAGTTATAAGTATTTAAAGTTTAGATTGTCAGAGGGAAGTGGTACGGGGTTACCCCGCAAAATGTTTGTCCACTACTCAGCTTGTCTAAACTTTAAATACATATAACTCATAAACTACTCATCCTAAATTCGATTTTTATGAATCAAAATACTTAGAAAAATATTCTGCTTTGGAATATGAAATTAAAACTCTATGTTATCATTCAAAAAAGTAAAAAACTTAAAAAAATATTTAAAAATATAATTTTTTAATAAAAACGTTGGTTTTTTAACATCTCGAAACTATGTAAAATAATATTTTCAAAAACATTAATAATTTTTGAAATAATGAGTGTTCAATGATAAAAGAATCACCCGGTATAGGTACGTTTTTGTTAATAAGTAATCATGGCAACGAAAACCCAACAAGAAATCGGAAACAAAGACAGAAAAACTGCTATTTGAAATTATTATATGATTATTGATTTTACGAAACTCAATTTAAGGATCGTTAATTTTGAAATGTTATTTGACTGTGTCATAATAATTTGCCTACAATTTAACTAAAACAAATAAACATGAATAATAGTCAGGTACGGCAGGTACACATTTTTAAAGCTACTACCATTAAATACTTAATTTAATAAAAAAATATATCCATAGTTAGAAGTTATTACTAATTATGTTAATTTGTACACATTAAATAGTCTTGCTTAATATTGTATTAGTTAATTACTATGCCAGCTAAGATTCTAATCAAATATCATTATGGTCCAATTGATTATTTTCTCGTATATTAAACCAACAACGGTGAAGTCGACACAAAAATTCAAAGGAGAGATAAAACATTTAATAACGATATAATATGTGTAGGATGTTCGGAGACAAGATGATAAATTTGTCTTTGATTTTTATTTGTTTCGAAGTTATTTCATACACACCGTAATTTCACATTTATGAGCAAACTTTTTTCCACCACCCGTTACTCACTCGATAACACTTCGGGCCCAAAAACACACTGTAATAATATAGTATGATGTCGTTACACCACATACGGTAACTATGGTTACGTGACCTGGTATAACTCAGGAATAACCACCATATTATAGTTACTTTGTGATAAGATCGGTATAATCATACATAATACAAAGCCATCCGGATGAAATTCCCGGGCATATAGAGTCCAGCGCAGAACTGAAGCGCTAATTAATTAAAGCCGTTGTGGAAATGATCGAATGAGTGAAAAAAAAAACAAATAACGGATCTGGTCTGATATCAATATGTATGATATTGTAATTATTTTAATGTACCTATACATAACTCTAATTAACCTATATATGTATGTATTATATTATATTTCATATTATTTATAAAACCATTAAATTCACGACCAGTTAGCCACGTACGATATTAAAGAAAAAGTTTCTAAATATTATTAAATTCTCTTTACCTAGAAATTATGTCGCCGCGATAGGTTTTGAGCATGGTTTCTAGTTTCTAACTAACAGTTAATGATCAGAAGAGGATACCTTAAATCAAACAATAGCACCTACACAGCTTAAACGAAAATTAAGGAGGGAAGTTTAGAAATACATTTGAAAGAGACCGAAAACTTTGAATTGATAATTAGGAACTTCTTGGAGATACGCGATGGTAGTTTTTAATTTACGCTTTTAGTAATATACGCGTATATTAAAAACAATGGAAATTAAAAAGTTTAACTTAAGTAACTTAATTCATGTAAATAATACAGAAAATAATAGATACAAAACCATCTGCACAACTGTTGTAGTAATATAAATCATTACAAATTGGTTGTTTAACATTTCATTATCGTATGTACATAAACATTTTTGATTTGAATAATATTGTGTACTGTCTAGGTGTATAGTGTAATTAAAATATAACTTTATTAATGATGGCAACTGGTAACATGTTTATAAAATTTTATTCCTTTTAATTTTTTTTTTTATATTAAAATAATATTATTCTAATAAAACTTTAATCTCTCTGTAACACGAAGATATTTTTTTACTATTAATAGTATTTAGTACTGTATTGATCACAATGCTAATTCCTGGCATCTATACTACTGCATTAAAAGCAAACAGTAGAATGAAATTATTAATAACGCTAATTATGTTAGTAAGTAAGTAAGTAAATAAGTAAGCGATAATTATATGGTCTCCATCACTACATCTTACGGTATATTGAGTTGTACTAGTTTATTGTTTTTAAGAAGGAATAATAATTTTAAATATAACTGTGAATGTTATTATACACGTTAATTTTGATGTCTTACATAATACTTATTACTTGGTAGGTACTTACAATTTCTATATTTTTACAAAAAATCTTTTGATTTAATATGTTTGTTATATTTCTATAACTATATAATATATCTTTCTCTTAAAATATCTGATCTGATTATTTATAAAATATGTACTTTCTCAGATACTCGTGTAATATTTCTATTGAAATAATTCTTATCATGATTCATTATACGATACTCTAAATGTATGATGCAAACAATTTTATCCAATTCAAACAAACGGTTATAATCATTCCAAGTATAATAATATGATGAATTATTATGTTAAGACAAAAAAAACTAAGCTATCGTCTACGTTTTGTTAAAAATAACTTGACCATACGTATGTGTACGTTATACAAATACATCATGACATGTTAATATAATTTACACGATGAGTAAATTAAGAATGAAAAATCCTGATTTATAAAATGACTTCCTGTTGAAAATTCTACGTTGTTTTTTTATCAAGGTCAATTTTATATTTCGGTGTGTAGTTCTTAAGCTGTCACATTGCTGTCGACGAGCAGAGAATTTTCAACAGAGACTCAAATTATTCCGAAACCGTATATCCTGAATGACCAGACTTCTGTTTGAGAAAAAAATAAAATATGAAAAAAGTAGCAATAGTGGTTTTGTTTTTAGAATATTGTCGGCTTACGTCCAAAATCTACGTCTCTTATACCTAGTGTAGTAGTGTCTCGATGTGAAGGACAAAAATATCGAATAGTAGTTTTTGATATATTATGAAAATTGTAGGAGGTACAAACGAACTTATCTTGGAAATAGTAACAAAGATAATATATAAATAAATGTTTTTTTTTTTTTTTTACTTTAGCTGAATAATTATTCATATTATACTTGTTTATGATCTTCGAAATAATTTGTAGCACATTCATAAAATAATATTATTTTTATTATATGTTTTTCTAGAAAAATCAAGAAAAAAATCCATACAAAAGAATAATAATTATGATAAGTAGGATTACCTGGTATATGAGTATACTCATAGATTGTTGAACTCAATTTAAAGTTATTTTTCATTAAGTACATAAAAGCAATATTGGAATGAACATTATGTATTTTAGTTAAAATAATTACAGCGCAATAGTTTAATAACTAAAACATTTTACAAACATTTTACAAACATTTTACAAACATTTTAACTATAGTCGATTCCCAATATTTATCGACGTCGATTTAAGTTAATTGCGCCTACTCGTTTTACTGCATTAGGGTATCAGGTAATTTTACACTTACGTACGATGCGGTAATCAATGAAACTTCATAAACGCACTTTCCTTGATCAATAATCACTATAACGATGGTTTGTTCTAATTGAAAGACAAAATGACGATTAATTTTGGCATGAGAGAATAAAAAGCTGACGCGTTCACGCTAATTTTTCATTTTTTTTTTTTTTTGTTTGTTCCGGCGTCAAGGCCACTATTTGCCGTCGACACAATGCGTCACGTTCGTATCGTGGACGTGATACACAAACAATTGTGTTAATTTAAAACGCTCGAGGGGCTCAAATTTCGTGAAAGTAACAAGATTAAAGTGACGTGGAGAAGAGTGGAAATGGGGTGAGTGAGTACGCTCTGGCAGTAATAATGAGATAAGACAAGTCATTAAATTCGTTGCACACAGCTAAGCGACGGATAAAAGGGACATATATGTATGTGAGTGTATTCTAAAATGACACGAGTAGTTAAATTGCGACCATCGTTGACTCCTTAAATTGAACTCACGAACCTGGTTTAAATATACACAATAAAAACATTATATTATTTCAAAGTACAGCAGTTAATTTGCTATTCGTACCTAATAGAAGTAAAAAATAAAAATAAAACCGAAAAATTTACATGTTTTTTCAATTATTTAAATCTTAATCGAGATTTACCACTCTTTGCGAGTTGTCACTATTTGTCGCGTAGTGGTAACGCAATTAAAGACACTTTTTAAGGGTTGGTTTGTCAATTGAGAAACAAATTAAAGTGGTGTCTAAAACGGCTAATTAGAGTTAAGAACTGAATAGTTAATCATCGTCGTATAAAAAAAAAAAATAGTTTTTGTTTTATTCTTTATCCAACACTATGTATTTAACATAACAAATAAAAGTTTTGAAACAGTAATATCATGCCATTATACACTAAAAATGTTCATAATTATGAAAACATAAAAACGTTAGAAAAAACAAGGTATCAAAAGCTACGACAATTCTCTATAAAAAGCAAAGATACGTCATAATACATTAAATGCCTACGCTAAATTAAATTTAGAACTCTAAACGTATGTGGAAGCAATTAGTATTTACTAGTACACTTCGGAGACCTCAGGAGTCAATACGACTTCTAAATTGTATACATTATATGAAGAAAGATAACCGCGAAATTGGAAAGTCTATTCACAGACGGAAATGCAGGGCAGACGATGAGGTACCACCATTTTTTTCAACCCTCTATACCTTTTTTCCTTACAATATTTTCAGTAAGGTCTTTTAACCGTTACTCTAATGATGTTTCTTGCCGCAATGTTTCTCAAGATCGACAGGAGGGGTAGGCAAGCCATCTCTTTATTTTTCCACTTGCATGAACTCTTTGCCAACCAGCTCGTGCTACTGACTATACCGTACTAGTTCTTATTATTACTAGTAGACTCAGCTGTAATATTCCATTACAATTGTTAAGACACATTAAAACCCTTTTGTGTCATCTTTTTCAACCTAACAGGCACCCATTTCAAAACCTTTGTTAGTCTAAATATTCATTCATGCAGTAATATTTGAGTTTAAGGAAGCACGACAGAGTGGCGATATATTTAAAAAAACATAAAGTCTAATTTTTATTAGAATTTATGCGAAATTGTTCAGAATTATTATTGTAATAAATAATTAAAATAACATATAGTATGTATAATTGTACATTTTAAAAATTAACGATTATTCGTTTATCTAATTTATTTCTCAAAAACCAAAAAAATAAAATAAAATAGCGAACACATCATTTTTTTTACCTTGGTATTTTAAAGATAATAATTATTTGAATATTTAAAAAGAATATTATTTGTATATAGTTACAACTTAGATAGAATCAAAAAAGAATAACAAACTAACGTTAAATTGGTTAATATCCATTTTTTTATTCTAAGATTAACGACAACCGGCGTTTATAAAATTGTATATAGCATATACATATTTAAATATAGATTGATAACAGCACAAAACTAAACTAGGAAAATGAGCACAAACATTTGACAAAATATATGAGAAAAATACTATTATTAACTATTATAATGAAACAATATATTTTATTATTATAATACAATACAGAGAAATTCTAAAGTAGGTAACTATTAACCACTTTATTTAAACTATGCAATAAAATAAACACAACATTTTACTACTTAGATTATTATTTACTCATTTACCTATCTCAATGGATAAAGTCCAACAGACTAAACAACTTATACCTATTTTAGACCCATTGCATAATGCATTTAACACCAAAGCAATACTTATTATCTCAAAATAATTAATTATTTTCCCTCGAATAATTCGATTTCAGTATAAATGTTTATTTATATTTAATTTGCCAATAATCAATAATTTCCATCTTTAATATTATATAGTTGTGAGTTTTGAGTATGTTTATATCGTCTAATATTCACTAATTGACTATTAACAAAGCTACCCCTAAAATTACTTGGAATTTTCGTCAGAATTTAAAAAAAGATAACGTCAAGCCCTGTTTCCAAAACGATTCCTGGAAAAAATGTCACTTAAATGAAAAGCTTCAAAATCGGTACCCCTACCCAGATTCTTCTTTACGATGACGACGTATTATCTTGATGCTTTATACATATATACTTATTGTGCATTTGCCTGCTTATTATTTGGATATAATAACAATAATATGTTTTTAGTTTACTTATGCTTTAGAATTTGTATTTTTTGTTTAATCTGTGTATGTATAAAATCAAATCGTCTCCCTTCTTATAGCTGGGAAAAATATTTAAATGCTTGTAGATTAATTCAGAAAAAAACTATTTTATTGATAAAAAACGATTAAAAGCTTATTTAATGAGGATTTGTTTAACCGATCTAACGCAGATTTGGCGTCAGATACTTTTTATTTAGAGATAGTTCGATAACTATTACTGTCCAAAATAATCAATAATCAAAAATCAGGCCAATTTAACCTATACAACTATAAACATTTATAAAATGCATGCTCAAAATACAATTATATTTAAATTAACTGGACGGCTGGACTTTAAATTATTAATATTAGGGATAAATCAATACTAGTACAAGCAATACATTACCTATCACGCGAACATTTTTAATATTTATAGTGAAATAAATTAAAAGCATGATAAAATATACGGTGTTAAATATAATTTAAATTACAGTTTACTTGACTATTTATTTGAATTTTAATGTGATGAATTATGTTATCACATACAGTGAACTTTAAAAATTATTGTTAAACTTTCGGATAATATCTGCATAAAATAAACTGTTTACCAATGGTCACTCTAACTTCTAAGTGTATGGCATATCATAATATAATATGATCATTGGCGGATTGCACGAATCTGAAGTAAAAAGCAAACGCTTTATAAACAATTACCTATAATAATATTATTGGGCATGTCCGTTTTCAACCAAAAACGTATCTTTCTCTTTACGGCCGATTCACTTTTCGACCAAAACGAAAATGTATAGGTATAATAAATTTAAAACAAAATGTAGAAAATTATTTAAAACGTAAGAATATCTATATAATATTAATATTATTTTTTTGTGTTAATATGTCACAATATGCCACAATTTTTATAATATTATATAAAAAAATAAAATAATAATATTATACAATTATTGTCAATAATTATAACATATATTTAAAAAATAAACTAATAGGTAGGTATATAATTGTTGTAAAATAATGGCAAATATTAGTTATAATGATTGATATTATATATACTTTATATTTTACTTCTATAAAATTATAAGTGGCATAAAATGTTATAAAATTAAATATAGAAGGTTATTTAAAATGTAAAAATACCTATGTATCAATATTGTTTTTATATTAATTTTATCTTAATCATTATTGACAGAAATTGTATATCATAATTGTATTGTATAATTCTTTCTTTTTTTTTTTTTTTGGTTGAAAGGGGAACCAACCTATTTTAAATTTGATGAAAAGTGAATCGGCCGAAAGGAAAGTGTACAGTTTTGGTCAAGAACGGACTCGCCCATATTATTATACTAAAATTTATGTAATAACCAATTTTCTTACGAGCCTAGTTATTATCATTATATTAAAACTAAGTAATGGAATCTTAAGCTTATTAAATGTATACGTATTATACTCTTTCGTTGATCTTGGAATTTAATAAACTCTTATTAAATTATCATAATCATTAATAGAAAATCATCGGCAGTTATTTCGCCCCATTCGTATACGCCTTAAAAGCCGTTTGGGAACATTGTAAACCTCTTTGCCCATAAGTATGTATGTAAATGTAACAGAGTACGCTGGTCGAGTTTTATAAACCAAAGTAGCTATGTAGGCTGTAGAGAAATAGGGTGGGGGATGGTAAGCGGATGGAGGAGGTTCAACGGTGCAGGGCGAATGAGTGGTGGGAGGACGGGAGGGAAAAAGAGGAAGAGGATCTGGCGCATCGGGTTATGGGGAGCAGTGGTGGCCATGTCCGTAAGCCGATTACCATAAATTTCAGGCAGCCGTCAAGAAAGGGTAAGGGATTGGGAAAATAGCGACGGAGTGTAGGGAGCCTCGACATTGTGCATCGAATTTTAATGATCGACCTCGGTGATCGTGCACAAGCGAATTCAAACAAAACCGCCTTGTGAATGTGATTAATGAAAGAATGTTGTGTTTAGTTGTTTTGCTCTCTGTGTAAACACACACATACACATATATATGTGTATATTATATCTAAATATATCTACTAGTGCGTGTGTGTGTGTTCAGTGGCGCTTAAGTACTTAGATCAACTTCGCAGTAGCTAGAAGTATTAACGCTGTGACCATATAATATTGCATGCGATTTCCTGCAGTGGACCGTACAATTACTTTGATAAGATATGGCATCTCTAATCCTAAATCATTAGGATTCGACAAGAGCAGAACCACTCTTTAAAGCACTATATTAACAACGAATATACAATAGTAATGCAGTGTATTTAGTCCACTCACTACTCAGACTTGAAAAAACGTTTCAGAACAGATATATGAAATGCGCACAATATTATCCATAATATACAAGATGATAGTTATAATATTACAAATCGTAGACGCGATTATTATACAATAATTATAATATTGATCATGGTTCTATATTATATAAATTCAATTTTACTCAACTTTAGAAATTAACGCTCAGATTTTTTAGAGTATAATATTATTTTATTTCGTAATAAATGTAAGACCGCAGATTATAATTAATGTAGATACCTACATAATATTTAAACCGAACCGATTAATTAGATACCTAATGTGACTATATGAAAATATTTTGAAATTTATATCAAAATAGTGTAAAAAAAATTATACAACACACAAAAAGTACACATATGATGTAAAAATTAGCATAAAAATTACAATTATATAAAATAAGACATTTTTTTCACGATTTAATTTACTTTAAATAGTTTTCATTGTTTTTTTAATTTTTAGTTTAAATCTTTTTATTAATATTTTGGATACCTAAGTAGCAAGAAAATAATGTATTTTTGTAACAAAATATATATTGTAAAATTGAATTATTGAAGGTTAAAAAATCGTTAACATTATTAAATAAATAAACTTTTTAGTTTTCTGTCGTTATATTAATAATAATTTTTGCAGGTAATACTGTAAAAGTTGGTATGACTTAAATTATTTTAATAATTACAACACGTTATACTAAACATTATAAATATTAATAACCATTCATTAAATTTAACGTGCATTAAGTAGAAAAATATTTGATAACATCATTCAATTAAGTCATTTTAGTTAATTTCAACGACACATTTAGGAGATTTATTATATTATATTATACAAGTATAAAAAACAATAAATAAATGTTGAAAATTAATAAGATCCCTTATAAAGTTATAAATTAATTATTCTATAAACGGTAGATATTAGCGAAATTGTTTATTATTATTTTATTTTATTTCATCCTAATAATTGTACTAATTAACGAGACAACTTTAATCTTACACAATATAACGTTAAATCATGAAATAAAAAATATTATATAAAATAATCACTTTTCGATGAAATCTGTAGTGTTTTAATAAAATTAATGCTTGGTTTCCTTAATTTTCTGAGACAGAATATAATTATAATTATTATGCTCCTCATTCGATTAAACAAAAATTAAAAATAGACATTTTACACGTCAGTTGTAAAGCTTCTTTTTTGGAGGGAAACTATTGTTATAAAATGTTTATGATATTAAACTAAAATCAACAATGATTATTAAACAATCTAATAAATAATATACTGATTAAAACTGCAATTCAAAGCTGTAACTTTTAAATAATTATAAGTGTGTTTTTTTTTCAGAAAAATCTATTTATTTTATTGGGAAAGTAAAATTATAAATATCATAATATCTCTGTTTTAGATTATGAACGAAGTTTTGAATGTATTGATTATACAATGATGTGTGTTTTTTTTATGTGTCTGTGTACAGCATAACTAGTCGAAATATCCTCAATTTCAAACTTTGAGGGTGGTTTCCGATGTAAAAGTGAATATCTTTGGTGTATTATAGAGGTCAAAAGTAAACATTTTTCAATAGTTTTCAAAAAATCGAGAAAAACAAAAAAAAAATGACAGAAAAACGGGAATTTTTACGCAAAACCAGTTTTTGACCAAATCGATTTTTTATATGGTTGTAATTTATTCAAAAACTACATACTGTAAATATTTGAAATTTTCACCAAATGTTTATGTTAGTGTTATCTATATACAGTTTAATTTTCACAAATTTTTGACTTTTTTTGATATATTTATAGACAACTGAAATTTTCAATTTTTCAGAAAATTTTTTTGGCCTTATCAAAATACTTGATAATTTAGTACAAAGTTTCTCATAAGTTATTCTTAATTGTTAATTATTATTATTGTTAATTGTTAATTGCTAATTGTTTACAAAGTTTCTTTAATATAAAAAAAAAAAAAAAAAAAAAATCTAAGATTTGAAAATTTAATACAAGATTCCTTACAAATTTGTCAATCCTTATCACAAAAAAAAATGTCCACCGGAAATTCAAATTAAATTTTTATTAGCATTTGAATTTCAAATATTGACAAAAATTCGTCAAAACCATGAATATTCGCAAATTATTTTGTAGTTCAAAATTCATAATATTGTTTATATTTATATCTAAGGTTATAAAATTCAACACTAAGTTTTGCTTCAAATAGCTATAGAGAAAATTTGAAACGTCATTATAGGAAAAATGTTTTGAGCGTTTGAGTTTTAAATTTTCATGAAATCGCGTAATGATAACGATTTATCCTCAAACCCGATATATGTATATCTATGATAATATAAGGTATTATGAATTATGATAACTACATGCAATGTTTTTGGAAAAATTGATTAACCATGCCTTATTCAAAATGTGTCCTAATTGAAAAATAATATGTTTGTTTCAAAATAGAATATATGACAATTTAAATATAATATATCCAAGACTGACAAATCATCTCCGTTCAGAATCGTTTTTCGTATACAATAATAGCTATGATTGCGTTCAAATCTAACCACCCTAGCAGAGGTCCACCTCACCACCTAATGTACAGCAGAGCGATACCCACTTTCCTGCTTTTTTTCATTTATGCCCCTCATTTATTTCTTATATTATATTTCTAAGTACATTACACTGCTGCAAGTGAGTGAAGGGTTATTTACTCCTATTTTATATTATGTTATTATTATATTACATTATATGTTTCTTCCTGGTCACAAGACCACGCAGAAGAGAATAAAGTGCGGCGGCGTTCATTATCGTGCACTAGGGCCACCTGCATGTATAAACTGTAATCTATTTCTGGCATCGGTCCCGCCGTCGGAAACCTTCTACCTACCCGTCACGGCAACGTCTTGCACAAACACGCGCGCACAAATCTCTATTTACCCGAAGTAGCCCAAGCTAAAACAGTGTGTGTGTTTTTTTTTTATTATTATTATCATCATCATCATTATTATTATTATTTCAAATGAACTCAAGAAAACCTATAAAACTAGAAGTAGATATATAATATACAGAACATTTTTATGTGTTTTTTCACTACACGCCGCCGTCCATCGACCTTTCTAGGTGGGCAATATAATATTTTTTATCCACGAAATCAAATTCTGTCGACACTTTACATACCTACCTATTTATTTTCTACTGACTATTTAACTGATAATACGTGTGTTGGCGCTGCTAAAATCTATAGATATATATTATAATAAAATCCATTGTTTAGGTATCATAAAGAGAATTCAAAAACTATTGCACACAACGATCTTAAAGTATTTTACCCATAAAATAATATTATTTACCCAATTTAAAGTATGTATTTGTTTTAAATATACAAAATAAACTACATTTACTGTCTTCGAGGACACACATTTTTGACCATAGAACACATTCAAAATATTATATGAACATAACAAAATATCCGATAAGTACGACTATTCAAATTATTTGTCTTGATGACTTAATTGCGACAAATAAAAATTCAATGACCAAATAGTAATCTAAATTCTGAACCCAAGTATATATGTAGTATGTCGAAAAATAATTTTGCTCAAAAATAATGTTGTTACGTTTAACTTAAGTTTTTGTAAAAATTAAAAAAACAACATTGATATAATTTGATAGATCGAGTACCAGCTATAGGAATAATAGTATATTTCATACGTATCCTCCACATTTTTGATTTGAGTATTTTGCACCAAATCAATACAACTCTGATTAAAATATTATATACAACAGTCTCCTTAACATTCTGATACATCTTAATCGTGTACCTATTTTATTATTTGTTTTTTTTTTTTTTTTTTAGCATAATTGTGGATAACATTTCCAAATAAAATGAGAAATATTAAACAGGTAACACACGTAAAATATATGCTTTGATCACAGATCTGCATAATATAACACAATAGCTAGGTACGCTTAATTTTAAACAGCAAACACATTTATATGTGAGCACAAGTTATGTAGGTATATATATTGTATCCGATTCCGATCGTTTGGGACGATTATACCTAGATAAAATACATCTATGTTGTTATGTGCATATTATTATCGTAGTTTCGTGCCGTACGAAATATTACTATACTATTTAACATAATATAGGTCAAAACATGTCATGCTGATTGTTTGATAACAACACGGGTATACATATATGTAAACAATAAAGTATAAGAAAACAGTTTAGGATTCTAATGAACTCGTTCATTGGTTCATGCGCTGGCAGGTATACATAGAAAAATCTATCCACAACAAATGAGTATTGGCCATGACTTAATGGCCTAAACGCATACAGATGAAAAAAACATTAGCAACCGAGACATTTGTAGGTACGTAAATATTTATATATTTATAGAATTAAGCTTTGTTATAGACAATTTATACATTGAGCTCCGAAAAACGTAGGTTATTTCAATAGTTGGTTATGCTACGTATACTACTCGTATTTATGTGTGTAGAAAAACGAAAAACAACTATTATTTATTAGCCTAAGACGCGAACAAATGTTACAAAAATAAACGCTTAAATTTATACTTAATAATCAATTGTTTTCTAACCTATTTTGTCCATTGGTTCGTCAACATTTTTGAATATTGATCTTCTATTTTGACATTTTCGTGGTAACTATTAGTCCTAAACGATTGAAAGAGTCCATCGCATGAACTTGTGTTTCGTATAGCCGAAAAAAAAAACATAAGAAAATGACACTTTTTTGAAGTAAAACTTATTTACGGACTTACGGCGAGTAAACGCAAAAAATAAAAATGTGAAACGTTGGGACTGGAAGAGTAACGTTACATTCTGAGCCTCACGTCATGTTATTTTTCCATGAAATAATTTTTCAAAAGAATTGTTTCATGGAAAAATAATAAAAATATTCGTACTATGTTATAGAAAATTAGTATCGTTACTTTCTATACCGTGTTCGTATAACAATTATAAATATCCGAATAATTAGATATCACGCAATTGTGATATAAAATAAGTAAAACTAAAACTTAAACTAATAAGCCATTAATATTAAAAGCATGCGGAGGTCGACAATAGGAACTTGGTGAATAAGATATAAGATTGATTAAATTATAATAAAAGTGTTTTCACACGTCTCTTCTCAGAAATAACTGTGGACCCGTGTGAAACGATGCGAAACGGTCAGCATATTTTTAAGTTCAATTACAAGACCGAATGTTGACATGTAACAGGAAAGTCACCACCACTCCTAAGGACCAAATCATATATAAGAGAGACGGCGACAAGAGCTCGTCAGACGGATCTTAAATGTCAGTTAAACAACACATTTGGAGGCAGGTTGTAACACCACTCACAGTCTTAGCAAATTACACCTTAGATTCAGGTCGTAACACCACTCGTCTCACCATTTAACTATAATTGTATTTTTGTATTAAGTGAAATATAAAATATTATAACTAAATACATCAAGTTTTCATTTCTACGTTGATATATGAATCGACGTCAGTTGGGACGCAACAATTTGGACATTTCGTTAATTATTTCTGTGGTGATAAATTGGAAATGGTCACCCTGAACAATTACAATACCTACATGGAATTGCCTGGTGTTGAGTGAAATAAATTGAATTCAAGTTTGGATCAATTTTGTTTACAGCCGACGCGCGACGTCGACTAAAGAAAAATATCGTGTCACCTTTGTTTGTCAATCATTGTATCATCGGTATACCAGTAAGGTGAATAAATTATGATCGCATTTTTATTAATTTTTAATTTTTAATTATAACTTATAATTTGATAGTGCCATAATCGTACTAACATAATTATTTACAAACAAGTCTGGTGATTTTAAATTTTTATCTATAAAATATAAAATAATAACAATAACCATGTTTTTTAATCTTAACAAATTTTAATATAATTTTAATATTACTAAATCGATTATTTTCTTTTGTGGAAGCTAAAAATTATGCTTAAACGCTTTGTAATATCAATGCATTTTGGAATTTCTATAGTTTTCTTTATATATATATTTTAAGTTTAGAATAAATTAATATCAGTATGTATACTAATTATGAAAATTATTTTATTTCAGAGAATTTTCATCTGTTGTGAAAGAGATTTGTTGAATAAGATTTTGATCCCTTTTATGTTCACGGTCTTTAGCGTACACATATTTTTTTCCGTGTAACTTCCGACATTTACCGGATACATCTAAATCCTTATACACGAAAGCGATCATACATAGGTATAACGTTGTGAAGTATTCAGACCATAACACGTCAGCCATTAACCGTCGTGAAAAGTGTCCTACAGAACGAGGAGACATGAATCACACATTTATTTTCAAACCACGGCGTATCAAAGGGGATATGTGGTTGGAGTGAAAAAAAAAATAAAAACAAGAAATTAATATTCATATAGTATGTATGTAGGTACGTATTATTATATATTATGCATATATTTTTTATTATATATAGATCGTTATTAATGATGCGCGGCTCTTTCGTAATGAAATGGCTTGATGCTTGTAAATCAAAATTAACCGAAAAAGATTTGTTTTACCCGCCCACCTTGACCCCACCATCCCCGCATGTGGTGGCGGTGGTGTTCTGAAAAGCAGTGTATGTTAAAAATAAAGTCTTAGGTCTACTACAGCTCGTTTAACCTGAACTCTAGAAATGCCACAGAAAGTTGCACGTGATTTATACATAAATGTTAGTTGTTGTTTTGAGAATTACATCATGTGCCAAACACAACAGAAATCTGGACGTTATGTGCATTCGTCATTATGTATACACAATAATTAGAGGTACCTACACATTGAAATTCGAAAAAACTCGAATTCGTTTGAAAAATCTCTCTTTGCATTGCCACATAAATTTAAAAAGATACATAAAATATAAATTCACGTGTATTTTCAGTCGTATTAACTATGTAAGTGTATAAAAGTGTATAATTTATTCTACACATATTATATTATATATTCGTATAAGCATTAAACGAAATTATGATTTTTTCATAATTTTTAACGCAATTTAAATTGTAAGTTATGCATGTCTGTTGACTTGAAAAATTACGAACTGTGAATTAATTCTATTGCAGATAAAATGTTGTGTCTAATACGATATGTCAGATGCATATATTATTGTATACCATAAAATCGTTAAAATATTAAATTTTATAACACATTTTAGATGAGTAAAATAATATATGACCCATCGTTTTCATTTTATAATTGTTTTATTATGAAACGGCTAGTTAGATTAAATGACATTTACAAAATATTTTGTCATAATTTATTATAAACCTATATCATAGTAGGTATAGATAGACATAAAATATAAAAATTAAAACATGAGCTGACATATAATCACTCTATTCTATGGTACCTATTACCTTGAAACTAGTATAAGATTAAATTCTAAAAAGTATATAATTTCATTCAATAAACATGTCTGAGTGGAAATTGATAGAAATCACGCTTGTTAACATTTTTTTTTTTTAAATCGTCCAAAGATTGTTAGTAGATTTTTTTATATGACTAAAGGAAACTGAGACAAATGATCTCTTCAAGTTACTATAATATATTGCACACTAGTTTTGTTATAAGTACATACAGGTGTTATACTTGAAACACTTCGAAAGTCGTACATAAAAAAATATAATACAAATAAATATCAATGAAAAACCAACAAGTTTTTTGTACCTATTACAAAGAATCTAAAATATCATCATTTGAATTGTTAAAATATACAACTTATAGTCTGTAATAATATCAATTAAAAATCTTAAAAAATAATTTATGAAGTTAATTTATATTATGTATATTCTTATAATGTATATTTTACATACAAGTTTAACGTGTTTTCTTAAATCATTTTATTTTTAGTAAATCAATATTATTCAAGTCATTAACACGGAGAAACGCATCATAACATATTATAACACTGCCCTTGACCGTAACCATAATCATAATATTATAAATATTTGTACGAATAAACTAGATCGGCAATGAGTCAAAAATAGCCAAGTTCTGAACGTTGCCAATAAATGCCCACCGTTTGAAATGTTTAAATTAAATTAAAAATTGGTAAATAAAAAATGTTTCGTTGCATTTCTCCCTTAATAAATAATAATGATGTGATAATACTATGACGGGTCTAAAGACAGCGATATTTAAATGTAGATTGTAAGTATATGAAAGTTCTTAGAAAACCTTTAAGTATAGTTTTATTTTTATTTTATTTTTCTTACTTTAACTAACCCACTCGGTCACCAAACAAAAAATTCTATAATTATTTTTAGCCATTTTGTAATAGTTAAATTTTTTTCTGTTAAAACGACATCACTAAAATAATAGTCAGAAAACTTGGTTTTGACACTAAGTTATTTCCGAAATCATTTAGTTAGTGCGGTCAGAAACACATCAGCATAGTTGCTATTATAATATATACGTAAAAGATGCCTGTTGAACCTCAAACGTGATTATCCTTGGTCCGTTAACACGAGTGGCTATTATGGTCCAGTGTTCGTGAATTGCCTGAGTTTTAAGACCTTTGGATGTTTCTTATTATGTTGTAGTCATGGGCCGAGAACAAATGGGGTGTGTTATTTCTCCCGGAATGATTCAAAACAGTAGGGGTAAAAAAAGGGTTCATTGAAAAAATAATGGATTTTTGGCGTTAAGCAACATTTTTGAACCAAAATGTATTACAAAACAATATACCATACTTTACTGTTTAAGAATTTTTAATTTTTTCAAACGATTTGTATTTTGTTACTTAATTTAATAAAGTTTAATAAGTCTTGTATCTGATATTGTATGGTATTTATTTATTTATTTTATTTGAGAATAAATCACTTGAGGACTTAATTGAATACACTACAAATAGTACAAAAGAATAATAACTATAATCAGCTATTGCGTGCGTCATGCACCTTTGTTTGTCGTACTTGCAAGCTTACTCCTTTTAATTCCATTCTTGATTGAGAAAAAAATTTAAAAAAAAACTATGTCTATTCTAATGCCTGATTGTTGTATCGTCTATATCAGGGATGGGCAACTCAAAGTAACTAGCGGGCCACTTTTAAATACTTTAAAATCTAGCGGGCCGCAGGAGAAAGCAAAAAAAAAATTAAAATTTTATTTTTTATTTTTATTTATTTATATTTACAATTATTATTTAATGTGATACTTGAGGATGAGGTTTTTCAATAGACAATTTAGTAAAATCCACTTCTATTTCTGTAGCGCGGGCCAGATAAAAAAGGTACGCGGGCCGCCAGTTGCCCATCCCTGGTCAATATGATCTAACGAGTTATTCCTAATTTTTCGATTTATATACAGAAATAGTTTTATCGTAAATAGCGTCATCAATAATAGTAATCCTATGAATGATTTATTTTATATAATTATCTATGAAATATTTAAAATCAATATATCATAAAAATTATCATTACCAATTTGTTAGGTTAGGTTAAGTTAGATTATAAACATATTCTTGTTAATACGGCTCTGAAAATGTATAATTATAATTAAGTACAACATGAATAGGTACAAAATATTTGATTTAACACCATTAATTTCTCGTATATTATACTTATAATATTTAATTTATAATATTTTATTTCTAATGAGATTGAAATTTAATTAAAATGTATGCTATTATCATTTTAACGTACAGTATAGACATAGAATCAAAGAATTTAATATTCATTTAAAATTTTATACAATGTTTATAAGCAGCGGCGTCCGCAAGGTGAGGGGGGCAACGGACTGAAGCTCATTATTTGTATTATTGTTGTTTTTGTTTTTACCTCAATTTAATATAGCTTCTTAAATCGTGCGTTTACCTATTTATTGCAAACAACGCAAACCATATTGTCCTAAACTGGCTGAATTCCTAAGGTTTAAAGATAATATTTTTATACATTCCATAGTCAGTAGTCATGATTAAAGATACTGTCTTTATTCGTGCCACAGTCCATAAAAATCTATAATCTATGATAACAATTGAACTGATGTTAACAACACTATCCGTCTATGCAAACATCGTTATTCCGATGCCCGAGTTGACCTGTTAAACCTGTGACAACCGAGTAATTATTTATTTTCAAGCCCCCCCCCCCCATTGAAAAATCTTGCGTACGACAATGTTTATAAGCTATAAAGTGTGATTTATTTATTTATATTTGTGTGCATTCATACAATTTTATGGAAAAAAAACATAGAATATATCAATACCTACTAATACATTTTTAAAGTAATTTTAATAATATGATAAATACAAAATAATGAAAAAAGGTCAGAAATTTGGCCTATTAAATATTTTATTATTGTAATTAAGTTGAAATTTATAAAATAAATATACATGATATTACTAATGGTGTTTAATGTACAAAATTATTGTTCTGAATAATGTATGCTAACGTCAGTAAAATAAAAATGTAGGACGAAATATGCATGGGCCCAAAATAACTAAAATTCGGGCGTTGAAATAAATTACTATCTATACTATCTAGTAAACATCATAGCATTGATTCTAGTTATTCAACTATATATTTTTGATATTTTTATATCGAACTATTATGTTCACGATGCAAGCTTTTTAAATTGTTTTTCCCTCCAGTTTGTGATCACGACATGTTTATATATTTGTCAATTGTATGCACAGCCGTGCGTCAGTTATCTCTCGAAAACATTTTTCTTCTTTTACGGTCTAAAAAAATGCATTTTATGGCTTTTAAAATGACCAACAATCGTGTCTCCGACTTGACGAACTTTAGCAGGCTCCGGTACACGCGGGTGTGCCATGGTTTGGCCCGAGTCCAGTTGGCGCGTGTCCAAGATAAGAAAAAAAATAGAAAGGGCAAAAAATCGCGATTTTTTTTATGAACGCAAAATTATCGTCACTCTAACATTATTACATTCCACAAGAGATTCATCCGACCTCTGATCTTATCAATCACAGAGGCCAAATGAACTCGACACGCGTTGGCAACCCCCCGGAAAACGATCAGACATCAGGAACGAATTTTGGCTAGAAATCAATGTTAGATTCTACGCGATGTTCTAAAATGTTTGATTCCAAAATTTACATAACAGGAAGAAATGTACAACTTGTCTCCCCATTAAAAGAACAATGTGCATAGTGTAATATTCGTACACCTTCATGAATACACAGGCATGTAAGTATAACAATTAATGTAAAATTATGCGATCCCTAAAAAGTTTTAAGACTTTATTTTTAAAACATTAAATTTAAGATCATATTATGTTGTCAGTAACAAAATATATATTTTTACCTTGTAGTTATTTTTTCTTATTTAATATTCGTTATTTTGGAATGAGTCATATAAAATGCTTATGCGAGAACTACAGGTTTTCAACCACTGCCATATTAAAATCTAAAAATGTTCGTTTAGACGACAAGCAGTTACCACAATTTATTAAAAAGATTATGTGTTGCACCAAACGACGAATACTCTTTTATGTTATACAAAAAAAATTGGATTCTAAATAATTATTTTATTACCTATGACAATCATTAAAAAAATCAATAGATAACCTATTTAAATGTTACATATCTAAATAATGTTATTTGCTATAAGGTAAAATTAAAGCAATGTTCTGAATTCGTTTGCAGTTATTATGACTAAATGATGATTAACTTCACTAATAGTATTATACCTAAATTACACATAGTGTGACTTTCTTATTTTTAATTTTAATTTTATGTCGTTATTATTATTGACATTAGTTTTCTATGGAAATGAGATGAAAAATATTCACCAGCCAACTGTTGCAACGAAATTTGGTTTTTGCATTTTAAATTAACAGGTTACTTTAGGGGTTTGTGTGAGAATATATATATATTATAAATGTATCATCATCAATACGACACTCGACTTTCTATCAAGTTGAGAGTTTCAAAGTTTCCTCATCGAGTATAAAAAAACACACCTCTGTTATTTTCTATCCTTCAATATACGGTTAAAACTTTTTTGTGAGCCACCGCAAGTTACGTCAAGAGAACAAAGATCCAATTTCGGAATTCATTGTGCGATCGGTAGCTAAAATGGCGGTGTGGTTGGAGGGAATGGGTATGGCAATAAATCTAATTGTTTTTTCTCTCCGAGCTGCCGACTTAAAATCCTCGTATACGTCACGTTCGGAAACGTCTGCGGGAAAGGGTGTGGTTTTATAGGTAAGTGATGGAGGGAAAATAAAAATGTCCCTTTTGTACTTGTTGCAGTCGGTGAACATACAGAAGAGAACTGGAAGGGAAAAATAATTGTATTTCTTCGAGCTGAGCCCACAAAACCCCTGTCACCGTAGTTCGCGTCCTTGGGGACGGTTTATCGTGTTTGGTTTCCAATATAATGATGGCAAGCCCGGCAAAGAGAAGATGAAGAAAAATTGGAATTATTTGCTCTTTGAAGTCAAGATAAGGTATGGTATAAAAAATAAAAATAAAAAAGTGACCAAACCTGCAAAATTGATCTACAGAAATATATATAATATTCTGTGTGACGGCTTATTTGAGGAATTCGATTAGATTTTAATTGGTTTTTTTTAATCATTTGCAATGAAAATAACTGCATGAATAACTTTGTATTGATTTTTTTTTTTTAATAATATAAGTTTTGAAAATATTATTTTAGATCAAACAAATCGTAATCCAATACAAATATTCATTTTTGTACATTTCGAATTATATACGTTCTATACCTACCTATCGACCTTCAAATGGTTTATTATTACCACCGATTTATATCGTATAATGATAACTTTCGTGACTATATTTTTTATACTCCATGGTTTTATCAAGATGTGATTTTGGTAACAATTAATTTTAATATAATATATAAGACCAATGATGAATAAAAAAAAAAAACTAAGAAAATAATATATTTGATTTAAAATATTATTATTATCATTATAGTTTATTATTTTTTATTTTTTGCTTAACTATTTTTGTTTTAAAAATATTCATTAATGATATATTAGGAATAAACAAAATGTCGTTGTACTTAGCATAATAATCTTTTGAATAATATATACAATTCATAATGATGCACGATTAGGTATATATTTTTCAAGTCATTATAAAATAATTTGAATTCAACGATTTACTCCATGGTCTACGGTATACGTATAATGTATATTTTGTATCAAAGTACAACAGTGAGATAACTTGTTTTGTACGTGAAAACTCGCAAATAACCCATTGAAAATATTGTAAGACCTAACCAATAATTCATCGTTTGAAAGCTGGCCGTTGCGTAAGAGTGCACTGTGATATATGACACTTCATTTTTTATAATGCATTGCCTTTTTTTTCTTCAGTCGCTGTCCAAATGAAAAACAACTTTAAGTACACGACAAAAGTTCTTTAAAACGATAATTTTTGCTCTGACCACAAAGTATTTCAATCTCCAACAAATATTTGAGTCATTTAAAATAAGTAAACTTGTGCGCTTGTATATGTCTAAAACGCATTAAAAGTTTAATTTTCTACAGAATTTATACGTCATCTAAAATAATATATTAGAATGATTTATTATTGCAATAATAATTAAAATGTACTGAGCACAAATGGTATATCATACTATTTTTGCTCAAAACGAGGAAATAACAATATAAAAATATTGATTGAAAATATTAGAAAATTTTGAATGTTAATTTTAAAAAAGAATACTATTACCAACGGATGAATGATTATAATATAATATTTGATGTAATTTTCATACAATTTATATTTTTCACTTCGGAGTGATATTACATGCAATTGTACCTAAGTAAAAGCAAATGTTTTTGCTCACAACACAAATATGACGTGTAAATGTGTAATACAATTAAAACGTGTTTTATCGAATAACCGTGTTCTGTTTGTCGCTTTTATTTGAATAAATTATTTTGCAGTGGAATTCTTTGAAAATTGTTTGCTTAGCGTGCGCTCTTTGTGCAAGAGACTTAATATTGGAGACTTGGCATGCAATAAACTAATCCGATGTTCATAATGAATTATAACTGAGGCAAAACCCGTTAAAAGTGGTGGCCAACATTGGCATGTACACGAGGAATTTTTTCCCACCTCCCCTGACAAGATTACATAAACTTTAAACCCTCATTAACAACAATAATTATTTCACAATGATATTGTGTACCTATACCCTCTCGCTTCGAGACCGAATTAATAACACAGTTGGATTCGCATAAAACGATAAATTCTGTAAGTGTGTTGTGCATATCCGACGGCTATAAAATATATTTATATTAAATGCGCTGTCTTAAAAATTCTTCATCGCGATAAAACTAAAAGGCAGTCGTGCACCGTGAAAGCAGTGTAGCAATTACATGAACTCTAATTGAACACGCGCCACGTGCATTTGGCCATTTAGGTATCCAAAATCACGAAAAGTTAACATTCTTTTTTTCTTATCCGATTATTCATTCCGACGGGCCGCCGTGTATAACAACAATACGATGCGGGTGCCCTTCAGTTTTGATAATATACTTATAATAGCTCGTTGACACGCCAACCTTTTATTCTTTTGATTCGAGTATACGTCCTAAACCTATTTTTTTAGTTTCTCTTTATTTTTTAAACTATGTTTTAAGATAATATAATATGCCGAAGTAACCATCGTATACCTAACGAGGTTATTCGCTTAAATTAAATAATTAAGTGTTTCCAGATTATTTCCAGGCGAAAAACTCTAAAATTAAATTTACAAAAAAAAAAGAAAACAATAATTACATTTTACAAGAACATTTTTTTTAAAATGAAAAGGCAATTTTTCCATCCAATCGCAATTAATAAAAATATATTTTTAACAGTTGAAAATGTATATTCACAAAACATAATAATAATTCTATTATAATATTATGTTCTCTCATCATCGTCACGGAAAAACATTAATAACCAGATATGCGTAGGTATAAAATATATGTTTCGTTTCGTACAACTGAAGGTGTCATCATTTTATATTTCTGTCGCACAACCGTCACAGATAGGTTTACAATTATTAATATTATTCTCTGGTATTGGTGCTGTATTATCGTTTGCGTAATTTAATTATAATTAACTTGCTTGTACGTCAGCTCTATATACGAATATTTATATAGTTCTGTGTCGATTTTATTCGTGTGAAATTCTCTATTGCACTATTAAACTTTGAACATAATATAAAATAACGTATAGGTATAGTCAGTTAACGAGCAGCGTACGATGCATATATTATAATAATACTCCGGAAGCGTTCGAAAATAAATAATAACGTCTAGAGCCAGACCAGTATAATAATTATTGGCATCGCGGAAGTTGTAGCATCGTTGCTGTAGTAGTTAGCCGTATCGTTTACAAAACAGTTAATTAATTGGAGGGAAATGTTAATGGATTTTCGCAGTGTGCGCGGTCGTCAATAAGCGTTTCGTGCACAGCGTGGAAAATTCGACCCCGGTCTTATATTGTAAACGGCACTATATGCGTGCGTGTGTGCAGGGCGTGTGGGTGTGCTGGTGTACGTGTGTGGTGATGAGTAGATTGTTTTGCACGTCATAGATGCGATTATAATGTTATCAGAATATTGCATTGTTGGTATTCTTTCGTCTTCCACGAGAGAATAAACATAATTTTTTTGAACGCGAATAATATTGTACCGAACGAACATCGACGTTTCGTTTTGAGAATAATAAATATTGTGTACGAGTGCGAACACGTTTACGGCCGGTAAACGCAACCGAAACGTTGGACAGAAAAAAATTCACGAATTTCCGGTATGATCGTTACCCATCATTCTGCGAATACACAAGATATAACAATATTATATTATTATGTTTATACGAAAACACACAATATTTTGTTTTTTACTCGCGGATCGGTGATATATTGGGGTGATTTTTGACGTGACGTAACGAAAAACGTCAGCCACCGCACTGATGTATATAGGTAGGGACATTATTATTATTTTTGTGGTTCGTGTGTGCTTTTGTTTCGAAACTCGGGATGTGGTGGGCTATAGCCGAATGTATATATATACATCGGGTGGTAGGCGCGGAGCTTATGTGGGGTGGAGGTTGTATGTGTGTATACGCTGAATGGCAATCAATATGCGGAAGAGGGGCGGCGGCGACGGCGTGTCGGTGTGTGGATAGGCCTAGTTCCCAGTTTCCTTTTGTGCACTCTCTATCCTCCCCCCACCACCCAGCTAACCCCTTACCGCTAACGAAACGACCGCAGAGGAGTTATCTTCGGCACGAGATTCCCATTCAATTCCGTTTCCATTACGCCGGGCGGCGGACACTGAGCAGTGGTCCACACTGTATCAGTACCCTCGGGCTTGCAGCATCACCCCGCGCACCCCCATGCCTCGATCCCCGACGACCGTACAGCTATCGGCCATCTGATTAATTATTTTCACCGTTCCACACCTATTTCTAAAGCCGCCGAAACCATTATGTCGGCGGCCGATGCGTTTCCCTCGGTGAAAACGTATATAGGTACCTACCTAGTCACCGTTTGCCGTGGGCAACATGTGTGCGATAAGGCGGCCATGGCTAAGCCTAAAAGGATGAGGAGACCGGAAGAGATGAAAAAAAATATGACGACTCCGGACACTTTTCATCGGCCAAGCGGAGCTGCTACCCCCATCATGATGTTCGTATTCGTCGGCTACAATATGTACGCTCCAGAACTCTGCTGCGTTTGCCAAATTTCGAGCGGAAGTGTGCGAGTGATGTCGTCTCAGAGAATATATTATTTCAGTTCGAAAATAATACGTTGAGAATTATTATTCCGAAACCACGCTGTATTTCATTGTGATGTTTTTTAATTTTTTACGTTCATTAAAGGTGTATACGATATTATGACATGTCTACTATAGTTAAGTACTACCTATATACCTATACAGGGTGATTCTTTTAAGTGGGTATACTAATTATCTCGAAAAGTATTTACTTTTTTCAAAATATTTTTTACATGGTTTCAAGTTGTTAAAAAACCAACGTTTTTATTAAAAAATTATATTTTTAAATATTTTTTATCCTTATCATTTTTTAAGTTTTTTACTTTTTTGAATGAAAACATAGAGTTTTAATTTCATATTCCAAAGCAGAATATTTTTCTAAGTATTTCGATTCATAAAAATCGAATTTAGGATGAGTAGTTTATGAGTTATATGTATTTAAAGTTTAGACTAGCGGAGTAGTGGATAAACATTTTGCAAGGGTAACCTCGTATACCACTTCACTCTGTCAATCTAAACTTTAAATACTTATAACTCAAAAACTACTAGCCCTAAATTCGATTTTTATGAATCAAAATACTTAGAAAAATATTCTGCTTTGGAATATGAAATTAAAATTCTATGTTGTCATTCAAAAAGTAAAAAACTTAAAAAATGATAAGGATAAAAAATATTTAAAAATATATTTTTTGAATAAAAACGTTAGTTTTTTAACAACTTGAAACCATGTAAAAAAATATTTTGAAAAAAGTAAATACTTTTCGAGATAATTAGTGCACCCACTTAAAAGAATCACCCTGTATACATAATATAAAGGGTTATTCACCAATATGGTTAACCCTTTATTTTTCATCAGTTATGCAATTCATAAAAATCTAATTTCGGAATTTTTCGATACACCCCAAGACCGTATTTTCAAACTCTTGTGAGTGTCCTGTGGAGATACAAACATCTGTTTTTCAAATGAGAACGGGCATTCAAACTGTGAATTATTTAGAGGATAATTTTTTCTGAAAATATTGACGTGTCAGAATCAAAATTCGTACATTTTCAAATCAGAATTAGATACAACATTTTCAAGAAATTATCAGCAATATTATCTGATAAATAATTTATAGTGAAAATGAGGGTTCTCATCTGAAGAACAGAAATTTGAGAATCGTCACAGGACATTTCTTAAGTAGCAAAAAAAAAAAAAAATAAATAAATAAATAAATCAGAAATTTGAAATAATATTATCGTCTTTAGGTACACTTAAACATTTAAAAAATCAGAGTTTGAATAAATATGCTATTAAAGGTGAGCATGCTTGGTGAATCACCCTGTATGTTTATACATATATTATATAACCGTAGGTATATAAAAATATAACATTAATAAAACTTTTAAATATGGGTAATCAATCACATTGTCTCGTTAGGTTTTCTTTTTAGACTGTACACTTGGTAATAACAAATAAGTATATAGTAGAAGCACATTCGAAAGCTGCGCACACATTAAATATTTAAAATATTAAATTGTTTAATCAAATAAAAAAAATAATGTTACGCAATTAATTTTATGTGGCGGAAACAAACGTTCGCATTTGATGTATCATGCGCATTTTTCGGACAACGAATTTTTGTTATTTAAAAATAAACGGTTTAATCATATTTATAATGATTTTGTTTCAAAAAATATACATCATCCATGTTCATTATAAATATTTTTACAAGAACATAAATGCAATTTTATTTATCACACAAAAATAAATTTAGATTCAAGTAGGTAGTCAGCGCCATGTTAAAAATGATCACTTTTACATATTATTTAGAAACTATAATTTATCACGCACGCAATATTATTAACATAAGCCCGATTAATTAATTTTGTAATAAGCATAAATAAAATGGCGGTTGCATTACTCGATCTCAATTTTAAGTTTTTATGTATAACTATACCCACTGTATGTATTTCTATTTTCATATAATATTTTGTATTACTATTCTTATAGCTGAACGTAATAATACGGCTAATTATTATTTTTATTTTTAACAATCATCTACATCATCAGTAAATGCCCATAAAGTTCTTCTACTTACAATATCATTTCGGCTTGAGGTATACCTAATTTGTGTCAAATTTGTGCACAAACCTACTTCAGTATATTATGTTTTTTGAAGAAAAAAAACAAATTAAATACATAATCATTTTTAAAACAGCAATGCTAAACATGATTAAATAAATAAACATCTGTAAGCATCGCACACCGTTTAGGCGTGAACTATATAATATTATGCGGCGTGCACACACATATATTATTTTTATCATTGGTGCCAATAAATTTTCAGTTCCGGGATATTTTAAATAATTGTTATTTAATAGTCTTTTTTTTTTTGTGATTTATGGTCAGACGAATCGATTGGTTCACAAATTTTGTTATTCTATATCGTCGGACGAAATCGTTGAGCACAAAAATACCAGCGTTTAACATTTTTGAGCGATATCGTTTAAAACGCACTATTTTCGTACAATTATTTTTAACGTTCGACACGTCTAAGTGTACCACTAAACCGTTAAATCTTTTTCGGAAACCGTTAAGTGAAAATAATGATTGTATGCTAATAATATTATTGTAATGTTATGTTTATGCCTATATATACAATATATACGATAGTTTGGCGTTTATACAACGTCACGATGGACCACTGTGTTTTCAATCAAACTACGCGTTGTACAAGATTCACCATGTTCAACGGTCGCGGCCCGTCACGCTGGACTCTATTTGGGTACTATTTATGCTTCTTCTTCTTCTTTTTTTTTTTTTATGTGTATATATTATATTATGTATATTATTATTTTAGATTTGGGCCAGATTCGCTTACGTACGACTACGAACTGGAACGTTTGTTGTTATGATCTGCGACGGCAGATTTAATAACCGAACACATTATACGAATTAAAACGATTTCGTCTTTAAATTACTGTGCGACCGGATATTTTTTTTCCTCTTCGCCGCCGTCGTCTTTACGATGACATACACCACGTGCTGTGCGGGGGCGCCCACCAACTGAAATAGCCGCGACATCACAAACGGACGTCACGGTCTGTGTAATCATATCTATCAGTTTATTTCTGTCATCGCCGTCACTACACGTCGAGAGGCCTTCAGATGAAGTCGACATCGTTTTGTTTCACGTGCAGCGCACTACGTGCCCCTCGAAGGTGTGTAGGTACTCGTCTGCGTGTGCGCGTCTACATTGTATATGGTATGCTCGCATTATTATTGTATTAGATTATGTTTTTAATTAATTAATTAATTATTGTTGAATGGCGTACGCGAAATTTATGCACCTCTATGATTGTTGTAGATCGCAAACGTACGCGCCACTGCAACGAATGATATTTATTATTATTATTATTATTATTAATATTATTCATACCATATGCATTTATGACGTCTCTTTTCGTTTCACCTCGTACAAGTCATATAATTATATATATATATATATATATATATATATTATAGATCACATCTCTATCTATTTATAACCAAATATCGAACATTTTTGGAACTGACCATGATGGAGTTATTTACGAATTCATTAATTTGTTTTGAATCTCGATTTTATAATATTGACAATAATATATTATTATTGTATTCGATTATTATGGCGTGAACGATGTAAAATAATATTTTTTGAACAGTGTACGATGCGTGTTCCTAAAGTGTTAATAGTATACGATTATTGTATAGGTTACAAACACATACACATCACCATTGCATAATAAGCATGCCATATTGTCATATTATATTGTTTTTATGTCGTTTCTCTTCGTTTCACCTCGTAAAAGTCGCATAAACCTATACATAGATTACACGCCTACTTAATTATACATAGGTATCAAACATTTACAACAGATGGGTGGCGTCTTACAAATTTAATTCTGGATCTTGATTTTGTATTCCACAATGTAGTTAAGTGTCTGTATTATCTCAAAATGTTATAGGTATCCTAAATAATTGATATTTTCCCATATATTATTATTCTATTAGATTTTTATGACGTGACATGTGAACGATAGTAATAATAATAATAATAATAATAATTTTTAAACGACTCGAACGTAATGTATTAAACATATTATTAAGTTTGTTGTATATCTCAAATATACACACCACAAACACATGTACGCTACAATAATAGTATCACACCGCATACGTTTCAAAAATATTATAAAATATCCCATGTGTGATTCCTCCATAATAATACTTTCAGATGCACAGCTGATGCTTTTAAATAGTTTTGTTTTTCGAATAACTATATAATATGTAATTATTGTTTGATTGAAATGTGCCACGAAGCCAGGAAAAGTTTTGTCGAGTTACTGCACATTAAATATTCGTAATTGCCTAGAAATGATGATCAACGGCAGATACTTATAATAGGTATGTAATTATTAAGTGAATGTATGGTATTTTTGAACAAACGCTAATTACATAGAGTCATAAGACTTTTCTAATTATTTTCGTTTGTTATACAACGCTAGAAAAATAGAAATGTACACATAAGAAGTATGATTTGGACTTACCTTAAACACAACTTTAAGTATAAAATAAAATAAACAAACGTATATAATATTATTGGTCGTTGAATATTTTTTATATTTGTGATAGTACCTAAATGTAGGTAAAAAATATTTTTTGGTATCTTATTTAATGTTATCTATTCAAATTATTATTTTTTATTTTGTTTCAAAAATTAATGATATTGTCTTCATATTAGCATATTTAATAAATAAAAGAAACAGAAATTTTTACGTTTTGGACATTTGATATTCGTAATAACTACAATTATATCTTTTAAATTAAAAGTTTTAATTCTTCTGTTTGAAGTTCTATTATGTAATACATTTTTCTATGCAGTTGTATGCATCCTATTATATTTCTTGGATATTAATGATTCAAAAAATAAAAATAGAAAATAGATTTTATTAACATTAAATAATTTAGTTAATTAACATTATAAATCTTTGAGAAAATGTCATGAAAAATTCAGTAAAAAATAATGTAATTGATATGATACTTAATGAAAATAAACATTGATTCATGCAAAAAATGAGTACCAACTAGACCAACTTAATTTACGATTAATTAACTAAAATTAGATATGATATAAAATGTTCTAGTATACCCAGTAGCATCATGGTTTTAAATGTGGATTTAAACCAAAAACAAAAATCATATAATTTTAAATATTTTTCAGATAATAATTGAAAAATTATTTCATAAATTCTTACGTTTGTAAATAAAAAAAAACTAATAATGTTTAAAAAAAATTAAAAGTAATTCCGTGTTTAAACTCACGAAAGTACATAAATTTATTTTAATTTTTGGTCTAAGTATATATTATTTTAGAAAACTTTATAGCCAAAAATGTTTTCGCTGAAACACCGTAGGATTATAAGACTGTAATCCCTTACGTTCACAGACATGAAATAAAAATTCCTTTCAAGAACACGCCCGGTGCATTAAAATAATGATAATAATAATAGTAAAAAACAGAGAAGGGACATAGAGAAAGCAGTTAAATCTTTCTTGGTTTTATAGATCTCAAAAAGCCACGGGTCATATGCATCTTAGCTGTAAATTACTTTAATAATAATAATAATACATCGATAAAAAAAAATGTAGAGTTATGTTAAATTTTTTTCTTGGTTCTATAAGATTTGTTCTATTCAAAATAATATTCACCCTAATAAGCAAAGGAATTTCGTATAATGTAAGGTCGATTCGTTTGTTTTTTTAAACTTTATGTGTTCTCATACAATGGAACATTTCAATATCCATTTTACTTATAGAATTGATGTATTGTTCAATTTATTGAGGTAGGTTGTAGTACATTATTTCTAGTAGGTGTGCATAATTAAACTTTTATTTTATTCTTAATTTTGTTACTTGTTGCCTAATGCTTATATTATTACTATTGTGTGTTAACATATTTCATTATTATATTATTGTAGAATAATATAATTATTGTTATCTATCTATGAAATTATTATTTTTTTTTTATGGTTAAAAATACTTGCATACTATAAATCTTTTAGACGCAAATTTATAAATGATTAAACTTTTTATTTATTTTATGATAAAAATTGTTTTCAATTTTATTCAGTTAAACAATTTAAAGATAATGTGTATATATCGTATACATATATAATGTTTAATGTGGTATAGTATATTTATAATAATAATCTATTCACTAATTTATTTATTTTGTGGATTTCAGAATGAATATAATATCGAATATTTAAATTTTTCACCACCCAAATTGGATATTATATAAAATTTAACTTTTTTAGCATTATATTATTATGTTTCTTATTTTGATTTCCTTGGTTTAAATAATGTATGTATTTGAAATTCTACACAACATAAAATTTTATAAGTTGACAGATGACATAATATACCAAACTACAGATGTTTGTTGGAGCGTCCACAATGTGACAATAACACCTCATAATCAATCGCTTAGAAACTCACCTGTGTTATGGTGACGTTGATGGCACTGAGGTCGTTTCCATCCAGTGCGAAACCGGTTTCAGGTCCGCGACCAATAGTCGGGGCCCTAACCGCGTCCTCATAGGTGTGCACACAGGGCGATCACGAAATTTTTCGTACCGACGGTGTTTAAAACTAACTTTGCGTTGCCGTTCGGATGAAACAAATAAAAAAAAAACCACCCGAAACTAAAAAACACACTTCGAAAAGTTCAATTTTCGTTTTGCCACGAAACAACGACGGCGTGTACAATTGTTGTTGTACAGTCCGGATTGTCCAATACAATGACGATATTGTTAGATTAATTGGATCACTTATAGTCGTGTAGCTCGTGGTATGGTTGTCCAAGTTGTACTGGTAGTGGTAATATAATAATGGTCGTAAAACATCAATAGAAGTAATAAATTGTAATAGTATCGGTGGTGGTAATGATAGTCGTAAACTGGATATTATGATAATATTATTAATGAATTAACGATGGTAAAAAAAAAAAAAAAAACGAAAAACGAAAAACGATTAACAATTAACGAAAATTAACTTGTCCTAGACAGACGGCGAAAACTAAACAGACGTATAATTTTTAGCGAGACGCAACCGTCACGCGGGAAATCTCGCGAGCGGGGGAACTGGGGGGGCAGCGCTCGCGCGACGGCGTTTAGACGCGTGCTCGGCGAATGGCAGGGATGAATGGTCCGCGGCAGACTGCCGGCAACACTCGGGTTGACGCGGCGCGCGCGTTCGCCGGTGGCCACCACGCATGGGGACGCGCGCGCGGTCTAGCGGTGCGACACCGTGTGGCCACGCGCGCGCCACCCCCGCCGTCCCCGCGCGGAGACAATGACCCAGTTTCGGCGGTGGTGTCTTCCGGGAAAGATGTCCGAGGGGTCGGGAGGGTGTGCGAAGAGTACGAGCGCCGGCAGGGTGTCGTTGGTGGACGGTGGAGGCGGTGGAGGCGATGGAGGCACGTCGACGACGGCGGAGGACGGTCACGATGAGGAGAGGAGACGTGAACAAATAAATACACACATGTGCGTACATCACGCACGCTAATATTAATAATAGTGTAATTTATAACAGTGTAAATGTCTAAGTATGACGACGATCCAAGTGGTGCTATATGATGATATTTTTTTATTTTTTTATTTTTAAACTTAAGTCATTTACACTCTGAATATATTCACTTTAGCTTATTAACTAACCTAACATTTTACACAAAATATCTCATTATAAATGTTTGCTAAAGACACTGTGGGTGCAGTGATTCGCGCAGATAATACGTTTTCGAGTGCAGTCCGAGACAGTCGTCGCGCCTTCGTCTATGGGTTTATAAATTTAGCTTTGAGTAAAGACGATTCGATCACAAAATACACACGGTGAACACTTGAGAAGTGTGTATTAATACTGTTAGCTGAGATCGCGAGACTGAGTGGCCACGTGAGAGGGAAAGATGGGGTGACCTACCCTGAATTACAAAAATGAAACGTGTAGTTGTTGAGCACAAAAGTCATTCGGTGACAACCGCAGACAATGTCCACCCACTGTCAAACGACTTAGGATTTTCTAAGTCATAGACTCATAGACCTTCGGAATCCGTCCGAATTCAACAATAATTATTAATTGTTTACCCATCTTCTTCCGTCATATCATCGTGTCGTGGTGTGGACATCAGTGGTGAGTGGACAGTGGTGAGTGGATGACTTGAACTCTGATTCAGGACACGACGGTGGCGATCGGTCATCGCGAAGACTGTTGCTCGGACGCAAGCAAACGATATATTTTAATAGTTTGCACGGGACAGACGGAAAAACTCGCTTTACAATAATATTATTATAACTGGAAGAATGTGATTCGTTTTGGGGTATTCGATTGTTTGCAGGGGACTTCAATGTGTTCTGATAGAAATTGTATTTCTTCTAGAAACCTTTCTGTCCTAATCGAACATGATTGCGTTTTACAATAAATGGAAAATCGGTACAACTACGCAGTCAACTCGTATTATTTGTGTAGGACACTCACGATGCAAAAAACAATATAATATGTATGAATATATATATATATACATTACAATGACGTTATACGTTTATTTTCGTGAGTTTTTATTGTTCGCATAATATTATGATAAGTATATAGGTAAACTAAACACAATATTTTAAGGTGTATTACAATATGATGTAGGTATATTGTGATTTTTGTTTTGCCTGACCTACATTTTTCTAAGCATTTTTCTACGCCTCACGTTATTTTATACTAAAATATTGATATACTATGTGGAAATTCGACATTTCATAACACAATTTTTATTATAATAATTATGGCTGATAGATATGCAGTTTTTTGAAGTAAATATTAACATTGTATTAATTAATAATTGTTTATCATATCGTATAATTTATATTATATTATATTAAATATATAATTTTGTTTTCAAGCAGAAGACATATTTTAATTAGTGATTGCTATAATCCGGAAACTTAATCTCTGACAAAAACAAGCTGTCAAAAAAAAAAAAAAAAAAATGTATGAAAAAAAAACATAAACTAATGACGTTCTAGACTCTATATACTCCAACGGTCATCGTATTATCTGTCATCTCGAACAGTTTTCGAAAAAACACATTCAATTTCATAACTTTTATATAACATGCGGTGCAGTGTACTGGAAACACCAACACATACACACAGTAGAAAGCTTTGGATGTATTAAATGACCTGTCATTGTTATAGCTATCATGTTAAACTCGAAATTTTTCTTATTTGAAAAGAACGAAAATATAATATCGAGACAAAGAACGTCGTGAAACAAAATTAAAATTAAATTTGAGTAGGTAGGTACCTGCGAGTTTCGTGTCAATATAATATGATTCCGGAACTTTAATTATGTATCAATCTTCACTAACATTTTAAAACGACCAAACAAATAAGAATATATTTTCAAAAAAGGGTGAGATACGACTATTATATTGGTGTTTGATGGGTCGCATTATTGGGTGACGGTGAATCATTATCATATTATATAATATTCAAAAGCACTAATAAAGTAAAATATTATATTATAATCATATTTCAAAAACATTCATACTACAACAATAACATCCATTGTTCATTTATTTATTCTACACGATAATGGACATCTATCATAGATATGATATGTCTATAGAAACTACATAATAATAATAATTTAATTTAAACTAAATTTTTATAACATATATAGCACAATAATTATGTATAATATTCATAAGAGTTGATTTTTTTTAAGCTGCGTAATTAATAAATGAATAAAAAGTTGTTCAGACTATGTGTCTTACAAGTATTTTATTATTAGTCGTAACTCGTAATTGTATTGTACCTTACTGAGTGATTCACTAAGTAAGCATGTTCATTTCCTTTTTTCCTCAATAAATCTGATTTTTCAAATTTTTTTTTATTGATCAAAGTACATCGACAACTAGGCCATTAATAAAATAATTTTTTTTTTTGTTACATTTTTAGTATTTTAAGTATTTTTCAAATTTTTAAATACACTTAAACACTATTATTTCGAATTATTGTTATACTTAAGGAGTGTCCTGTACAAAAAACCACTTCTTTCAAACGATAACTCCCTTTTTTAAGTTCAATTATATTCTGTGGATAATTTTCATAAAAAAAATTGACGTATATAAATCCGTTTGACTAATTTTTGAATTATTAAACTAGGTAAGTGTTCTAATGGTAAAAGTCCATTCTAATGGACTTATAAAACAAGGTGGCTATGATAATTTGAATGTTTTTGGAAATTGTACTAATTTCTAATAAATATTAGTTCTAATATTGCGTCTATTTTATATATTTTATGTAAAGCCATGCCCAGCCATTTTTCCTATTTGTTAAAACATTTTAATGACGATGAAACTACCCGTTCAAATTTTGAATTAGGAACATTAATATTTTCGAAAAAATTATCCACTTAATGACTTACAGTAAAATAAGGGAGGTTTTCATTTTTTGAACAAACAGCCATTTGTAGCGCCACACTTTGCCACAAGGCATTCCTTGGGTAGTACGAACAATTTCAAGAATTTGAAAGTACCTATAGTGTTTAAGTATAATATTTAAAAAAATCCATAAATCAAAATTTTAATTATTTTAATCTATATACATCAATGTTATTAATTCTTGATAAATTATTATACTACAATAATCTGAGTTTCATTTATTTTTTTTTTTTAATTGTGACCGATAAAATACCAAATAAATAACACGAAACATTGAAAATAAATAACCATCTCGCCTATTCTGAATATCTAAACATATTACAACCAATTTACATTTTAAATTATATCAAAAGCACGGAATCGTTTCCTTAAATTAAAATAATAATATTTCGTATATTCAATGAAACGGTGGATTCAGCAGTCGCATAAGTACTGTGCATGTTTATTATTATTATTATTATTTTTTTTACACGTAGAAATTAAACGAATAAATATTGATCAATTGTGGGTGACGGGTCGATGGGGACCAATCGTCCCAGACTTTGGTGCTCAGAGGGGTTTCCGGAACCTTCTGATCTCGAATCCGACGAAACTCTCTGCTAATGGGCAGCGACGATATTCTTCCTTTTACTCGGATTAATGGGCACACTATGGCTTCACTGCAGGCAGCGCAATGTATTCGAAATCCACGCAGTTCGGTTTCTATTGAAATCTCGACGCAGTAGTTGATGTTTCGGCTAAAATATTATACAGAATATAACTCGTTTTGTTAACCCCATAGTTGTTATGCTGCACCATCTATTGTATATAAAAAAAAAAATACAACTGTTTTTGGCAACTACCGCGGTGTGTAGTAACATTAAAAAACACGACAAAATAAAATGACCAGTCCAAACATTGAATATTTTAAGTTTTTTTGTTTTGAAAAAAAAAATATACATATATTACATATTAAGTGATATTGATTGGAATTTCGGTCGTGTACGAGAACGAATAAAAACTCGACAGGAAAAAAATCCCAAACCGTATTGTGTGCCGAGTGTTATTCTTGTTTCTGCTAAATTTGGCAATAAGAATATAGTGCACGGTCGACCTTGTATTATATTTTTAGGTCATAAACATAATAACTCAGTGCGAAATAGCGAGAAAAATGAGAATTTATCGAGCCCTGTATGTTATCTAATCAATGCTTGTGTCAAGAGGATGATGACGATGATGATATATGTGCCTATATTAGGGCGTTCCTTAAAATGTTTTGTCTCACCCCCTAAATGTGTGCGTATATGTATAAAAATGAACTGTAAAAAATTTGAAACCAATCGGTTACGTGCCGATTTGTAATTTAAGTTTGAACTCCTTAAATTGTTCAATATTTACGAAAATTTTCCACATTTCCATAAATATTTCGTTAACCTTTAGAAATATCGACATTATTTATATTATATATTTTGAAGTAAGTTAAATTTGCTATAACTTTTATGGTGTGATATTTTTTAATATCTCCAATAGTTCGTGAAGTATAATGACTTGAACGTAAAAAAACACGATATTTTTTTAAATACGAGTAGCATAGTAACGATTAGTAATAACTAATAATAAACAATGTTATAGAATAATTAATAATTGTGTTTATGATTTATAAAACTATTAAAAAAATGTAACATTTTTATTATGAAAGAAATCCTATTGAATAAAAAAAGTTAATACTGTAATAAAGTACTTTTTTTACAATCTGGATAAATTTTCCTATGTTCTTGTATATAGGCCCTATATGTATAGTGTATACCTATTGTTTTGATGTGATCTTAAATTCTTACCGAAGCTTTTTTATTATTATGATTATAGTACAGAGTTTTACATATGCATTTATTGACCAAGTGAGAAGAAGATTAAAGCTAATATTTTATTTATTTACGTCCCACCAAACGTATATTATATTTAAATATTAAATCATATATGATATTTTTATTATTACTTTCTATTTAAGTCATTTCTCTTACCATTTATGTCGAAAAGTAAAAATCGCATATTTACTTCTATGACGCGTGTTTTTTTTTGTAAATTATATTTGGGACAGATGGTTATCTACTAATTAAACGTCGAATCTCAAATTTGTATTCCGCAACGGAAGAATTTGTATATTATCCTAAGACGTTTCGAGTATCAGAAGAATTGACGTTTCGCGTATTATTTATCTCGTTGTTTTTCCACAGCTTTAGGATTTATTGGGAGAAAAAATATGAAAATACAAAAATGTTTTTTTGAAATCGGTAAAAATATACATAATATGTGAAAAACTAAATGTTATGGTGTTTATTTACCGCACAATAACGAAGTTACGGAGACGTAACCAATATCTATGCACAAGTTACGTATGATACCTATTATACGTGAAAATATCTTTGATGAATATACTCTTATCGCCATTTAGAGATGAGTTTTACTATTAATAAATATATAATTTTTAAACAATGTACATATTATTCATGTATATACACCGATAATCAAATTGTTATGGGAATTCGTTAGCATATTATCATCATAAGCAAAATCTGAAGTTCTTAGAACTCTCAACCCAGTCATCATGGATGGTTAATTTTTTTTTACCTGTGCTCAATTAATCGAGTGACACACTAATGGGTGACTTTTTATTCTCGAATTGTCCTGCTATATAATTATGCAACTTACATCGCATATGCTAATCGTGCTATTTGTATGGATTGTATATATTCAATTTAAAAAATAAAAAAAGTTCTTGGAGTGCACCTATATAGTTGAACTAATCGAGTGGTATATTATTTTTAGAAGAAATTACTGAACAATATATATTTATTGTAATATATTATTTAGCTGGATGGAAAAATTATAAATATTTAGACTTTGCGGCTGATTGCAGTATAGTAAATATTTACAGTGCAGCACGGGACAATTATAGGCCATCACTCGGCGGATTTCTTTCCAAACCATCCTCGTCCGTAATCTGCATTTCGAATAAAGACTCCCTAAGCCTGTTGATAAGTCGGACGTTATTTTGGACCGCATTGTACCTAATTTACCTACGCCGAGTGCCAGGAGGTTTTTATTATTTATATCCTGAACGTGTGTAATAGACAGATAGGCTATCTGGCCGGCGTCCAACGATCGCATTTTTTCAAACAAATCAAACACATTTCCGATTTAAATTACTCGAACATCAGAAAGTCTCGGATTTTCAGATGGGAAAGAGACGGCGAAGGCGCAAGTGAAACGGGAGCGAAAAAAAAAGAAGAAAAACTCAATAAATGAAAATGGGTGCCTTCACCTGGTTTCACCTTAGTCGCCCGCTGTTTATAAATAAAATCTAGTCCGAGGGCGTTGGAAATTAAAAAAATATACTTGCCAAGTTATTTTCTGAATTTGACATCCAAGTTATTTGGTATAATGAAAAGAAAGAAAGAAAAAAAAAATTACAGTGTCTCGGTAATATTTTGACTCGTTGCCCGCTGGGCGTTCACAGACTATAGCAGCCATTCATCATCGAATGGTGATTTGCGGCATAAAACGTGTCCTTTAATAGTGGGAACCGAGATATCAATTGGTTGACGGGGAGGGAGCCATAACAAGATCACAGGCTGTTGGCATTTTTGTTACGAATCTGTGGTAGTGTTTTTTTTTTTTTTTTTTTTACCAACAGGTAAGTATATTAAAATAATGATATATAGGTAGGTGAAATATTATTTTATTGTTTTTTTTTCTTATCATAACAGAAAATAAGAAAATATGGCTGCCAAACGCCCGAGGAACAATAATTGGCGAATTTTAAGAACTTTTGGAACCGTATATAATATTATACACATTTAATAATAATAATAATAGTAATAATCCTATATTTACGGAAAAAATTTCCAATCGTAGATAATTTACAAATAAATTATTAAAGTACAATTAATATGCTACTGAAGTTTTCGGCTTTAAAAATGTAAAGTTATTAAAGACGTCATCATGACTAATGTTGTGAAGTTAATCATCGTCAAAATAGATTGTCGCATACGTATGCGTTAACAATTATGACATAATTTTAAAAATATCAAATAAAAAAGCCAATAATAGTTCCGAAGACATATGTTTATAATTTATAATATTTATATTAAATATCGTTAGATGGTTGTTAATACACTAAATTAAATTAAATTTTTTTTTATATAAAATAAGATTCACCATAACCGACTTAATGTTAGTTGAAAATATACCACTTGACTAGAGTATCCTCAATAATAATATTGTCTGTCTACTGTAAAACTAGTTGAAAGTTTTACAAGAGACAATTAAAAAAAAAAATTATACGCACATAATTTTCTAATTTAATTAAAATGTATTAAAATTTGTTACAAAAAAATTATACTTCTCATCGTTTCAAACATTTTTGAATAAGGTACAACCGGAACGGTGCGAGAAGTATTAGAAAATTTTAATTTTTTTTTCAGAAAACTACATAGGTGATTTGTGCGAAATTCAACCAAATGTCAGATGAAAATAATATACCATCCCTTTGCGAAAAGTATAATCATTTTCGAAATAATGATACACCGGAAATACCATAATATTTGGAGAAAAAAAATCATGAAAAATTTATTTTTAACCGTCAACATTGCAATACACAATTCACACGCAATTCGCATATTCTATAAATACGGATGTAGTTTACACAATTTATCTTTTTCGAACCTCGAGGATTGGCAGCTTAGTATTTGGATTCGTGTCTCAATGACATGCGGCTAAAAGGTCAAGAATTCAAAGAGCAAATTCGTCACGTGCATTAGATGGCAAATACACGATAAGTGCATTGAACTATATTAATTTTTACTTAACGAATTGACAGTTCAGAATTGCGCGTGACTTGCATCGGTATAGTAATTTTTTTACGTTTTGCGTCAAAGTATATTAATAGAACCTAAATTAATTTATTGTCCGCGAAGTTTTGTCTGTACTAAAAATAGTGTAGTACAATAAGCTCAATGGAAATATGTGAACTAATATAGTAAACCACCACACACTGTTATAAATAATTTTCATGCGACTTTTAAATTAACTGAGTTAAAAAAAAAGTGATAAACTTTTAACTTAACTCAGTTAAAAACTATTATCATTAATTTGCACAGGCTTGATAATAGTAATTCATTGATTGTTAATAGTCTTAAAATTATAAAAATACCGCGCAGTCGAAAACATATATCACTCAAACGTTTTCGAAATTCTTTGTTTTTTTAAGTTTTAAAAAAAAATAACTATTGCATAGGTGAAACGCTATTATCACGAAATAAGTTTAATTGATATATATATATTTTTTTTTTCATTGAAATAAAAGAAAAGACAATATAATATACACATGATTTGTACAATAAGTCATTACGATAACAATCATAAATATGAATATAAAATGAGTCACGTGATAGGCGAAATCACATACTGGTAATATCCCTCTTACAATTTCTTAGATTTATTAATTATCTACGGGAATCAAGGATGATTGTATAGTTCTATGTTTGTTTTACAAAATAGTAAGTCGCGATTCCAGTTTCTTTTCAGTCTGCGCGGAGGCTGGTCGGGGATAAGATTTGAGGACAGTTTTTTAATTAAGGGGTTAAATATTCGATGGCAGTTTTATGTAGTAAGATTTATGATGGCGTTTAGAGTGTATACTTACTGTTTCAATTTGTAAGTCGTTATGCAAAGATTGATTCGCAGTTAATCGGTATAAAAAAATAAAAACTCCTCATAAGCATTAATAATACAACAATAAGCTACAGCAGCAGTTCAACTCTTAACCGAACAATATTTAAAACTCATAATAAAATTACGTCTTACCAATATGTGGCAGGAAAACTGAAGTTCCGTGCGAGCGAAACTCCACGAAATAAAACAAGATATGTTCATATGGACACATCCCCCACGTACCTCTCTAGAAAGTTCGAAGTCACCCTAATTAGGCTACGGATTGGGCACACACAGATCGTTCATGGCCAGCACTAATGAGTGAAAATGACCACCCTCCCCCCACAATTTGTCCAACACGCGGCACCGATCTATCAATTAAACACACGATGACCGAATGTCGATTATGCTTCGGACCGAGATTGGCCTTAAATCTTTTTGAACACCTGTCAGAATCACTAAGCCTCAACAGTCCAATCGCTCTCTGCAGATGCCTTCAAGTTTGTCACAGAGACAAAACTGCAAAATAAAACTGTAAAAACTGTATAAATAGGATAAATTTGTTGATGTAAATAATGTAAAAAAGATACTGTAAGCCATTGCAATGGCTTGACATGTAGGTATTATTTCATTCAAGTTTTTTTTTCTCCATTGATTGTTGCATATTTTCACAAATTATTATTCAATAGCATAATGGCATATATATATATTTAATCACGCCTGATTAATAATTAATGTCGAAGATATTTTCATTGGTCAAAATATTATATATTATAGTTTATAATATTATTATATTCTGAGTATTATTGAAGTAGTGCCTAACCTAAAATTGCATTCAAACCAAAAACTTAATAAAATAAGGCACATTAATTTTTTTTTTTATTAGAAATAATATTGCTCTTTTTTGTTAATATTTACCAAATTTCATTAAATGATTATTTATTCATTTCAAATTCAAAAAAAAAAAAACTCTTCCATAAAAATAGAAAATAATTATTGCTAATTAATTGTGAATTCATATTCGGATACCAAAAATTGCATTCAGTTGTAATCAGTTGATGAATACATCTTACTTGTATCATTGATAAAATGCGTATGCTAAATCCTATTTATAATAATAGTTAATACTGGTCCGCACCGTACAAAATGGACCAACGGGAGCGTGATGTAGCTAAATTGCCTATCCAAGGCGCCGAGTTATCTAACGATACTACGCGTCACTATTAAAATAATATTATAAAAATAAAGTGCACCTCAGTGAATATGATAATATTGTATAACAATATAATATGATATATAACCCGGATATCAGTAGACAAAATAATAATAATATGACGATTGCTAGTCGGACACAACGATGTACATTGGTGTAATCACTTGAGAATAATATTTCTCGAGCATATGCTTAATAATCGTGGCCACACGTCTTCATAATATTGTGATTTATGTCATAAAACAATTTTTGGAGAGTTCAGCTTAACAATTATTAACATGTTATAGACGACACGCATTTCGATCAGATGCGATAATAATCGATTGATAACAGTTAAAATATGTTCAACTATTACCTATATGCATAATATTCTTAATAATAATAAATATTTTATATCAGCGGTTCTCAAACTGTTTTGTTCGCGGAGCCCTTATATTCCTAAAAAAAAAAAATACGGAGCCCTAAAAATCAGAAATGTCTATACGAGACAACATAAATTTATAAAAAATGATGTAAATTTTAAATGATTTGCTTTTTACTTTTATTTTCTGTAAAATACGAATATATACAAATTATTTAATTAATATTAATAATTTAAATTTAATTAATACAGATATTCTCAGGGAGCCACGGAGCCCCTAGACTACTCTCGCGGAGCCCTAGAGCACAGTTTGATAACCGCTGTTTTATATGAATAATTATTATTGCCTTGTTTCAATTACCTAATTATTTATAGTTAACACATTTTTTGTGGTTTTAAAATAATTTAATGTTGTTATGTAAAAAAAAAAAAAATTTTGGACATTCTAATAAATATTTGACCTATTAATACTTGTAAACAAACTGATCAATCTCGTTCGTCTTCTATCCGTATTATTATATTATTATAAATTTATTCTGGTCAACCATCTGATAACCAAACTGTTCCAATAGATCGAAGCATGCCACTCAATCTACGGTGTAAGCCATCATCGATGGACATCGCGTGAACTATGACCACAAACGTTGAATCGAAGATGATCGTTGAACATGACGGACGATTAATTATTGCCAACTAAACGACCGTCACAACGTACCTATAGATACCGTAACAGTAGTCTGATACGGTGTGAGTAGAGTACTTCATCGTATTTGTAGATTAACTTTCAGAAGAAAAAAAACGATAACTTTGGACCGTGACCCGCAGTGCACATCGACTCGAGAAACTTAAAGTTATTCTAAAGCGATCAAAAACGACAAAAACGCACAGGTCGATAATATGAGAAATTTTTATGAATTTATTTGAAAAAAAAAAGAAGTGACTTACGCGTAGACATCTCTTAAAAGATGTACGTTATCAACATTGTTGGTATACTTCGAACCGTCAAAAAAAAAAAATAAATAAAAAAAATAGTGACATTTTGGACCACTCCCGATGCTGTAGAAAATGGAATCTTAAACTTTTTAAAGCTGTAAAAAACGTATCAATTAATAAATATGAGAAATTGTTAGGCATAAAAAATTTTTAAAAAAAGCAGCAAGTAAGTTATAAGTGGATGTCGATCTTGCTGTACAGAAGGTTACAAGTGGGTTACTGTAATGGATGGTATTAACAGGTTGACTGCCATACTTAAACCTTAATATTGTCGCCGAGTGGGATCTAATAACTCTACGGTATATTTTACTGTCAGGCTTTGAAGTGTATTCAAACCCTACAGATCAAATTTATTTCTAGGCCGCGTAGAGGGTTTTGAGAACCATCGCAATACATAGTCTTATATGGAAAAATACTTTGACGTGGTCTCATTGGAATTTCTATGAAAGTAAATTTGATCCGAGCACATTTTTTTGTAAAACTTATATTTTTTATTTAAATCAAAAATCAAAATACAAGAGTTCATGAAAATGATGATGGCAATCTCGTCAACGTCTTTGTTGGGTTAATCCGCTCTACATGGCAGTCAACCAGTTAAATTTGAATTCAATGATATAATAGCATTGTATATGAAAAACGATTCTGAGTGGAGATGGTTTATCGGTCTATGATACTGTATATGTAATATTGTTATAATTTCCAAAAAAAAATAATGTAAAAACTATAAAATAAATTCCGAAATTAATCAAATAAGATTCATTATGCACCCAACAACCCAACTCACTCAGTCATACGCTCAGGTATACATATACAATTTATTAATAATTATTAATATAAGTCGTTAATCACATTAGATATTAATATTAGAATATAAAGTGTAGGTAGGTACTCTAGAAATTTAAATACCCACGAATAATATTTGTAAATTAAAACTATAACTAAAATTTTCATTCTTAATTATTTAATATGTAATTTCATCAAAACATCAACTCAGAATAACTATAAAAAAACCTGTGTTTAAATAGCTTTAAGATTTTTTTGTAGCACAATTTACTACTTACGCGGAATCTTGTTTTAAATTTTCAATTCTTAGCTTTACAATTTAAACGTTTTATAAATTTTGAACAGCTAAAGAATTTGTAAATTTTCAATTAAATACATGTTTTAAACATTTGAACTTTAAATGCTTATAAAAAAAAACGTGCCCTTGTATTTTTAATATTTTCCAACTACTATTATATAAACTCATTGGAAACATTGTATTAAATTTTCAAGTTTTTTGACCTCACGGATAAAATTTTATTGACATTTATCGAATACAAACTAAAAAAAAAACGGAAAATTTCAAATGTCTATAAATATTTTAAAAGTTGTTGAAATATTTTGAAAATTTTATCAAATATAGCAATTAACAAAATAAAAATATAGTGTGAATTTCAAGTTTCTAAAATTGTTTGTTTTTGAATAATATTTAAATAAGAAATCAGTACACAAGAAATTGAGTGAATATCCAATGTCATAATTCAAATGTTCATTAAAATTCAATTTGACTATCCGGTAGACATTTTTTTATTTGGTAAAAGCAGACAAAGTCATGAAGAATTTTTATTAAATTTTCAAATCTTAGAAATAAAAAAATAAATTTTTATGAATTTCTATCTCAAAATAAATTGCGAATTTTCGGGATTTTTACGTATTTTTTCAAAATTCGAATTTCCAATGTTTAACTTAAAATATTGTTACTGTGTATTTTTAATGTTTTTTGATTGTCGTTGTAACGATATGTAAGCTTTGCACTAAATTTTGAAGCTTTTTTACCAAACGAATAAAATTTTACTGTCATTTATAAAAAATAAACTAAAAAGGTTTGAAATATTTTGAAAATATTATCATGTGTAGAAAAAGCCATTATAAACATATTCAGTGAAAATGTCATGTGTCTACGATAATTTGTTTTAGAGTTACACCAATATCTAAAATTGAGTTTCTCAAAAATTGATTTTGCGTTAAAATTCCCGTTTTTCCTCAATTTTTTTGTGGTTTTTTTCGGTGCTTTTGAAAACTATTGGGAATTTCGAAATTTCCACCGCACCAACTAGATTCACTTTCCAACCGGAAAAGCTACTGAAGTTGAAAATCGAAGCATTATTTCGACAACTTACCGTGTATACAGACACAAAAAAAAAAAAACACACAATAACATTGTAAAATCAATACATTCATGGCTCTGCTCAGAATCTAATAATTATATAAAAATCACCAAAAATTCGTTAGGATATATTTTTATTATTTCTGTTTGAAATCTTTCCATTCACTGTATCCGTGTAAACAAAATAAAATGTTGCGTTCATACAAAATAATAATTATTTGTATCGCGGTACGAAGTGTGTTATTTTTTTTTATGAAACACAAATCGCGGGTTGACGCAGTAAGCTTCGCGCAGCAGTCTAAATCTATATCCACCTGGTCATTAAGATGTGAAAACATTCACTTTTTATTCGCCACGAATAGTATTATATTACCTTACACGCTGCAGTGCGGGCGAGTTCGAACAAGTCACGACATAATCTCGGCAACGCGTGCCTCGCCGGGGATTTCAAAAAGTTTACAGAAAGTTAGATTTTAATTCTCCGAAACTGTATGGATTACATTAAATAACGACCACGGCGAATGACGAATGTCTTGGATGTGGAATAATAATATCCGTGTTGGCGTTCTAATGTCTTACTTTTGTTTTATGATCAAAAAAGTTTTGATTAATAACAACTATGATACAAAATGCGTTAGCCTACTACACAGCTCACGATTATTCAGTATTCAAGCTGAAATTATTCTGTTTTCTAAAAATTGATGTTTCATGTACAGTGTAAACATATCATGTCATATTTATTATGAAATAATACTTTTGGGTACAGAGTGGGACGGGTGTGTGTGTGTAATGGCACATGTCGTACTGTGTTGCTGAATGATATTAAATTTATACCCTCAACCCGTAACAAATATCAGCCAGTCCATTACAGCCGCCAACCTCAAAATAACAAATATAATTAACACTTAGACTTGGTAACTACACAAACATGTAATTAATTGTTTCCTTTTAGACTTTAAGCCCAATGGCCTACGTTTCCGAGAGTATATTATGTAAAATTGAAGAAAAAAATATATATTAAATTCAAAAAAGCGACGTCATCTCGGAAGTAATAAAAATAATATATGAACAATCGGTCGTTTTGGATTTCACCAAAACATGGACGTTAACAGTTCGATTATTATCAATATTGATATATCGAGTTATAATTTCTTGTAGGAAGTCAGAATTAAGAAATATGCAGCTATACGCCGTTTAGAGAATAATTAATAATAACGAACAAAAAAAAAATATTTTTTTACATTGTTTGGCGTTAATAAAAATGAATAAAAGTTTTCGACGGAATTAAATCGATTTAACCAAGCGGAAATATTTTTATTATTGTTATTATTGTTAAGTGAAATATTATATTTATTTTGAGTTTATTACAATCATTATATTTAACTTATATTTAAAACAAAAAAATTATTAGTATTAATTTTCCGAATTTTCCGGCGTGATCACTTTATAACCTTTATAACAATTATTATAATAATAATACGTTCTCAGTGGCTTGGTGAAGCGCGGTCGTACGCTCATCTGCAGAAACGCACTGAGCGTACGTACCGGCCGCAGCTGCTGGCTTCCGGATGGGTGACCACCCGAGATTTTTAGCAACATATCCTTGCTACATATACACAAACAAACACGCGTTACAACCCTACCCACTTAAAAACCTACAAACAAATACTCAAAAATAACCGCTACCGTACCATTCCACATCCAATGGCCTATGTTGCCGCGGGTTCCCCATCACTTAGAAAAATAAAAATAAACGTTCTCGTGGTTACTTTACTATGATCGACTGACTACTGTCATGAGCATGTAATACATATTATAATAAAATATACCTGTCCTAGGAACCGTTCATTTCTGACAAACAACTCAGAAATCGCCCGAACCAGCTTTATTTAAATTTTCCTTGTTAGATAAATTAGACTTTGTTTCCAAAATTTAGAAAATAATAATATGAAACGTGTATAACCAAAGGGTTTTCGTTTGAAGAGAATCATTATTATCCGCTTTGCATTCATCTAAATATCCGTCTAAAAAAAACGTATAATCATCAATAGCTGACGATAATTAATTTTTTAGTAATTTTTTTTTTCCATAACAATATTATAATCAAACGTTTGATATTTTAATAGGCAACATAATATAGTTTTTCTTGTTAACATTTTATGCAAAGTTTTTTGTTGTTATTTTTCTTCCAGGCTTAATTATTATTATTTTTCCACGATAATATTATTAAAAGTATAATATCTGCTATTGAGCAACGACAGGATGTGAAACACCTAATGCGTATTTCAATATGCGAAAAGATGTTCTCATACATGCCGCACGCTTTTATGAGAATATATTATTCTCGCTGAAAACATCTCTCCACATAACGCGAAATTTTCGTCTGTCAAAAATAAACAAACGTGCAGTTTAATGTCCGTAAAATTCTAAACAAACAGACGAATATTCCGATTAAATGCGATTCGAACAAACGCAAAACTATTGGATGGCGCAAAGGAAAAGGGTGTGTCGAATAGTTTGTACTGCGAGTAATTGTTTAAAAAACAAAAAAAAAAAAAAACAAAATAATATTGCGATATTATTCACACAGCGACGAATCCAACAAATCGATATTGACTTATTACTGTCGGCCGCCCCCGGACGGGGTTCTTATGAACAAGTTGTTTCGACGGTGTTCGTGATTGTACTCGCAATCCCAGACGATAATTCCATTGGAGGCAAAAGTTGTACCGTTCCACATAAACGCTATCTGATTGTGACGTACTTTTTATTACCGTTTGCCTGCACACGTATTTGGGGCCTGCAACGTACCCAGGAGGGATGAAATCGTGGTCGTGCGTGTGTGTGTGTGTGTGTGTGTGTGTGTGTGTGTGTGTGTGTGCGTGTTTGCGTGTGTGTGCGTGCGTGCGTACGATGTGTCGCAACATTGTATTCACAGGTCTCGCTGATTGCGGGCGGCGAATGTTAAGTTTTCCGTTACCTCCAATCGCCAGAATATTGTTTTTAATCAGGTTTAAATATTATATATTTCTGTGAATTCAGAGTTTTTTTTGTTTTGTTTTAACGCATCGACGATTCGTCTCACGTACTGTCAATATTGGAACGCGCAAAATATTGTCTCAAATTCAATACAATAATGAGTATACATTTTCAAATAATTTTTATCACCAGCAAAGTCAGAAGATGAAAAACAAAAAATGATCTATTTTATAAAACGTACGGCCTAATATACACTGGTCGTATTTCCTAGTTAATAATTATTTAGAACGGTGTTTCTCAATCTGTGGTACGTACGTTTCATTACTTGCTTCGTTTGATAGCAATAATAATGGTTATGCATATTTAATTTTCCATTAACAGTGCATCAAACTGCGAATTCAAACACACAATTTTATTTTCATAATGTTTATTTTTATTTTTATTTTTTTTTATTAATGATACCCTCGGCAACATGGGCCATTGGGTTTAATGTGAGAAATATATATAAAGAGAAAAAAAATTACATGAATTGTATCTATATCTAAATTAATCTAAATTTTGGTTAGAAGATTGGCGGCTGTGATGAATTGTATGACGTTGGTAATGGATTGAGGATTGTTGTTCAATATTTCTGAAAGTGATGATTCGGGTAGGTTGAAGCTTGTACGGGTACTGAGATATGTTCGGCAATCGGTGAGGATGTGTTTAATGGTTACTTGAACACCGCAGGTTGTGCGTATTGGAGGTTCTTCCCTGGACATAAGAAAACTGTGGGAGATTTTTGTGTGACCTATTCTCAGTCTGGTTATTATTACTTCGAATTTTCTATGGATTTCATAATGTTTAATTTTCATAATTTTTATATGATTTTATGATATATGATTCGAATTCTACACAAACGAAGTTGTGGGTGGATGTAGCTTTATAATAATATTTGTACCATCGTTATGTACATGCATATGATACATATAATAATATTATATCTAACATAGAAATGTCGTGTCACAGTGTTGTCATTGAACAAAATATTGAGATTTACGACAGAGATTTTTACTTATAAATGGTTGCCATGGGTTTTAAAACTGTTATAATAATAATTATTGGTCGAAAATGGTGGCTATTGATTATAGGAGAAATAATTAGTAGAAATTAGTATTTTAAAGTACTCCGAGTTGTACTAATGTATAGGTATACTATATTGATAATATGCTACTTGATATAATATAGCACATTGTTCGCGATCCAACGTAGTCGGGTTGCCCTGCACTAAGGTGGCTGAATCTTACTGCTTCGTGTTACATTCAAAATGATTTGAACAGTCACAATTTCTTAAAAGGGTCGTCATTTTTTAAGGTCAAAGAAGTGCACGAGGTCAGCTAGTTATATAATAAAAAATGAAAATTCAATAGGTATGCGGAATGATGGGTGCTCCGGCTTCCCTCCCCACCTTCTCGCCATAAATCCATCCAGCTATAAATATAATACGTCATCGTCTATTCAATAAAATAATAACGAGCATAATGTAGGTATACGGTAATGGGTTTTGCAGTAGGTAGTCATATTATTATTTATTTTTTATTTTATTTTTTATTGTTATCAATAATAAAATATCAACACAATAATAATAATGTTCACCGTAATTATTAGAAATATTATTAACCGACGCAAAGTAGTTAATATTTGTTTACGTGTGGCTAAACAAAACGCTGTATAATAGTTTTAATCAAATTTCAAGTTTACAACAGTCGACGCTTATTTCCACGCGCATTGTGTACTGCAGGTACCTCATCTGTACATTAAACATGACAATACACAAATGATAGAATGTAAATGTATTTATTGTTCTCTTGAGGGATTCGAATGAAAAATAACGAATAAACTAAAGCTGCAGAATTTTACATTGTGATGCCAACCACTGCTGCTCGGCGAGCGAAAAAAGTTTCTTTTTAAAAATATATCACAGGCTGTGGCGTTTTCACAATGGCCGAGACATAATAATATGTATATTTTTTTTTCGAATTAAAAATGATGATAATATGACAATAATATTTACCGAAAGTGAAAATAAAACATTAAATTCTAAGTGGAATCAACCCGCAAAACAAAATAAAAACTATCGGAGGAAGTAAGATCGAAAAAAATAAATAATCAACGCGTGTTTTGATGATAGGCACGTTTTTGACTCAGAGCGGTTGCGACTTACATCGACACCTGTTTTATATGGTGTTTGATAATCCAGTTGGTTTTATAACGGTTATATTTTATCAAGTCAAAAATGAGATATTATGAGCGGGTCTACAATATGCCGGAAAAGCTATGCAAATCCGCAGATATTGTAAGACGGCTTAGCTGGTGCAGTATTATACATCAGTATTTAATCGAATAATATCATCAAGACGTTACGATTATAAATTGTTATGAAAGTATAAAAATGGAAAAATATAATATTATGTTCATTTTATTATATTCATACTTATATATATATATATATATATGTATAATATGTCAGCTAGAAGACCGTGCAAATGGAAATATGATTTATGTGGACGCAAGCGAGGAATCAATAGCTTTTTTTTTTATTAGCTTTTTATTCTTTGTAAAAATAATAAAGTATACGCACACATGTCGTTCAGTGTGCGGAAGTAGAAAATAATGTTCAGGTAAATGGAAATTTAAAAAAGAACCTCATTATTCAATGCAAAATTCACGGCGAGACGTAAACATAATAATAATAATAGTAATAATCATATGCTATACTGTTATCGATCTTGTAAAAATAATATTATATTTCATTTAATCTGTTACTTGATAGCAGAATATTATATTGATACGATTTTACAGTTCTGACAAAAAAAAAAAAAAAAAAAAAAATGAATATTTTACACGATATAAAAAATTTCAAAAATGTACCCATAGATATTTTATATTTTGCTAAATAACTAAATGACTAAAACCGTGGTATGTTTAGCTATTATATTATATTATTATAAAACATTAAATGAAAATAATGTACGCGACTGCTCGTGTACGGTTTAATTTTGGGAAACACGACGGGAGAAAAATCTGCAAAAAATAATTATATTTGTATATTAATAATTGTGTACCTACGTTTGAGCATGGCGTCCACCGCGTTAAAATAATATTACTTCAAATTCGCGATAAATCACTTGTTTTGTTAAATCAAGAGTAAACGTTTTGACGACTATTAATTATTAGCCTATGTTATGACGATAAATATTCCTCTGCCTGCCACCAAAAAAAAAAAAAAAAAAATTAATAATAATAACAAAAACGAAAACAATATTATACACAATCTAAAAAATATATTATAATAGCTAGATAGGCGTACTGTCTACGCGTGTATTAACTGAACGATGATGGATGGCAAACACTTTATAACATGAGCCAGAAAACTGTAAATGTGTTGGAAAAACTTATTATCTCTTCGTCGTCGTCGTCAGTATATGATGTGAGGCACAGCAGTGTAATATTATTGTCCTATTCCGTCGTCGTCAGAATCAAGACGGTAATGTCGACGCGAGCACGTGTTGTTTGAATTATGCGCGTTTTATTCTGCCCGAAAGACGCATCGTCGTCGTCGTCGTCGTCGTAATACCCATCACGCGATTCCTGACCATCCACGCACATCACATACCCACAACGCACCCATCACGCACCCACCTCCAGTGGGTACCGACTATATTATTGTTCGCACTACTCAGACCTACGGCGGCGGTGGCGAGTTAAATAATTTGCTGAACATAATCGAAATCTCCATCTCTATATTATAACACATACTTAACCAGAAAATAGGATTTCCAAAATGCGACTGCTATTTCGATTTAACTCACATCCGGCACTGTGTGTGTGTGTGTGTGTGTGTCGCGCATTCATGTCCATTCGTTCGGTTCAAAACGCCATCGTCGCATTTATCGCATTTCGTTGAGTGTTTGGACTTCGAATCTTGTACTCGGTTATTGATGATATAATATTTGTACCCTTCCCCCTCCCCGCCACTCCACCAGCTATTTGACCTATATATAATACGAAAGCAACAAAAGTTTACTCGAATTAACAACTGTTTTTCACTGATGATGTGATATTGAAATCAATATAATATTTACTTACCCGTATGCATGTACGACAGTTTCCATCCGCGACGATATTTATGATAACACGATAAAATTACCAGTCGAGATTTCGATGACTCTAATCAGCTCGAAGAGGAATGAAAATAAATTTATTTTGGGCTATACCTCAAACACAGTTTGAAAACACTCCAAGGGGGATGGGAAAAAAATTGTGTTATCGAGAGTTAATACTCTGTGTTATTTTCACACGAAAATAAAATGATCAAAAATAATAGTTATAATGTGTGTATACTCGGCTATTCCATATCTTGGGCATCGACGACCGTTCAGACATCGGTTTCATCAATATTCTGTTGAAAAAACTTCAATTCTCTGAAGGATAGGCAACAATAACCACTATTGAACAATGACTCATTATTTATAGGGTGAATGAGAATCGGTTATTTTCATGTTATACTGTTGTCGCGATAGTGGCCGCACTGGTGTTTAAAACGGATTTTGGCAACCCATATTAAGTCGTTACCCAGTCGGCTGTCCGACACGGTCTGCAGTTGAACAGACAGTTCACACGATGATGAACCGGTCGATAGTTATATAGGTATAGGTATCTATATTAATTCACGTCGCATTCGTTCGGTTCGAAATTTCTTGAATTTTGACGAGTGTTTGGATTTCGAGTTGTACACGGTTTATTGATAATCGTAAGCCTTCTTCAATGTGAACGACGCAGCGTGTTTGGCGACTACTCTTTTTACCACCGACAAAAGGAAAACCAAAAGTTTCTTCGTGACGATTGTTTTTCACTGACAATAAGTGTATTACTCATGCATTAATATTACTATTCAAAATTATTCTCTTCCAATATATTATTATTATATAGTCCACTGGATCTTTTTTTTTTGTGCTCAATTACAACTAAAGCCAAAACAATACTCAAACAGATAAAGGACGGAGAAGGAAGGAGAAGACGGTTTTAACAGAGTTTCACGACGAAAGTAATATTGTGCTCGATAGTTATAATATACGACGATGATATTTGTAATTAATGTTGATTGTATTTCATATGGATGATTCGACGTAAGGCAATATTTCAGAAGCATTCGTGAAACCACGTTGTCTGGTGAGATGTATTTTTACGTTTATACTGCTGCAACAACATAAAATACAACAATCGTAGAATTGACAAAATAAACGTTATTGAGTTTAAAACCAAACTTAATTTGTTTAGTTTTTATTAATTGTGTTTGAAAAAATAAAAAATTACGACTTTCTCATGTGCAGTTCATACGAAAAAATTTGAAAACGCATACTCGTGTAAACTTCAAGCATTTACTTCAATAATATGCACCAATGTATTATATTATGGATTATACATTAAACGAATTACATTTTAGTCTTTGAGAAACGCACAAAATAACTGATCGTCGAGATTGAAATATTTCTGTCCTATAGAGTGTGCTCAATGCAGAACTATAGAAGATTCAGACATCTGATTCAATACAAATATATATTATATAGAGTTACCTACCTACCTATTTTGAATTGTTTGATACTATTGCGAGAGTTAAATTCCTTAGAATTGTAATATTGTATAATTAATAGACGGTAAACGTACCTATCTATGGTTGAATTCATGCAATGTCCCGCAGACACTTTGTTCGTAAACCAGAGAATCGTAAAACCATGTCATCTCTTTGGAGATTATATAATAATATTGTATAATTGGGTATTACCATTATTAGTTTAATGTTATCAAGCAAGACGATGAATCACAATATTGATATCAATCAATTCATTTTCGTTTTCAAACAAAATCACCGAATGAAAGCTATACAATATCAATAATTACGATTTATACCATATAATGTGTTTAAATGTATTAATATCATTGTTTGACCATGATAATGATAAATATTATTATCCTTTAAAATCAACCGAAATGCGAATAATCAGTAATAGGATAATAGCATTTCGATTATTAAAATAATTATTATAATAATCCTATTTGCACACTGTATGCTCGCGCAATTAGACGAGTGCGCTCTATTATACTGATAAGCGACACGTCACTGAAAATATTTTTTGTCGATAATTCGAAATGCGAAAATTATTCATACATTTATGCGTATAATACTATTTACTTATATATTATTCTATATATTGTATTGATCTCGAAAGTTTTAGCAACTATACTGTAAACACAAGTTGTGCTTCGAAATATTATATGAAAATCTATTCGGTCGGTGGCCATGAAGAATACGCTACGCGTGTAACACACAATACACAAATCAAAGTTATTCCAATGGGTTTCTAACGATTATAGGTTTAGCAATAAAACAAATGCACGAGTTCTTTGTTCGACCATTTAATGGCAAACGCTTGTTTTTTATTGCCTTCAGATATAGTCTCTTATTCAATACAATATTTAGAATGGTGCGCAAGGTATGACATTTCAAAAACTATTGCCTTTCAAATATAGATGTATCTTTATACATAGCATAATCGTTTCCCTCGCCACTGTGTTATTTTTTCCTCGCCAAAACGATATTGCAAAAATACCAATAATTCGACGCTATAAAAATGTTATATAATTATATAACCTCTGATTCTATTTCAAAATATCCAATTCGTATCTAAATATATGCTTAAAATGTCTTCGGGATTATGCGTCAATAGCGTCATAGCTGTTCATATCGAAAAGTGTTAATTTACGGTTGAAAATGTATTTAAAACTTTAATAAATGAGAAAAATCTGTACAGATTATGTTAACTGATCGGGTACCAGGTATAATGGTAATTTAATTGGCTTATCACCAATGTTGCAGGTACCTACAACATTTTTTATTTTTGTTTTTCGCAGTTATTTAAAAAAAAAAAAAAACAATTATTAATATAAATATAAAAATAATAATTTTCCTCATTATTAAACTCGAAAAAATATGGAACGAGGCGTTTGCAATGATTTAACATACTGTCTCTTTTATTTCACATTGTAGTATTATCAGAGCATTTAGGGACATATTATTTGGTATATGCACTTGGTGAATAATTTTAAATATTTGTATTTTTAGGTATTGTGAGAGATGCGCAATGCTGTGTGGATTATTATCATTATTGAAAAACGTGTTAAAAAAAAAAAAAAAATACTTAAAATAGTATAGGCTTAGAGTGCTTAAATATTATAATGTACACATTCCCCCTGAATAAAATACAATTTTCGTTAATAGAATTACATTTTACAGGTACCTATTTACAATTTTCAAGTTCCATAAATATTAAAATATAAACGCTAGAAGGTAGAGCACATAATGTGATAAATAACGTCATGCATGCAGTGGACAAAAAAAAAAAAAAAAGCGGGTAAATGGATGTCTCTCTGCTGTACATTAGGGGGTGGGATGGACCTCTGACTAGGGTAGGTTAAATTTGAATGCAATGATAGATATCATGGTATACGAAAAACGATTCTGAACGGAGATGATTTGTTAGTCTAGGATATAATATTATATTTAAATATTGTCATAATATATTCTATTTTGATACAAATATTTTTTTTTTCAATTAAGACGCATTTTACATAAGGCATGGTTAATCAATTTTTCCAAAAACATTGCATGTAGTTCTCATAATTCAAAATATCTTATATTATTATCATAGATATACTTATACCTGGTTTGAGGATAAATCGTTATCATTACGCGATTTCATAAACATTTAAAACTCAAAGGCTCAAAACATTTTTCTATAACGACGCTTCAAATTTTCTCTATAACTATTTGAAGCAAAACTTATGGAAAACTTAGTGTTGTATTTTTAATCCTTAGTTATAAACACAAACAATTTTATGATTTTTCAACCTTAAAATAATTTGCAAATATTCACGGTTTTGAAAACTGTATATAGATAACACTAACAGAAACATTTGGTGAAAATGTCAAATATTTACAGTGATTATTTTTTGAATTACAAGCATATAAAAAAATCGATTTAGTCAAAAACTGGTTTTGCGTAAAAATTCCCGTTTTTCTATCACTTTTTTCTTGTTTTTCTCGATTTTTTTGAAAACTGTTTGAAAATGTTTACTTTTGACCTCTATAACGCAACAAGGATATTCACTTTTACATCGGAAACCACCCCTAAAGTTTGAAATTGAAGCATTATTTTAACTAGTTATGCTGTACATAGACACAAAAAAAAACACACACACACATCATTGTAAAATCAATACATTCATCACTCCGTTCAAAATATAAAAACTGCTGTAAGGGACTGCAAGGGGTTGTAAGAGGATATAAGGGGGTGTAAGGGCCTGTAAGGGGCTGCAAGGAGCTGTAAGAGGCTGTAAGAGGCTATAAGGGGCTGTGAGTGGCTGCAAGGTGCTGTAAGGGGCTATAAGGGTCTGTAAGGGACTATAAGGATCTGCAAGGAGCTGTAAGGGGCTATAAGAGTCTGTGAGTGGCTGCAAGGAGCTGTAAGGGGCTGTAAGGAGCTGCAAGGAGCTGTAAATGGCTTTAAGAGGCTATAAGGGACTGTAAAGTGCCGTAAGGGGCTGTAAGGGGCTGTAAGATACTGCAAGGAGCCGTAAGGATGTTAGAAAAATAAACGATGTTTCGTATTAATGATATTTTACGTATTTAACTATACGTATTAATGTTATTTTCGAATAAGATCTGATCATTGCAGTTCAAAATGGTTTTTCTAATTTGTTAACATTTTTACTAATTAGAAAGCGCCTGAAAATATCACTTCTACATTATAATGTTATTACTAATAATAAACATGTTAATTTTAACTGAATTTCGATGGAAATATATTTGTGACACTTGGATATTATATAGCTCGACGATTTCATGTAAACTTATTAGATTCGGTAATAGTCGGTGCTGCAAATGAGCAAATGCATGCGCGTTTTACGCGAATGAAATAAGTTTGTTTGGCTATCGGTATAATTAAAAAGGAATATTAACTCAAACATTAAATGCGTTTGAAAATACCATATAAAACTTTATATTTTTAAAGATTAATTAATTATGAAAACGACTGAATGATCTTGGTTAATTTGATGAGATTCATATTCAGTTTGAAGGGTTGATAATTTTTTTTTCTAAATAATTCTCATTTGATGATAAGAAAATCGTTAAATTATTACATTTTGCAAGGAAATTTTTTCTGAAAGATAATGTTCTTGAGTTGGTACTTTAGAGAGGTAATTTTTTGATTTTCGAAATAAAAGTGGTTAAAAGAGAAAAATATACGTCTTCACGATTTTATAATATTAAATAATTACGGACGACGTTTTCTACCAGAAATATTGCTTAAAATGAAAAATAACAAGAGATCTTTTTAGTTGTATTTTGGATTTTGTCTCTTAAAGTTTAAAGTTTGGAAAATTTTAGCCATTTTTGAGCTATTTAAAGACATTTTTATTTTGAAAGTTTTTTTGTTGTAATTCGGTTAAAAACATACGTATAAACTTGAAATTTGGGTTTATATTAGCCTTACCTAGACATAGAAAAATTTTCAAAACATTTAAGCGACTTTTGAGCTTTTCCTTTTATTTTATATTTTTTTCCATTTTTATGATATTTCCTAATTATAATAAATGATATAAATTAACTTTACTATTTATATAAATCGTTCTTAAGTTGTTCTTACAAGTTTACAACGCTTTGTTTATCACCATAGAAACAAATAAAACTAAATAAAAAAGATTCCCTCGTCCGCTCAGAACCGTTTTTTATCGAATGCATTCATTGCATTCAAATCGAATACAGTAAAATTACACTATCCTGTCCGAGGACTGTTGGACAAACATCCACCACCGAAATGCTGACCTACTTTTTTTATTATAATAGTCTATCATTTGCAGTAGTAGAAAATATGCAAAACATATTTTTAATTGTACATAATTAAAATGTACTGCAATGTTTATTGTTTCAGAAAAATACAAGAAATTAAACGATATTATAATTATTTTTTTTTTTTTTTTTTATTGATCAAATAAAAACTCGGCAACTACATGGCCATTAGTTACAGTTGTGGTATGTTTACATGGTTTAAGATTTTTACAACATTTTTTTTTTTTAAAGGGGATTACAATATTAAAGATAAGTTATAACAGTATGGTTTCTAAGTATTTATATAAGAAAGAAAAAAAACAAATGTGAATCATTAAATTAAATTGTAAAGACCTGTTGACTTCAAAAAAAAGATCATCTTATTGTTCTCCACAGCATTGGGTCCCAATGCGATGTCGAGGGTCGTGTCCAATCCGATGTTTTGACGTTCTTGCTGGTATTTTAGGCATTCTGTTATTATGTGTTTCACTGATATTTGGACACCACATACTTCGCATAATGGTGGTTCTTCCTTAGCCATTAGGTGCCCGTGTGTAAGTCGCGTGTGTCCTATTCTCAATCTGTTGAGTACCGATTCTTCTTTTCTATTTAAAGAGCTGTTTAACCACCTAAATGTACTGCTTTTGATTCTGTTAAGCTTGGTGTTTTGTTGTTTCCAAGTATTGAGCCATCTGGTGTTAGTTATGTCATTTATGTATTTTTTGAGATCGTTGTAGGTGGATCCAAGAATAATTTTACATACGGAGCTTGTGACTGCGAGCTTAGCGTGTTTATCAGCTAGTTCATTTCCTTCGATGCCGATGTGCCCGGGGACCCACATGAGAGTGATTTGTTTGTTTTTATGCAAGGCTTCATTTAATTTGTTCAGTATTTTTGTTGCTATTTCGCCGGGTTTGAACTGGTTTTTTATGCTATTAAGGGCACCCAAGGAGTCACTGAATATTATGTGGTTGGGGTGTTCATCATCTAAGGTTGTTTTGATCGCCTCAAGTATCGCTATTGCCTCGGCCGTATATATGGAGCAGGTGTTCGGTAGCTTCAATGTTACGTTTTGGTTCCTTAGTATTATTGAAATTCCTACTTGGTCTTGTGTCTTGGATGCGTCCGTGTAAACTTCTTGATAATCTCGGTAATTTTCTAATATGCTTTGAAAGTGTCTTCTGTAAATTTCTGGTGGAGTTTGTTGTTTTAGAAAGGAGCTGAGTTCCGTATTTATGTCGAAAGAGGAAGTCCATGCGGGTGGGGACAATTGTTCTCTCGTCATTGATTGATCCATAATAATGCCGTTTTTCCCTAGTTCATCATATAAATCGGAGTTTTCTAATGGCAGTGGTAGGTTGTTACATATATAGGATCTAACCATGTATTTAAGCGATAGGTCATTCCTTTTAATCTCAGGTATGGGTACGCCTGCTGTATTATATATGCTGTAAATTGGACTGCTGCGAAAAGCGCCAATCGCGAGCCTTAGTCCAGTATTATTGGTACTATCTATTGCATTTAAAATAGATCGGGATGCTGTTTTGTATATGTTTGATCCGTAATATATTTTCGATTGAATGGTTGCCTTATGAATTTTGATAAGTGTACTAGAGTCACCTCCCCAGGAAGTGTGAGATAATATTTTTAAAATATTAAGTGTTTGACTGGTAGATGTTTTAAGGTAGCGTATGTGGGTTGCCCATGTGAGCCTGCGGTCGAAGAAAATACCAAGTATTTTGACTGATTCTTTTGTTGGAATTGGAGTGTTGTCTAGTGTAATTATTAGTTCGCTGACATTTCTTTTTTTTGTAAATATGATGATGTTGGATTTAGTTGGTGAGAATTTGAATCCTGTCTTATTGGCCCATTCTGTTAAATTGTCGGTGGTTGTTTGTAGGAATTTTTGTATTGAACTTATATTGTTGCTACGACATGAATAACTGAAATCATCAGCGAACAAGTTGCATTTTACGGGTGGTGAGCAGCTTTTGGTTATGTCATTTATAGCTATAAGAAAAAGAGTTACCGATAATGCTGAACCTTGTGGTACTCCGTTTTCCTGGATGAATTCCTCAGAATAGTGATTGTTAGCTTTGACTTTGAAATGCCGGTCTATTAGGAAGTTGGTTATCAGATTGAGTATCTTGCCTTTGCACAGGATTTGGTTAAGCTTGACTAAGATGTTGTGTCTCCATGTTGAGTCATAAGCCTTGGATATGTCAAGGTTGACTAGCCCCATAATTTGTTTGTTCTTAAAGGTCTGATTTACTTCATGATTAATATGAGTAAGAGTATCGATTGTGCTTTTATTTCTTCTAAAACCGCATTGTTGCTTAGAAAGGTATTTGTCTTTTTCTAGTAACCAAGTGAGTCTGTAATTAATAATTTTTTCAAGTATTTTTGACAAGGTGTTTAAAAGAGTTATTGGCCTATACCCTTCGGGATTGAACTTATCTTTTTCATTCTTAGAAATTGGTATTATTGTGCCTTTTTTCCATGTGGTTGGCCATGAACCTTCAGTGAAAATTCTATTAAACAGTGCCAGCATTAGTTTTAAGGTGTTAGGTCCGAAGTTCTGAATAAAAATGTAAGGTATGCTGTCAGGACCGGGACTGTGACTTTTACATCTTGAAAGAGTGTATGTGATTTCTTCCATAGTGATTGGTAGGTTTAGTTGGCTTTGGTCCATCTTATTTTGGTCTATAGTATTTGGAATTGTTTCCAATTCGCATTTTCGTTAATATATTATAATTAGAATACTAATTATTATTAAATGTATTGACTTGATATTTTATGCAACACCAAATTTGGCATTGTAATATAGACGCTCCATTAATTATCCTTTGTTGAATTACCATAACTTCTACATCCATCTGTAATTAAAAGCAATTTATTCAAATTGATCGTAAACCATATAACTACAACGTCAGTCATTATTACCTTTTTAATTGACAATGTATGTTGACGTTCAAATTAATTTTGTAAATAAAGAATAAAAAAAAAAAATGTCTAAAATACTATATAATATGGTCTATATACAAATATATTTGTACTTATAAGCTAAATAACATGTTATAACACTGCAACAGGAGTGTGGTCAGCAATGGACGGCTTTTCCTATCAAGCCTTTACTGTTACACTTTTATCTGTCATTTATAATTTAAGCTACTTATACGATGTATGTATGGATTGTTTGATTTCAAATAAATATTTAAACAAAAAAATAAGAATAATAATCTTGTAACACAATAATATTAGATGATGATACACAAATAATATTTTAAGAAAAAACTTGCAGTACCTAGTAATATTATGATAAATTGTCATCCACGAGGTTTTAATAATTAATTTAATTTTTAATCTGACACCGTGGAAAAAACGAATTAGCATTGGGAATTATTCCACGAACAAAAATGTGTAAAAGGTGATGGTAATTTTTTAAGCCAATGAAGCGACGGAATCTTGCTCATTCGCCTGAATACGTCGACAAAATATCATAAAATTCAATGTGGGAGAAATTATAGCCATCACGCGCGCGCTCTCCTGACTACAAATCAAATCCGCCATTTTTTACCAATGGGTCGAACTCTGTATGGCGATAGCGAAATGCAACAATGACCAACGTCCTAATCGACTCCTAGCATGACTAGGAAAGTAAACATAATTATTAATTATATTAATTTTTAAAATGTTAATAAATTAGAGTCTATTATTTGTTACACAAAAGCACGTTTCCTCATCCGGTAAATCGCACTGACACGCCATTGTATATTGCTTTTACACCGTACTCATACCCAAAGGCTATATTATTTTCGTCCATGAATGATATGCGTCTTACAAGGCGTACGCCATTTTGTCGAACAACTAACTACAAACAACTATACAATATGTGGGTAGCTAATACGACAAACCAACGGAATTGCGACACTAAACTTTCAATATATTGTCTGATTCCGATGCGTATGTATTTTTAAGAATTTATATTAACTGACACTCGACGAGCTATTTATAACTGTTGAGAGTTTTGAAGTCACCACACCAAGTTATCCAGTGATGATTTTCTGACGTATAGTTTAAACACTGAGCACTGAAAACTTGTGAAATTTGACTTGAAAATACAATACAATCATTTTTCCCGATTTTTTTTGCGCGTGAGAGCTGCACCGAAAAAAATATCGTTAGTAAATTCAACAATACATAATATTGTAAACGGTTAACAATGTTTATATTGATTATTTGAAAATTGTTTATTAAAATAACGATATAATTTGTAGAAATAACACTATATATTGTCAATAAGAATAGATAAATTGTTCGATAAGATTATAATGAAATCTAGGATATATATTCATATATACAGAGTGTCCCAAAGAGATCTGACATTCTGACAAATGAAATAACTTTTGTTCTAATCAATATTTTTAAAAAATGTCTTTTAAATATAATCCATAGACACTTGCGCTACATTTTTAGAATACATTTTTTATTTTTTTATACTGAAAATAAAAACTTAAAAATTGATAAATTTTTTTCTTCGAAATATTCAATATAGCCAATTTGTAAATTTGATTTTCAGAAAAATTTATATGGTAAATTTCTTTAGGTAAATTATAGTAATTTATAGTTTATACATCATATATTTTTAAAATAAATACAATAAAAAAAATAATTAGAAATTAACATGCACTTAATTAAAAATGTTCTTATAAAATATTTTAAAAAAACTTTATTATTATTTGAAATTACAAGGTTTCTAACATAAACTAGATCATAATTTACTTAACGAAAATATTGATATTTAAAAAAATTCTAAAAAATCAGCCATTTGACTTAAATAAGTGTTTTTAACATATACATTTTTCTAAAAATCAGATTTACAAATTGACTATATTGAATATTTCGAACAAATTTTTTATCAATTTTTAAGTTTTTTATTTTCAATATTAAAAAATGTATTCTAAAAATGTAGCGCAAGTGTCTATGAATTATATTTAAAAGAATTTTTTTTTAAATATTGATTAGAACAAAAGTTATTTCATTTGTCAGAATGTCAGATCTCTGTAGGACACACTGTATATTATCTATATTTACAAGCAGTTTATCAAATCAATCATATTTGTTATTAAATTCGGAAATATGATAATTATTATTTCGATATTGACAATAATATTATTATATCGATAAGAATATAATACGTTTTTAAAGTCCAGTCCCCAGTGTTGTTTTCGCGCTTGTTGCACGCATTTTTACAATAATTATGCACTTATGATGCATTTATACAAAGTGTCCATAATTATTCGGTAAATTATTTTCTCTCACAGTTACGTTACCATTATTGTTTGGTGTGAACTTTCAAGCCAACTTACTTGCAGTTTTTTGTGACTTTGAACTTCAATAATAAACTAAAAGGTAAGTAAAAATTATATTTTTTTTTTTTTGTAAAAAGGCTGTTGGAGATTGTACATGTAATTATTCTTTTATATTTGTAATTAGTAAATATTATAGTTTACTGTCTTCCGTTGTGTGTTTTAAAAAATAAATTTAATGCTCATTAATATTATTATTTTGTATCTAAATATCTAATGTGGATAATGTCTCGAGGGTAAGTTTAAATCTCTAATCTTGTTTTCGATACTGTTCCCAAGAACCCTTCTATTCAACTCCTCAGAATACATTAGTCACACGATATCCTTAATATTTAATTTATAGTAGGTAACGAAAATCAGAATATATAATTTTATTCAATCGTTGCAATTTTTATTTGATGATAAAAACAAAGTACCTATCTTAAAACGTACATCATATATATACTAGTTCAACGTTAAGTGTATATTTTCTTTTTAAGATCAACAAATTGATATATTTCACGTTTATTGAACAACTGAAATATAACATATGATAACTAAAAACCAATTTCTCATAAATGAATCAAACGAATTTATAACAATTTTATTAATGTCCATCGTAATAATATCATGTCTACCAGATTAACTATATGTTGCGCAAGGTTATCATAAAATAATATTTTAATATCATTATGAAGGCATTATAGTGATTAGTAGTCAATCCACCTAATAAATTATACGAGTATATGTTTTGTGGGAAACTAATAATAACTATCGAAATCTATATTTAATGCACATGAATATGGAATATAGAATGTTCTTAATTATTTACTGTTTGGAGTATTGAAAAGCGCATCATTGCAGTGTTATTACAGTATTATTGTATTATACATTTTGATTATTTGAAATATTGTACGAAAATACAAAATCAAAATACGAGAACTGAATTATAAACAGAAACTGATTCAAAGATTAACATAATAATCACCAACAGTAGAATATAGATTTAGTTAAAAATGGTTTTATTGATTTTTTTTTCATAAATGAAAAATTTAAAAATGATTGTTTTTTATCACAGCCATCCATGTTTATTATTTTGTTAATTAACTACTACACTGGTAAATTAAACTTTCAGAGCTTTTTTTTTTTTTTTTGCTATTATAAAATTTTTTTCGACAAAAAACCAATCATTGTACGACGATAAATTAAATTAAAGCATAAAATAGTTTACGGGTTTAAAAAAAAAAAAAATAGCACCATCACAATTAACACAACTACGCCGGTAATAATGTTTAAACACTGTAATCTATCAAAGTTTAATTATTATAATAATAATTTGAAGCGAACAGCTATAAAAAAAAAAAAAAATACAACTTATATTAAAATAGCTAAATCATAACTTCAATTGTAATTTGCTTGCAATATTATTAAAATTATTGTTCATGATATATTACCATAATATTGTAATAGAGAATAATTTAATGTTTGTAAAATGTCGTATATGCGTGTTTATTAATATATTATTGTGTTGTAAAGTTGTTTTACTCAGCACTTTTAAAGGATTACAGAATGATAATTTTTGGTATGTTTGTTTTTGTGTTTTTAAGCTAAAATTGTCGAGACAAAACTTTTAAGCTCGAATTTCGTCTTATTCTTGATTATGTAATTTTAAAATGCATATAAAAAATATACTATGTTTATTATTACTATGATATAAACCACTACTAAAACTATAATATTAGGTTAGATTATGTGTTCATGTATAAAAGTATTAATAGTATTCTGAAATAATATATGCGACTTATATCAAATGCATTATAACCTAGCTGCAAGTGAGCTATTAAAAGTTATAGTAGGTATACAAAATGCATTATTAGTTGAAACTTTTAAAAATGTTATGCCGATTTTTATCCGATTTAATAATAATTAATCATTTACTATTTTTGAAACTTATCAAACTAGTAAGAATGCGTAACTTATAGTTTATATATATTACATAATATAATATATTGATGGTCATCTCAATAAAACAATATGAATAAAATAAAACACGTAATTCAAAATAGGAAAATGAACGAAAGTATTATTGAAGTTTTGTTTATTATTTCTCGTTTCTTAAAAAAAATATTTCAAGTTTACATGCAAAGAAAAAAATCATTTTTTACTATTACTTACTTTAAAATTCTAAAAATTTAAGCAAAAGATATATTTGGTACGTGATTTGTAAGATGTCTTATATTATATATATTTCTCTTTTGAATAATATATAACTTTATAACTCAAAAACTTTGCGAAACTTACATTAAGGTCGAGTTTTTTCTCTTTTATTTAGTCACTAAATATGTGTGGTATATAAATACATTTACAAGTAAAAATATAAATATACGTTATTTTTTAAAGTATAATACTTTGAGTTAAAAATAAATTGACACTTTAAAGATGAGCAATACTTTATTTAAACTTCGTTGAAAACATCTTAAGTATACGATTAAAAAGTTATTAATAATACACTTATAATTAAATGTATTAGTAAATCTCATAAGCGAAAATCAATACTTATTAATTTGTCTCAGTATTTAATGAATATTAAAATAACATAATTTGAAATTATTCCATCCTGATTCAAAAAATACGTCAAACTATTTTGTAAGCATAATAATTACTAAAACCATTTTGACTAAATGTACTTATAATTTTATTCCATCGAGTTAAAAGTTTGTTTTTTTTTATATTTATATTCCTTTTTGATAATATTATATAATAATATGTAATATAATAGTGAGCAAATATGTCTATGATTTAGAATGTTCTCAATGCAATTGACATCATAAATTTATTATCTGTATATTATAATTACCCATTGAAAAAGTCAAGTTTTATATTTGAATTATTATATGAATCATATATAAATATGACCTTTATGATTTTCCAGGAAAATGTATTCAAAAACCAATGTTACATGTCAAATTACTGTCAAAATACGTGACATATCTTATTTGAAGAACATATATTACTTGATTAAAACATAAAATAAGACAGGTTTTATTTTTACAAGTTGTATGATATTTTACTGTGAATTACTTTTCAAAATGTATGTGCTCATGTGTAGTTAATTTGTTATTCACGTTTTGAACGTCACGAAAAAAAGATAATAATCAAATATGATATTTTTCACTACTCTTAAGTAGATAAAATGTATAGATATAGTACAAAGAAGATCATAATATTATTGTATTTCCTAATAATTATATTCTTTTTTTTAGTCATTTCATGAATTTCATTTTTAGAAATTAAAAAAAAATGCACTGATGAACTCGATCAATTCAACATTTAAGCAAGCAAAATATGTATTTTTTTTTTTAAAAAAAAAACCTTAATACAGTGCTTTGGGTTTTCGCCTGAATATGTGTACTTATGGCTTCTAAATAATGTAAAATGTTAAGCTATCCTTTGAAGCGTATAGTATAATAAATGTACTCAACGAACAAAATATGTAATGTAGTAAACTATAGTCTAAAGTAAATTTGACAATTATTAGTCATCGTTTGAAAACCTATGGAAAGCCATTAATCAGAATTTTACCAAGTTTTATCATAATAATTAAATGAAATTTCAAATTGTGTATGTACTATGAATATGGGATGCCAAAAAGTTTTTAACGGAAATTCTTGTAACACACGACCCTGTACTATAATAATATAATATGTGAAGATTCATGATATGTAATATTTGCGTGAGACTTGTAATATTTATTAAAAAACTTAACAGTAATATAATGTTAAAAATATTATAAGCTGCACTTATTAGCAATAGTTAAGCTATAGTACTTATACCTACAAGTCAATAACTACTATGGATGATAATATTCCTGATAATATAATTTTTTGTATCATAAAAATCGGATGTCTTTTACAAAGTTCGGAAATTAAAATATTCAATTAATAAAAGAATATCAGATAACAATACCTATGCTGTGTAAAAAATAATATAATATTGATGCTTTGAATAATTGTTGAAAAACATTTCAGGTTTTTTGGTTGGTATTTGTACTGTTTGGAACAATGTGTTCAGTATCAATTTCATTTATTCATAAACATGAATATTTTTTTGAAAATATATATCTTATCAAATATATATATTATATAGTTGTGGCGTGGTGGAAAAATCTTCACATTTTGATGGAATTAGGACATAGTCCTCCTAAACTATAGAACCGTGTACAAATACCGAATGCACAAAAACAAAATAAATAATGTAACATTGATTTACAGCTGATATAAAAAAAGTATAGTGTTTCAAATATGAATAAATTATTTCTGAAAACAAAGTGATAGAACTACTACTGCAGCTATTAATAATGGCGGGAAATATAAACGAGATGACGAATATTCTACAATGAACTCTGTATCGTAAAATATATATTTTACGACGAAAATGATAGATGATACAGTTTAATCGCCAATTCTTGAGAAAAAAAAAAATATCAAATTGAAGGTCTGAAAATGAATGAAATAAAATATAAAATGCAAAGTTACTCCAATAATGAATATTTTAGATATGAAACATTGAATTAAAAAAACGTACCTTGACAATAATTATTCAAACGCTACATATTATATTGATTTTACATTGTGTTGAGTAGAGTAACGGAAATATGGTGTATAATATTACGGTAAACGATTTATCACATGTTTTAACAAGTAGATTTTACTAACCGACTATATAATGTTATTATTATGTATGTATCACAATGTTTTCTCTACCCTAAGATTTCCAACTTTATGACAAAAAAAGTTTTTTTTCCATCGCATGTATTAGAAAATAAAAAATTTACATTACTAACATTTTAGTGATATGTTTTTCTCAATGTAACTGTTTTAGACAATTTAAATGATACATAATATCAATCGCTTTAAATTTATGAAAAATGTAACTCCTCAATTTTACGAACCTAATCTTCAAGGTTAGGTTCATCAAAACAATAAATGATACTGAACAAAATATTAAGTTAATTTACAGCATACAAATCTGTAACAAAATGTTGGCCTATATTATCATAAGTAATGAAGTATACTTAAATGTATCATAATAATATATTTTATAATATTATTAGATATTTTCAGAAGAAGTTGCATCATAAAGACTTTTATCAATTGAATTCTATAAAAAATAAAAATATGGATAATTTTATTAGTTCAAGACTTGACTAATATATTAATTTTACATAAAAATGTTCTATGTTGCGTGCATTTTCTTTATTGGATAATGTACAAAAAATCATGTTTTTTTTTTTGTATATTCGCGATAAAATCTTCTACTTCAAAGCATATTATGATGTTTAGTTTGCATTATTTCAATGTTCTAAATGAAATTTATTGAGTTGGTTAATCTCCCACGATCGGCGCTTTTAGGGTTTACAGCGTAAAGCCGTAAAGGTCTTAAAAACATTCTATTGTACTTACCTTCTGTAATGGCAGCAGAGTTAACGTAACATTTTATGTCTGATTTTATGCACATACACTAAATTTAAATTTTGTTTCTTATGACTACAATTATGAAACGCTTAAAACCAAATGATTCTTTCAACATTTCCCCGAAAAATATAATAAAATTACAATGTACGATTTATCCGATTAACAAAGATTCATCCTGAAAACAGTGAAAGAAAATAATCAGAATGCAACTGAAGTTGAACTTGGTGAGATTTTTTTTATCAATATTTTTTTTAGTAGAAACTCCCAAGTTCAATATCTCTGAACTAATTAAATCCTACTAGCCAATGTTAGTTAGGTGCTTATTTTAACGTTACTTTTACAATCCAATTAATGGTATTTTGAGTAAGAGATAATAGAATATAGTCTAGTGATAATATCTTTATAGTATTGTTTAAAATCGCTTATGTAACTTATTTAATTGAGGAAGTAATTAAAAACTAACTAAATTAGAATTAAATAAATTATTATACTATGACATAACATTTTATTGCATACTGTCGTATATTGTAGACAGTCGTCAAAACAATATTATTATACGTATACATACATGTATGTGTAATTTTAATTGTAAATATTATTAGCATAGGTCAGTGAAGCTAGATATATGCTGAGGTAGCATACATATTTCCTATAAAACGTCGCCAGACACACAGGCGCGAGTATAGTCCCGTTGTCGCAGAGTGATTCGGCGAGAACGTAGGTACGACGGTTGTACGTGTGAAACGGCGACCACAGTTGTACGAGCTAGGCAATCTGGATTTGCTAAGTGTTTTATTTATATTTGTTTTAATTCATTATAAGTGTTTCCGACCTGAAAAGTCGAGTTTAATATTATTATTTCAAGTCTTCTTCGTTCGTACATTTATACCGGAACAGTGTTCTGCAGACACACACGCCTATAGACGTACGTTTCCCCAGCCCCCCCATATATCACTTTTACCAAATTTTCTTTTGCCAACATTTAGTACGTCATTTGTTTGTATTTGTTTGACCAAACTCAGAATTTGTTTGATGTCGGTTCACCTCGGAAAATCGGTTTTCCATGTACGGGACTGGAGAAACGTTTTCTTAGAAACTCTCTCCCTCCTTAGCACTGTAAATAATAGACTTAGAGACATTTTTTTTATCAATATTTTTTGCGTCATTGGTTTGTATTTGTTTGACCACACTCAGATTTTTTGATGATGAAAAAATAAAAATGTATTCTAAAAATGTAGCGCAAGTGTCTATGAATTATATTTAAAAGAAATTTTTTAAAAATATTGATTAGAACAACAGTTATTTCATTTGTCAGAATGTCAGATCTCTGTGAGACACCCTATATATTATGTTGTTGAAAACTTGTTAAAAATGAATACAATTTTTATTTTTATAATATATACCTACTGATTTGTGTTTATTTAATGTAATTTATATTTATATTATATTATTCTCGTTATTGATATTATAATATGTTTAATATATAATTTACCACGCTTTTAGAACATTTGAAAGTGAATTTCGTGAATCATCTTATAATATAGTTCCTATTTTGCATATAATAAATATATTTTACATTGTTTATAATTACATTGACACCAAAATATTACCTAAGATTTTAGGAAAAGCATCAAATAGGTTTTCAGTTTTTGTATACAAATACCTATACTACAGAGTGATTATTAAATTAATCTCTGATTAATTTATCAAACAACACTCATTATTTCAAAAGGTATTGACTTTTTTCAAAATATTTTTTACATGGTTTCAATTTGTTAAAAAACCAACGTTTTTATTAAAAAAATAATATTTTTAAATATTTTTTATCCAATTCAGTTTTTATGTTTTTTACTTTTTTGAAGACAACATAGAGTTTTCATTTCATATTCCGAAGCAGAATATTTTTCTAAGTATTTTGATATATGAAAATCAAATTTGGGGCTAGTAGTTTATGAGTTATAAGTATTTAAAGTTTAGATTGGCAGAGTGGTGAGGTACGGGGTTACCCCGCAAATTGTTTGTCCACTACTCCGCTTGTCTAAACTTTAAATACTTATAACTCATTAACTTCAGAAAATTAGGGATTTTAATCTGGAAAATTAAGGAGATGATTGTCCGGAAAATATAAAGGATGATTATTCGGAATATTAGGGATGATTTTCCAGATGATATAGAGGACGATTTTCCAGAAGATATAGGTGGTGATGATTTGGATGGTATAGGGGAAGATTATCAGGAAAATTTAGTAGTCCGATTAGTGATCGTCCGGAAAACTTAGGGGAAGATTATCTGGAAGATATAAGGGTTGATTATCCCATAAAATTTAAAAAATACTATCATAGAATTATTATTTAAATGTCACATTGATATGATAAGGGGGGGGGGGGGTAATTCCCACCCCCGTATCTACGGTTGTGTGCATAAGGGAGGTAGATAATTTATTGTAAAGTTTAATCTTAATGTTATTTACTTTTATTATAAATGTTAGGAGTTTCAAAGTTGGAATTTTGACAAAATACATAACAATTATGAAAATTCGCAAATTATTTTAAGCTAGAAATTCATAAAGAATTTTCTTTTTCTAAGAATCAAGGTTCTTTACAAGTTTGTCAATCTTTAACACAAAAAAATGTCCACCGGAAATTCAAATTAAATTTTTATGAGCATTTGAAATTTAAATTTTCACATTTTCTTATTTTGGTATAACTCTAATCAAATGACAGCAGATACTTATATATATATAGGGGATGATTATCCTGAAAATTTAGGGGATGATAATCCGAAAAATATAGGGGATGATAATCCGGAAAATATAGGGGATGATAATCCGGAAAATATAGGGGACGATTTTCTGGATTATATAGGGGATGGTTATCCGGATGATATGGAGGACGATTTTCCAGAAGATATAGGGGATGATGATTCGGATGGTATAGGAGAAGATTATCTGGAAAATTTAGGTGAAGATTATCCGTAAAATATAAGGGATGATTATTCAGAACATTTAGGGGATGATCGTCCGGAAATTATAATGGATGATTTTTCAGAAGATGTAGGGAATACAAATCTGGAAAATATAGGGGGTGATCAACCGGAAAAATTTAGGGGATGATTATCCGGATGTAGGGGACAATTTTCCAAAAGATATAGGGGAAGATTATCCGAATGGAATAGGTGAAGATTATCCGGAAAAATATAGGGGATGATAATCCGGAAAATATAAGGGATGATTATCCAGCAAATTTAGGGGATGATTTTCCGGAGGGATGATCATCCAGAAAGGGGATGATCAACTGGAACAATTAATGGGACGATTTTCTGAATTATATAGGGGATGATTATCTGGGTGATTTAGGGGACAACTTTCCTGAAAATATAGGGGATAATTTGGAAAATTAGGAATGATTATCTGAATTATATAGGGGATGGTTTTTCAGAAGATATAGGAGATAATTATGCGGATGATATAGGGGAAGATTATCAGGAAAATTTAGTAGATGATCGTCCGGAAAACTTAGGGGAAGATTATCTGGAAGGTATAAGGATTGATTATCCTGTAAAATTTAAAAAATACTATCATTGAATTATTATTTAAATGCCACATTAATATCAAAATTTAAAAATTTAGTGCTCATAAAAATAAAGTTATATTGATATTTAAAAAAAAAATTGAAAAGGATTATTATTAAAATAATTTTAGGTTCTGAACGGAGTTATTTGAATTTACAATTATGTGTTTTTTTCTCTGTATATAAAACTTGCAAAATATTTTGAATCATGTTGAGCTATTTAAAGGCATATGAAATTGAAAATAATATTTTTTTTAAAAAAAATTGTGAAATCCACCATCATTTTTTATGAGATTAATTTTGACAAAATTCGTAAAGTATAGTGTACTATTCGTTTTGTTGTATCATTGTAATGCGTATGCGTACATTATTTTTTAGTTTTTCCAAACTACGGAAGTATTTACCTGTGCAAACTTTGCGTATAATTTATCTATCTTTATTCCAATCAATATTTCAATATGGTTTATTGGTCTGGGGAGGTCTGAATGAGTTTGCGGTTAGACCTTTAAAAATGTTACAAAGAAAGATTATTAGGATCTGTTTATGCAAAAATAACTTAGTAGGCTCTTCAGGAGATAATTTTAAACTGTTCAGAGTGTTACCATTCGAGAGTGTATATAAGAAGGTAACTATTCTATATGTAATACAAAATTATGAAACATTTGTAGATAATGAAAATATAGGGAAAAAAAGAGAAGTAAGAGCATTTGATGTGAATATAACTTATTACAAAAAAGCATTTGGCCAAAAATTCATTAATTATTTAGGTCCAAAATATTTTAATTTAATGCCACTACATTAAAAAAAAACGCATTTACTCTACATCTGGGAATCTTAAAATTTCAAGTATAAAAGAGCAAATTAACTTATGATTATTTTGTCTATTAAGCGTATAAAGATTAAAATGCAACATTATTAAATTTATTTCACATAACCATTTCTTGTTTCTATATGTAACAATCTTAGATTTTTAATTCTAGTCCCCCTCCTTAACACTGTAAATAATAGACTTGCAGGAATTTTCTTTTATCAATATTTAGTGCGTCATTGGTTTGTACCTATTTGATTGACCGCACTCAATGTTTTAAAAATTTAAATTTCAAATACTCATAATAATCTTATTTGAATTTCCAAAACGAATAATTTTTTTTTATCTACCTCCCTTAAGCATATGCTTGTGATGGAGATAGAGATTTACATTTAATAGTGTACCTATACATTTGTGTCTATCATTATAAAATGTAACTCTCTATCTCCATCACAAGCATATAGATAATTTATTGTAAAATTTAATCTTAATGTTATTATTTACTTGTATTATAAATGTTTTCTTTACAATAAATTCTTTCAAAAAAAAAAATTATTCGTTTTGGAAATTCAAATAAGATTATTATGAGTATTTGAAATTTAAATTTTTAAAACATTGAGTGCAGTCAATCAAATAGGTACAAACCAATGACGCACTAAATATTGATAAAAGAAAATTCCTGCAAAGTCTATTGTTTACAGTGTTAAGGAGGGGAGAGTTTCTAAGAAAACGTTTCTCCAGTCCCGTACACGGAAAACCGATTTTCCGAGGTGAACCGACATCAAACAAATTCTGAGTTTGGTCAAACAAATACAAACAAATTACGTACTAAATGTTGGCAAAAGAAAATTTGGTAAAAGTGATATGTAGGGGGCTGGGGAAACGTACGTCGCCTATAGTCAATGAAGTTTATTTTAATCCGAATAGCACTACGGCTGTGCGTCCTAATAGTCATTTCCAATTTTAGGAAACGGACGTGGAATCGACAAACACACACCATCATATCTATAAATTACGATTGCTAATCTAAATTTATTTTTGAGAGAGTCACTAGCATAGAACTCACGAAGGTGAGGCGTATTAGTTGGTTCGCCGCGTGTTGGCTAATACGGGTTATACCACAATACAGAGATAGATTATATTATAGCGTTGTTAGATAAGTTAAAACTTAAAAGGCACTAACTGCTGGCCGAGCGTTTCAAATAAATGGTAACTCGATAACTTTTGATAACTACGATTAAAACCATTGAATTAATTAGTTCTTAATATTATTATGGATAAGTTCACTTACTTGATGAATTCGGGGCTAATCGATAATATTACATATTGTAATAAAACAATTGTATTAAGATGAGTCGACGTATTATTCGAAATTTTTATTCTGCACGTCTCTATTAGAGTGCGTTATTAATACGTTTTACGCCAATCATTACCAATTGAAATTATTCCATTTAATTTAACTCACTACTACTCATAGTGGCAGACGTTTAACATAATTAATTTAAGTCGACTGCTCAAAATATATTGTTATTATTATTATAAGGATATTGGCGCTCGTATTGGTATTTTAGCAGAGCATCTTAAAATAATATATTACACTATACCTATATACTGTTATTGGTTTTCGACAAAGTACGGCTATACATGCAGGGTTCCACCTAACACTCGTGGATTTCGCAGTGCGGCTTGACCTCATTCTAATATCTATAGTTTAGCGGTTTTACTCTAAAAAATCGAGTAAGTGCAGGGGTAAGCTTTACTGTTCGTAGTTAGGTGTCGTCTGGCTAGATGAGGAGGATTCACTGTAATGGCGAATGTGCTCAATTTTAATTCAAAGTGATATAAATAAAAATCGTATACGAAAAACGATTCTTAGCGAAGGTGGTCAGTGGTCACTTTCATGAGCCATAAAACACTCATTATTTATAAAAACTATTTACTTTTTTTTTCAAAATGTTAGATAAATACATGCTGTTCTAAAACTATATACATTTTTAATATTTTTCACCCTTATATTTATTACTAATAAATTATTAGGTAAACCACAATCAACTTTTGATTTTTAAATGGCAACCTATATTAAAAATATCATAAATTAATAAGGCTATTTTTTAAATAAATTTTTACCTTTAAATTTTCATTTTTCGTTAATCCGTTAACGAGATATTAGCTCCCAAAGTTGGATGGTTTTGGGGTGGTGTTGTCCTGTGTAAATATGTTTACCTATTTTGGGGCACAACTTAGGCTTAACTATCGTACTTACTGAATTTATTAGAAAAGTGTATTATGTTTTACGCTACAGTACAAAAAACCCAATTGCTGCGGCCGCGGCCGCGGTAATGAAATGGTATAACACATGACACATAACTTTGGGAGATTATATCTCGTCAACGGATTAACGAAAAATGAAAATTTAAACGTGAAAATTCATTAAAAAAATAGCCTTATTAATTTATGATATTGTTAGTGTAGGTTGCCATTTATAAAATCAACAGTTGATAGTGGTTTACCTTATAAATATAAGGGTGAAAAATATTAAAAATGTATATAGTTTTAGAACAACCATAGATCTAAAATTTTGAAGAAAAAAAAAATTTGAAAAAAGTAAATAGTTTTTATAAATAATGAGTATTTTACGCCTCATGAATCACCCTGTATACTATTACTAATAAGTGTGTTTTATAATATTATTGCTATCAATGTAATATATTTTACTATTTATACGTATATTACAGTAATAAGTCAAATTGATTTTTGCCGAAAAAATTGCATTTAAAAATGTCATTATGTGTATAAAATTACTTGGAATTTTAGAAAAGTTGAAAAAACACATTTAACACATTTGAAATCAAAACATTTTTACTGCCCCAAAACATAACGACAAGCTCGAATATGATAACAGTTCAAAATCAATAAGTCGTTCATCGCCCCGCCAAGAATCTTAAATATAATTATGATAAAATATTTATTTTAAAACGACACGTCAGCGTAAGTTGTATACGAATATAATAAGAACATTAATTTGTCTTTGTTTTATTACACAGGAATGACGAATAATACGTGTGGGCCGCGTCCGACACGCATTGTTCTCGAACGGTCATGACTAAACTAAAGTTGATCTCAAAGATCTATCGTAGTACTATATTATTAGTATACGTCCTTTGAATGAAAATACACATAACAAATGTAAATCGCATTTAAATTGGCTCAAACATGCCAGGACTGAAAAAAAAATAAAAGATAAAAAACGAGATCAATGTGTTTTGTAGCGGAAACTATTCGATAAACCAGTATATTATTTTTTTTAAATATAATACTCGCCTTAAATGTGTTATTATTATTATTATTATTATTGTCATAATAAAATATATTATAATTATATATTAGATTTTTTTGCATTTGCTAATTTTTAAAAGTTCGCATATTAAAAAAAAAAAATAACAATAATAACACATTATCATAATAATCTTCAAATCGAGTGGTTAACAACTAGCTCGGTATCTAATTATTTATTACTTTCACAATTGGACGGGTATCTGCAAGGTTTAAATATTATGTTCACTTTCAAAAACTTTATTTAAAACAAAATGTATTAGAGTAGTTAATCGTACCTTCACATTATCAACATTCAATTCGTTTTAAAATGTATATAAGGTCATCGTATTTTAATTTATAGTTATCAATCTAAATACGTTCAAAATTGAATTTTATAGATTTGTCTACGGAAATATTATAAAATATTTTTTGTAGAAAATTGTATTCGTAATTACACTAAACTATTTTAAATTTATTACATGGAAGTTCAATAAACTAATTATAATTTCATAATTTATCTTCTTCCATGTATCATGTTATGATTTTTAATTATAAATAGTAACAATAGTGGATATAATAATAATAATAGATTTTCATGCACATAAAAATAAGTTACTTTTATTTCCATTAGATTATACGCCATATTCAATTAATTTATGCATAAATGCTGTTAAATTTAATTCATACGGGATTGTCATTTATTCCTGTCATAAATTTGATTAAATTTACTATCACGATATGTTTGAAGTCTTTTGTCCGAATTTCAAACGTTGATTATTAACTTTTAATTAATTGAAATAAATAAAGAACTGGAGTATATGGATTTTGGTCATCACAATAGTTTGTTGATACTGTCAATTATTTTTATTAATTACATATATCTAATTCTTGCTGCTCACAATCATCATAAGTCCAGTCAAATATATTCAAGCTTTCAACTATTATTGTAATACATATTTAAATTTTGTTTTAAATTCGTGTCTTCGATCACGAATTCCTACCTGCAGCTAGTGCAGCTGATTGAATCCAGTGGTGGTCAATGGGTAGATCTTCCACCCACCTGATGAAAACCGTAATCGGTTGAAAATATTTAAGACCCATTTTCGTTTGACAGTTGAGTTAAATATTTAGATTAAACGCAACTTCAATATTAAATAAGTATAATTTAGAGTCTGAGATGCTTCGTAGCATAAATAGTTGACGATTTGGTAGAAATATTGTCTATTTTCACGGTATCCCGACCGCCGCGGATTCAATCCAATAGCATATAATGATGGATATAATATATCTTCTAGTGGTCAGATGAAGTCGAAATTCCACGGCCTCAATAATCATTATGTCCCATGGCGTGTGACATAGGGTGCAAGTGTTGCAAATGCAACACCTTAAATATGGGTTATAATAGTGTATTGATAGAAGAAAAAAAGAACATTTTACCGATAAGTTAAATCCAAGCCTTAGCAAGCAACAAAAATTGAACATTTCTTACATTGACGATACAAATTGTTCGTGATTTGTTTTCTGTTATTTTACCTTTAAAATGCACATAAGGATAGAAACAATAACAAATAAAAAAATTTCACGTTCTAAAAGAAGTATATTAGTATTAGTATATTATATAATATGCAGTGTAATATATTAAGTTTAGTGTATATCAATAAAGTAATATTAAGTTACAGTTGACCACACTATTTTATATTAATCGACTGTATGTTTTGTGTTGTTACAGAAAAAAGCCATTCATTTCGGTTCATTTATTGAGTATCTAAAACAAATATCCAAAAAATATCTCTTCAGTAAAATAGTAAGATGTATTACTACAAATTAAAAATATTAAATCTAATAATATTTCCTATGACTTATAGTATAGGCGTAATGCATGTTTCAGTTCTTTTAAATGCCATAAAATCCAAGTCCTGATTATTATTATTATTATTAGGATATTTCCACTCGTATCGATATTTTAGAAGAGCGTCTGGTAATTATATTTTAAATTAACTGTTATACCGTGTTATTATGTTGTTCAATAAACTGCCGGGTTATACGCATCATACTCGGATATTGCAGTGCGGTTTGACCTCATTTCAATGTTATCTCGCATAGACGTTTAGCGGTATATTATTTTTGAAAACATTGTAACTACGAGAAATTAGTTATTTTCAAACAACACGTTTGATATAAGTGCATAAAAAATATATAATAAAAATATTCGCCTTCGTTTAATTTCAAGGAATATGACGACGACGACGAACGCGTGCGCTGGGCCGTATCTGACACGCGTTCAGTGGCGTCCCTCCCCCCCCCCTTTATCCTCTTGTTCGTGTCTTATTGGTTACCACCACCAGAACTCATTTAAATATGATGTAATTTTTACTTTTATAACACCCCCCACCCACCCCCACCCCCGGTGGGGGAAATTTCATGTAAAATTCCATGATGCGGTCGCGCCGCTGCACGAATTGTTCTCGCGAACGCCGACATGATCTATTGCGAAAGTATAAGTTGATCATCTGTGTGCTGCAGAGATCGGTCGTATGGTCGTACTGTATTATTACAAGTCCCTCGAATGAAAATACACATTACAAATTTAAATCACATTTATATTGGCTCAAACATGGGCCGGGGCTGTAAAAAAGAAAGGAAGAAAAAAAAAGAAAACGAGAATGTCTTTTATAGCGGAAACTATTCGATAAACCGGTACGATTTACATAAGTAGGCTCGTTGCAGTTCACCTGTCAGCGGCCCTTTTTTTTTTTTTTTTTGTATGCAAAACAAACAATCCGATTTACTTTTTCGCCTTTGTAGTGCCCATCCACAACTATCAGTCACCGCAAAAATAGCAGTCCAGGGATAAATGTGGGTACAGCTGAACTGGGTTGCGGCGTGAAACCGTTACAATATCATATAATATACTATTGCAGTGTTTCCCGAACTTTGCACCGCGATACACCAAGATCACTGCGGTCTGTATACGAATCATAGTAAATAATTTAAAATGTATAGAATTTTTTTCTCAAAAATTCATTATTAATAAGTATGTTTTTGTCCTGTCTTTTATTATCGAGTCTGAAAAAGGGCGACGCGGAAAAAAAAAATGTCGAGAACCGCTGCAGATGATAAAAATAACCGCTGTATGGTAATATTATGTACGTTAAAATTGTTTCGAACAATTTTCCATCTCGAGTCTTATATACAGCTGTGTGACATATACGATGCGTATATTAACCTGTACCGCAGCGCGTCCTTAATATCACATATATATATATATATACCGTTGAAACCTCCACGTGGGTGCTCTGTCGTTTTGTGCATTAATATTATATTGTTGCGTATCGAATTTATGTACACCGTTTATTATATTATTCAAATGAGGCCCACAGCGACTAGAATTGTTTAGACATAATCTACCACCCGTGAATAGATGAATCATGGCTGCAGAGGTTCACGGTGCCATTTACTTATCGAGTCTGGATGCGCATAAGTGTGTGCATCTATAGAAATGATTGTCCAAACGTCAAAGGCCAACTCGAGCGTATTATAATTTATAACCAATTCAAAATATCGTCAAACATATAATATATTATACATATTATAGTATACCTAATATATTTGTTAGCTTTGTATTGGAGGGGGAAACTGCTCCCCCCACTCATCATCTTGGCTACGGCCTGTACTTAATATATATATATATATATATATATATATTATATTTTACCACTTAGTTTTTCCAAAAATCACCTTTAATTTTCAGATACCGTTTGTTTGTTTTCAGCACATTCTGTTTTTTTTTTTTTTTTTTTTTTTTTTTTTTAATTATTACTCTGTTTAAAGTTTCAGCTTGAAATATTTTATATTTAATGAGTGATTTTTAACGTTAGCGCAATCGTTTCGTTCGAAATGCATGGACAGGTTATACATATTATGGTCATTAAGTTAATTATCTTCGACGCGACCGATGACAAATGTTTCTAAAATATAATGTGTACCAATATTCGACTACCTGTTTTTTTTTTTTTTTTTTATGATTTCGTGGGAAATAAAAGTATAAACATCACACGGTTTTGTAAATAATGAGTTTTTTTTTACGATAAACGATTTTGGCTAATATCAACGGTAATGGAGAAAAACGCATCCGATATTTTGTTGGCCTCGTTCCAAAAGGCCTTTAGGGAAATCTCTATACTTCAAAATGAAAATACCGTCTTCTGCAGGTATCATTTTTGGCTCTCTTTCACTAATTAAAACGAAGATGATTAGCATTATCGATTTGTAACACCCTACGACAACAACAAGAACGACGTATGATGCACGTTGAAATAAAAAGCAAAAACATTCATTGTGAAAGCTATAATGTTTTTTGAATAATTTATTAAAATATTATTTAAAAATGTTTATATTTGATTTGTATGTAATTTATTTTCAAAATAAATTATGATAGTTTTATAATGATAACTGGCTGGATTTTAAAATCCTGAAAAAATAACGTTAAGCAGTTAATTTTAAATTATTTTCTCCATTTTAATATTTCTGTGATAATTATCAGCGTGCAATAATATAATATAAAATATACTCAATATTGGCTTTAAACAACATTTATTATTTTTTTTTTACGTAGCAATAATATTATTAACAAAATATAACATTTTATGCTTGGTAAATAAAAATCATTATTACACAATAAAGATTCTATCCGATATTATCTATGAATTTCCAACAATGTTATGAATGACGTTGCGCAAAATGATTTTATAGCACATCAGTCAATACACAGAAATGTTATGTTAAATTAATTCAAGCACATATTTAGATTCTGTAAACTATTCTCGGGGAAAGATCTTCAAAGTCAAACAAAATTAGATTCTCATAGCAAAAATGCAAAATAATGTTGATTTACAAAGAGATGGTATTAAACAATTTTAACAGTATTAAAATAAAATAATGTTGTATTTAAAAAGATTTACGTCACATCAATAAATTTTTCATAGCAATCTTATTATAATCAATGATATTCAAATTTCGATTACTGATAATTATTATTGTTATACCAAATTATAGTATGTTTTATATGCAATTAAAGTATACAAAAATACATAATATAAATACCAACAATGTATTTGTTTGTGATCATTCATGTTTTTACGTTGCTGGATAAGTTTGGAAAAATAATCGAAACATTGGAATTTAATTAAATGCATTCATTCAAGATGAACCTGACGTATACAATATTATATTTAAATTATGCTGCAATCATATAAAAATTCATATAACAGCAATCATAGACGCTCATGCTTTAAACAAGGAGCGCACTTGGAGGTATACTATTTAGAATTGTGTGCAAGACAACAACATTTTGGCACCCAATTGACACATAAAATATTTAAAAACTATATTATTTCAATATCTAATATTTATTATTGTGATACGATAATGATATAAATGACAAAATAATTATGTTTTGTATAGGTTTGTATTTTTTTTTTTTTATATTTCAAAAAAAATTGACTTTTGTTTTGAAATAAATTGTTACTTCTGTATAAAATTATGTTGAAAGATTATTTTTTATGTCATGCTTACGAGTATAATATTATACAAAATGTATCAATGAAAATAAATTATGGCTAGTTTTTAATGTTTATTACATTGTTCATAATAAATCGATTCAAAAAAAATTTTATTATACCAACCTATAGATGTAACTGTGTATATATTTATGTATTTGAAATAATTAAATAAATAAATATATAATATATACTCGTATAATTCGTATATTATATAATCGTTTCGATAATACCTCAAATTAAACATTTTTATTTTTATTATTATTAAGTTCGATTTAACATATGTTGCACCATTAACATTGTGTGAGTCGTTGGGTACAACATTTGGTAGAGATTATTTACACTATGTGAATAATATAATAATATATACATAAAACCATACGCGTAGTGTTTTATAATTCATCAAGTTTAGATTAGTTGATTTTATTTTATCAGTAGGAATAAACTAAAACGTTTGGCTACCTAATTATTTTCTGTTTATTGCGTGTAACATAAATACAAATTTTCATTTTAGATTTTCTGTTTTGTGGTCATAAACAACCACATTTGACATCGGTTGAAAAACTTTCAATCCAATACTGAATGCCGCTGTATTAAAAATATATACCAACAATTTTAAAAGCAGATATTTGTTTTTTAACACATATTTTATTATCACATCAAAGGCTTTAATTATTGCAATAATTTTAATTTGCCTACCATCGCACATTTTTACATGAAATACATGTTATTATTAGATGAACACAAAACCACGGGCTGCAGTGCACTTGCACCTAGGCAGATAAAGATTATCAATAATTAATATATTGCAATATAATGTGACATGTGTATATGTGCATTGATTTAAATATAATAACAAGTGTGAATCAATAGTTAAAGTTTGTTTTAAAAATAATGAGTAATAAGTAATAAGAAATTTAATACTTTTCAGGTACTTATGAAAACAACAATCATTATGTTTAATAATAAACTACTTGACAAAACTTGGTGAGATATTTGAAAATTGAATAGGTATCTATATATTATATGTTTTAGTGATTTCAAAAAATATTAATTTGAAATAACAGTTTAACTTTATTCTCAATCAAAACTGAAGTGGGTCGTTATATTTCGATAGATAATCTATATTTTTCCCCTCGAGTTCAACATTGTTCAATGCATTTTTTCAAGTGTCAAATGGATGTTGTCAAAAATAGAAACTTTGTTCGACAACCATTATGATAGAACAAGCAAAGCTCAAAATTCTACTAATTTTTTTCCAAATAATCGTTTGGACGGAATTGGTAAAAACGCCTCCGGATTTCAGTAGAGACCGAATAAATAGGGGTTGATGGTGAAATTATGTGAGCATATATTCAAGAGTAGGTAAAAAACAAGGGAGAAAAAATGTTTCGTTAAACAACATTAAGGGATTCATGTAAAGTTCATAAATCTAGAGGGAGGAGAAGTCGACAACCGGAACGTTTCTCTCGTATTCCAGATAAGAGCTCTTCCCGAGGGATTATTAAGCAAGGATATATAAATGTGTAACAAACAAAATACGAGAGAAAAATATAAATTGCACGACAATATGAATGACAAAATGTCAGGATCATATCACATAGAACTCTATCGCCAAATACCTGATACGGGCGCTGGACGACAAATTTCAATTTCTTTTATTATATTATATTAAAATTAAATTGTTTGTTTTTTTCTGATTTAATTTTAAAATAATATAATTAAATCGTAATTCTATGATTTTTATATTGTTGCACAATATCGATTCAGTTGTATTGTAACTTTTGATTAGAATTTTAATATCATTTTTCTTTTTTTATCGATTGAAAATTCTGAATTCTAACTCTAAGTTACCTGTCATCGTTCCGCGTCTGTGTAACAAGGCTAAACGTTGAAACAGTTATTTATTATTATTACTTATTTATGAACAACGCCATAGACCTATTAACTATATTGTAAACAATTTAAAAAAAAATTGTTTTCATTGTAATTAGATTTGTATATTATTATAAAATACTCAAAACGATTACTATTGTTGCATAAATTATTAAATTTCATTTTTTTTTTAATTTCAATATAAATTTTGTACGCCATTTAAATTTTTTTATTTTGATATCACTCTTTACTTCTTAGAAAGAAATTAAATATTTATAAAATAGAAAAGGCTAAAATAAAAAATTACTGTAACGGTAAAAATGTAGAAAACAATAAATTGTATATAGGTATACATTGTTATTGGCGTGAAAATAATATTTAGAACAATGGTTTTCGGAAACCTGCAGAAGTAATAAAACGTTATGAACCCACCGAGATCTATACAATTATAAGAGATAAAAATAATGTATAAAATGTTAAATTTCATTTGTAAATCTTCATATACCTGCAATATTCAATTGTTAGTCATATTATAATGGATTAAAAGTATTTTACTGAAAATAATCGAATACAACCTAATTTTAAAATAAATATAACAAAAATCAAGTTACCTACATAGTGGATGAAGATAAAATAGAAACAAAAAATATCAGATGTGATAATAATATCTTGACAATAAAAGAAAAGAAAAAGAATGATGATAAAAATGTAAAACACAATTTTAAAGGTCGTGACAAATAATTATGCAAACGAACATATAATATAATTATCATTCCTAATTCAAAGCTTGTAAATTATAATATTATGGAAGAAAAATTTCTTGGTGTAAAACATAAAACCTATTCATAAGTTAATATAACATTCCTTGGTGTTATATTTACTACTTATTTATAATATACCGTAACTATTAATATATCCCCTTTAAATATCAGTTGTTGTAAATTTATAATATTAAAATAAAATAAAAAAAGCGCGTTTTGGTTAGTAAAACATTAATAGAACTCAAATAACATCAAACTGGTGTTGCATTTACACCAATTGGACCTAACCTGGAAAACGATGTGCAAATGTGTAACCTAACCTAACCTACGACTTACGAGTGTCCAAATAATTCCGATTTCACATCATTTTGTTTATGGAGAAAAACAAAGATCAAAGAGAATATATTATTATGATTTATGATCATTAAAAAAATGACACCGTTCGAGTATTACCTACCTTAGATACCTTACATAAAATCTTAATTATGTACTATACATATACATATATATACGTAAATACATACATATATAAATACATATATTTTTGTTATATGACTGAACATATTATTATTATGCTTGTACCCTAAGTTCTCAAAAACGACTATTCAGCACCCCGCACATTGGATGAAATATGTCATTCGGAAGAGCTTTTTCTGCACTACAAAATTGATTCCATTTCTATGCGTTCGCCCCAATGCGCGTTATGTGAAGGAAGAAAAATAAAAACTCTTTCTCTCCGTATAATACGCATGTGTGTGTGTGTGTGTGGGCGTGCGCTCGCGCACGTGTGTGTATACCTTTTATACGTTTACCGTTTCGGGCACACTACTCGAAGGCAACGGATTTCGTTGAAAATTGACACACAAGTGGATCCATTGTAGGAGAAAACTCGATTCTAAGATCAACCCCTGTGCAATCCTCCCCACCACCACAACCCCCCGCACCATCATCGTATCTATATTATTTTTCGCCGTCCACGCGCAATACCTCAAATACCACTCGACAATCTAAACATCGCTCTGGATGTCTTTTGAAAGCAATTGGCTACCTCTCCCGGGACGTTTTAACCTTAGTCCTCTTTCGTTTTCTTTTAATAAAATATTATTAAAAAAAACAAACTTATCGTAAACATATTATATATCAGAACGACGTTTTGATTTGTTTTATCTGTCCGCCGCTTTCTAACCATTAGTCGTCTATAAAAAAAATATCCTCGAGTCGGTTTTGAATGCAAAAATAAAACAATAATATACCTACCTGTTTGTATATATTCAATATTCATAAGTAGGTAAGATTATTGTTTCTGTTCGAATACTATAAATTTCCTATAATACGCTATACGTATACATTTGCATACCATTTAGCATTTTGAAAAAAGCATTATTTTATTATTATATTTATAATTAGCACATAAAATGCTAAATATTTTGTTTTATTTACCAATTTATTTCGTAAAAATTCAAATTGAACAACAAAAAATACCTAATAAAATTAATCGTGTCCTGAACTATTACATTATCAATATTTCCGTGATTACCACCTACATATTGTTATTAATTACTAAATATTATATTTTGTTTTGGTTTGATCTTTTTCGATGGCTATTATTATGTATTTTTTAATCGATTGTTAATTATTTGTACACTAGACTTCAGCTAACAATCCCATATCACATTATAGGTGAGGTGTTGATTGTTAATTTTGATGTATTATTAATATTTAGGTAGTAGGTTGTGAACACTAAATTAATAAATACAGATATAAATAAACAAAATATAATATGAACTGTAATATTAATGTTTGAGTAGATGAAACGATCACTGTTTGGAATCAGAGTTAACAACTATAATATGTAGTCATGTCAAATTATTATAATAACTTACAAAACTTTTAATTGAAATCATAACAAATAATGTCGTGTGGACTTAAATTAAATTAACTTAAGAGTTGAAAACAACTATTAACTAAGCAAAAAAAAATCTTTTGTAATAATAAATTAAGTACCTAATAAAAAAAAGGGGTGAGCCTAACTATTTTATAATATAATATATAAATGACTATGACTACAGTAATAATAACAATAATATTATGTAGAAACTTAAAGTATAATAATAACAACAAAATCAATATTATGTAAATTAAAGTTTTAAAAAGGTTAATTTATTAGGCACCACCTACGCTAAAACTTAACAATTTTCATTGAGAGAAAACACTATTTAAATATTATCTCATAAGTAAATTTGTTGTTTATTTTGAATGGATTATTTTTCTAAAATAAATATATTAATATTTCGGTAGGTAGAACTTGAATGTTAGTTAATTTGATCTTGTGATTTATCAATAAATATTTATAAACCGTATTTTAAACTATATTAATTTACGAAATTGATTGTATATATATTTAAATATTTATCATTAATGTTTTTATTAATCATCTTTTCTTAACGTTTAATAATAATTGATTGAAACTGACGTACTGGTACGTACAACTGGTGAGATTGAAACTGACGAACTCGCGTATTTCCGTTTTATAATAATTACTTATGGATTGTTATAATATATTCTTGTAAAACATTAAAAAATATTTTCAGAATCAACCTATTATGAAATGTCTTTTTTAATGTATTCCAAGAATATTTTTAATGAAAATCGCATAAATGTTTTAAAAGTAAACAGACTTATAGATATTCAACAGCTATAGTGATTTCGATAAGTACCGACGTAATAAAGTATGGATTGTATTCTTAATGGTAACACAAAATAAATTTTTATTTTTATTTTTATTTTATTTATAATATTTCATTTAATTATTATTTTTTAATGGCTGTCAATTTTACGGCCCTTACCAGTTTCAAATAAATTTGTAAATAAAACTTAGGTGTATAAAATACCAAAAATATCGAATTAAATGTAATTAAAAATTTACCCGCCAATATAAATATTACATTTGATTAACTTCATCTGTTTCCGCGTTAAATGTTGTTAAGTGCTTCAATTAACCGTATTAAAAATTAATCCCGGCATTAAGTTTCATCTGTATTGAATCTCATTTAATTAACAAAATATCTCTTCGGAGTACCTAAGTTCAACTTTCAAGTATAATACACATCGTGGACCCCAACACTGTCAGAACTTGCACAACGAATCACATTAATATTCACCGCACATTTGTAATGAGCGCTTGAGCGTGTGTAATGCACTCAGTTTTGCGTAAATAGTTAAAAATTCCTTGTGGCGCATGCAGGCGAAATGTAGACCAAGTAGACAAAGGAAGTGTTATTAATTCTAAGTAGGGACAATCCCCTACCGTCGGTGGTTCGTTTGGCTTTTAATCCCTTTAGTCTCTGAAGATTGAGAGCAATACGCGGCTGTAGTAATGAAGCCAAACATCTGCGAAGAAGAGAGAGTAGTGAGTTTCTATAGGTATATTTAAGGTTTTGCCTTGAAATAAAACTATTAAAAAAAAACTTGTTGCTATATTATGTAACCAACTAATCTAACCATTTTTCTATTCAAACACATCGAGTCAAAGGATTATGTTAGTGTTAAGACAGTGAAAAGAGGCACAATCGTTTTGTAGGAGTTGCGTACAAATATCTGTAAACAGTAATTTTTAAGTGACAAGTGACAGCATGGTAGTGAGTACCTATCTATCATCTAGTAGCCAAACATCCTACTCGATCAATAATATTGATTCCTATAGCATTTCACAGATATCGTTATTAATGAAAATTAAATTGATTTTATGAAATTACAAATTATCTTATTAGATGCATAATATTATTATATATTGTTTTAGAACTGCAGGAGCAGCCAGTCTAGATGGTCAATATACCTTCATAACGTCCTAGATGATTCGCCTATGCTATTGAAGAAATATTTTGAGCTTTAAATCTAAAATTATATTCGTTATAAGGATCAACAATACCTAAGGTGACTATACATTTACATTTTGTCGTTCGTTGTTGATCATTAACCATAAAGACATTAAGAGACACTAAAGAATATTGGACCATATTACTCTCTTCTTTGAAGTCTAAGAAACAAACTTGTAGCAAGTTCATCCCATGTTGAACATTAAAGCGTAACTTTTAGCGTTATTAAAATTAACTCAAAATATTACGATATCGTTTACTTTAACGGAGGTATAAAATAATATTATTATTATTTTGAACTATACAATTTCACATTTTCAAATAGTCCTATTCAGTGGCATATATTTTGTAGATCCATAATGCGCATTTCGGTAATTATTTATGTCGGTAGATAATTGAAGTAATTTCAATTAAAAATAAAATAAAAAAGATCAAATAATTTACGAATTTAAATACTTCCAGTGGCGTAATTACGGGGGGGGGGATTTGGGTTTCGTATCCCCCATGACTTTTTTTTTTGAAGACTGGTTAACTACATTCACCTATGTACTTCTTTATCTAATAATATTTTTTTTTTTTTTTATGTATAAATATTGAAATCTAATACCTTGGCGAATTAATATTATTATAAAATAAATAGTCTATATTTTATACTTTATAGAAATAATAAAAAAAAAACAAATCTTTTATGCTAGTTGTACATAAATACTTCGTACCTAGTTCGTTTTAAATGCAGCCACGCAAGTTTATAAGTATCACTATGACACTATTGCAATATGTTTTGTGCATGTTTTGAGTTTGTTTATGCATTGTGTAGTGGTACAAAAATAAACCCCGAGCAGTAAGTATTATTTTATCGTGGTTTGACGACGCTCGATGATTATCAGATTATTTTATCTAGATTAAAGACTATTGTCATATCTATCCTATCTTATCCTATCCTACTATTTTTTCGTAGTCCTATTGAACTAAAAATAACTTATCGATTTGTACAATTAATCGAAATTTATTCCATGTCTCATGTGCACATAAATATATTGCTCTGAATTCTGAAAGGTGCTTATAATAAATACTTTTGATTTTTTTTATGGGGGGGGGGGTATAGGTAAAATGTTAAACATTTTATCCCCCCCCCCCCCATCAAAAACACATAGCCAAATTGCGCCACTGAATACTTCCTAAAATAAAATAACTGTAATTACTTCTAGTGATAATAATTTTACCAGAATTATAGTAAATTAATTTTAAACGTGATTAACTGTAACTGACTCGGCTCAACTAATAGAACAAACTATATTAGAAAAAATACTAAATATTCCAACATTAAAAAAGCAATGCTTTAAAATTGTTTTTACAGACACTAGAAATTTAATAATAAATGGTCCTGCTGGCTGTTATTAAAAAAGTGTAGAGATGAGCTGCTAACAATGAGTAAGTCACTGTTCAAACTGGCTCATAATTTTCAGAAAGCATTCAACTACAAATTAGTTTGAACATATTCTATGAAAAAAATGAATCACCAAAAGCTAACCAAATTTATAATGAATATTGATTAATTTTTACTCGTGAGTATACAATATAAATGTATTCAACATCCCTTTGAATGAAATAAAACAAAATGGGTCTTAATAAATTATTGACTTTTTTTATTTTTTATCTATTTTTTTTCTTTCTATTAATGGGATTTTAACATTAAATTATAATATGGTTATTAATTTATTATGATAAATTATGAGTGTGGTGATGATAAGATGAGGGGGGCACTAAAAAGATTTTACAGAAAAACAATGCACTTCCAGTACGATTTATTTCGCAATACATGCATATATGTTTTTTTTTTTTAATTAACAACATTTGAAATAATTGTTAGATATTACAATTTAATATAAAAATAAATTTATAAGCTTTTTAATATCATTTCATTGGTCATAGAAGTGTGCTATGATAAATGATAATAATATGCAAGTACGTTCTCACGCTTTTGTTAATCAATGGTGGTTATATGACGACAAAAAGTCTAGTTTAAATAGAAATACATAGTATCTGCAGTCATGCAATCATTTAAATATTCGCTTAGAAATTCTTTCACTTTTGTGTACAGGGTGATTCTTTTATCAAACAACACTTATATGGTGTTTGTGTGTAAATACCACCTAACATACACCTATAACACACAAACACCACCCAAAACCACCCAACTTTGGGAGGCTATATCTTGTAAACGAATTGACGAAAAATGAAAATTTAAACGTGAAAATTCATTGAAAAAATAGCCTTTTTAGTTTATCAAATTTTAAGTATAGGTTGTCATTTGAAAATCAAAAGTTGATAATGGTTAGCCTGATAAATATAAGGGTGAAAATATTTAAAAAATATATAGTTCTAGAACAAGATGGTTCCAAAATTTTGAAAAAAATTTGAAAAAATTCAATAGTTTTTGAAATAATGAGTGTTGTTTGATAAAAGAATCACCCTGTATATATTTTCTCATTTTCCATTGTTTAAATGTGTCATTATTATTGTGATTTTCAACTCATCGTTATCATCACGATTATTATTATAATGTTTCATCGTAGAAATCAATGCAGTAGTTTCTTAAGGTTGAATTTTTATTTATTTTTCATGTATATATATATATATATATTTGTCTGTATCTTACGTCAATGATGTAGATGATCAAGTTAAATGTATATTATTAAATTCAAGATCTTAGCTTAGCATCTAAAGACTGTCAAAGTTACTGCCAAAGGGTTGGGATTATTTTTATAATTATTATTATATTTCCAAAACAGAGTGAAATATTGTTTAGTAAATTGGTATTGACATTGGGCTCACAATTTTGTCATTACTCTTATAAACACGGATTATGTTCGGATTTCGCGAATGTTCGACTCATATTATCTTTTAAATACAGTGTTATTTAATTGTTTATAATAGTATTTTACTACGTAATAAAAATCAATAATGCAATGCAATGTACGAAAATATGTCATAAAACATTCAGATCGTTTAGATTGTCTTAAAAAAATAATGATCGTTTGATCGTTGTACAGAGGCGCATACACACACACACACACACACACACACACACACACACACACACACACACACACACACACACACACACACACACACACACACACACACACACACACACACACACACACACACACACACACACACACACACACACACACACACACACACACACACACACACACACACACACACACACACACACACACACACACACACACACACACACACACACACACACACACACACACACACACACACACACACACACACACACACACACACACACACACACACACACACACACACACACACACACACACACACACACACACACACACACACACACACACACACACACACACACACACACACACACACACACACACACACACACACACACACACACACACACACACACACACACACACACACACACACACACACACACACACACACACACACACACACACACACACACACACACACACACACACACACACACACACACACACACACACACACACACACACACACACACACACACACACACACACACACACACACACACACACACACACACACACACACACACACACACACACACACACACACACACACACACACACACACACACACACACACACACACACACACACACACACACACACACACACACACACACACACACACACACACACACACACACACACACACACACACACACACACACACACACACACACACACACACACACACACACACACACACACACACACACACACACACACACACACACACACACACACACACACACACACACACACACACACACACACACACACACACACACACACACACACACACACACACACATACAGAACGACGACGACGACGACACAGGATACATTACAACATCGGTGTGCACGCACATTAGGGTTAAATTTAATACAATAGCTATTGGCTTTCTACGAGCTTAACTTTTCTAGGGGCTATTAAAACGAATACAATCATTTATTGTTTAGTCCATTTTGTCACTATAACCAGACATGGAATCGGCGAGCTTTCAAAGAAGTCCGAAATAGCTTTGAAACATTGAACCGGGTCTGTCCCTAGGGTGACATTATTATTCTTTTTTTTCCTGTAAATTTACAACGGTGACGTCCATTTCAATTAAACGGTCCTACACAAAATCCGTGTATCTTTCAACATTGGATTTTACGGTCAACGTCAACTGAAACTATTTAACATAGTATAACAGCTCGAAAATAATGTAATTCTGTATATTATCTAAGGAATTGGTTAACTGAAAACGTTTACAACAGCGCGCAGAAAATCGTAGCGTTTTATCGAAAAAAAAAATCAATCAAATATAATTATTACCTATAACTAACTTGAAAATATTAACTTCAGTTGTCGCTGGTTTTATAATATCTTATTGTGTACTTTAAATGGATAATAATCGAATTAAAATTTCATTGTATGTATTCTTAACAAGCTCTACAGTGATAATTATTGTACTTCAATATTAAATGTTTGATTAGCGCATTGTGTTAACAATCAGGTAGGTATTTTAAATAACATCATTTTACCACTTATCCACATAATTTTTATTGGAAGCGATTGAAATACAATTTATCGATTTTAAAATTATAATTCATCATGATTTTCAAACACAACAATCTAAAGAATCGAATTAAATATTAAATATGTATCACATTATATTATTTTATCCGTTTAAGTAACCAAGCATAATATTGACCTTTGTTAACAGGTAGTAATTATTTTTTTATACATCATAATATGACAACAGGTAGTAATAAATAGTGAGTAATGACTATAATGAATAACAGCTGGAACCGTCGAATTGAAAGTTAAAACATAATAATTACTATCCAAATCATAACTGTTGTAAATCAGAATTTTTTTTTCATAAAATATGTAGAGGTATATAGTAGTTAGTTGCTAATTTTCATATAATTTTACACAACAATTAAAATTAATTAGATCACACGACTCGTTGTGTCTTCCTCGCCTTCGATCAAATTCATTCTATATCAATATGTTAAAAATGTGCCAACTAGGTAATTAATTCATGTAACTTTATATTAAAAGTTTAAATAATAATATTATAATCACATTGAAGTGCACTGCGCACATAACACAATTTAATGTTATACATATTGCTGTCAAATGATGGGCGTAAGGTCAGAAACTGATTGAACATCTAACGGAAATGGTTGTAATATTTCAATGTGGCTACAATAATTTGTTCACAAGAAAAAAATTGTTGATATCAAAATACTTTATTCAACACATAATAATAATGGTATTGCATTGTTGAATAACATGCATTTTATTTTGTTCAGTCAAGACAAGCGACTGTAGGTAATATATTATATTTATCAGTACAACGTATGAGCGCATTTGAGTAGATAATTACGAAAAAAAAAAAATTGCAGCGTACCTTAAATCGCGGGAATCACTTGCAGCTATGTATATATACGCGTAAAATATGACTGCGTGACACGCTGTCACCTAACCGTATAGGTATATACCATAATATCATTCTAATAATCTTGCAGGTTCAAATAACCAATACGATTTTATAGAATATAATTAATATTCGTGTAAACCTAACTGCAGTTCGGCATGGCTCCGGTACGATTTCGGTTATGGTGTTTTGACGGTTATCCAATCGGAAAATGGTGACGCAGGGCTGTGTTCGAATGTCAGAGACCACAAGCCTATTGTAGATACCTAGGTAACCCATCTACTATTTTGATGGACCGCGTTATACTGCAGACGCACATCACGCAATATAATTATAATAATAACAACAATAATAATATAACCGACGGCATCACGTGTACCGCATGGTGTCGAGGGGTAAGGTACAGTGTATGAGGAGACCGACCGACATTGTTGGATGGAGGGAGGGTGGGCGTTGATACGATGTTAACGAGGGTGAGCGGAGGAGAGTGTGTGTTGGATAAATATAGGAAACGGGAACTCGGTAGGTTAGTTCTCGTCGGGAATTGAATCGTTCGCGAATAATATAGCCTTATTCGGAGGGTGTTGACGACGGTGCCCTGCAGGCTGTGAGTACTTTCCGAGAGGGACGACGACGGCGTTGCGGAATCGTGGTAAAGGGTGGGGGGGTAGGAGGGTGGGCAAAAGATGTTTCTTAGTAGAGTATATTATTATTATACGCGTATATGCGACGGCGGCGGGGCTGCTGCGGAGACGACCCACAGGTGGCGTGTGTCGACCGTATTCCCCGTGCGTGTGCGGGTGTTGTCGGCGGGTGGTGCGTGTGCGTTAAAGGTGTAATAGACGATTTTTTGACAGATCCATTAAGCGAAATAACGCGGTCGTCGCAGGCTCCACTCGATTGCCGACGAGAGAAAGAGACAGAGACATAGAGAAAGACACAGAGAGAGAGAGAGAGAGAGAGAGAGTGAGAGAGGGCAGAGAGACTGGGGAGAGCGCGACACACGCCCACAATTGTTGTGGGGACGCGGTCCTCGTCATGTTCACCGCCTCTGCCGACTACGTCTTCGTTTTTGTATTTTCCGGATTTATATAGTATTTAAAACCTCAGTCGGAGATAACAATATGACGTACTGTTTGGCTTATACATAAGCGCGCGCGCGTGTGTGTGTGTGTGTGTGTGTACAGCTCGCTCGCGGTTTCGGGTAAACAACGGTCGACGAAATGTGACGGGACACAGACGTCGAAGGACGAATCGAGTGCAGCAGCGCAGACAGACAGGCGCGGGCGTGATACGCGCGGTGCAGCATCCGAAGCGTCGACGGCGAGTGGAATGGGTGGTGGGTTGGTGGGTGGTCGTGAAAAGTATACGAACCGGCTGCCCTGCGGAGAGAGTGTACGAGAGACGCCACCGACTCATCTGGAATAGTAATTCGCGTGTCCCGTTAATTTACATTGCGTTCTACTTTACCTCGGAGAGCGCTCACGCACGCGCAAACACACACACACACACACACACACACACACACACACACACACACACACACACACACACACACACACACACACACACACACACGGCAACCGATTCCGTGGGGGAGAGTGTACCGCGCCACTGGTGCTGTGGCGGGGTGGTCCGCGGAATGGGAAAAAAGAAGCCGTCGCGTTTTAGATTTACGTCATTTTATTTACTCGGTTCGCTATCGTCGTCCCCGCTCGTCCGTCCGTGAAGTGATCGTCGTGTGGTTTATCCGATTGCTCGAACACCTATCACATATTTATATACAATTATATATATATATATATTTACACGCGTTTAATATATATGAGCACTCGCGAGACGACGCATTTCGATTTATTACTTTTCGATTCGAATCGCCGTGAGACGTGAGTCGCCGCGGTGGCCCGATATTATGGTATACAACAGGAAACCGCCGTCAATATTCTATGCTATTATATTATTATTATTACCATAATATACCTAGGTATACAGTATTATATTAAGCTAGGCACCTGTCACTGATATCAATCATTTTATTTACAAAATATAAATTATTATTCCCCACATAACCACTTTGTTTTCCATCAATTCACATATGGTTTGCACATGAGTTTTAATGCTACAAAAAAATAAAATAACCAACAAAAATGAGTAATGAGTAATGACTCACATATTTGTTTACGTGTTTTTAGGGCTGTGTGTGATTCACCGTTGTTTTCATTAAACACAAGAGCCTAACATACAGCTTTTACAAATTAAAATTTAAAAACCCGGTCAGTTCAAAATTGGAAATGACAACAGCTCAAAGTGTTTTTATGCACAATCTTGTGAGTATTCTTTTGTCTTTCTATATCCTTTGATACGTTGACAAATTTTTTACATTTGAGTATTTCATATAGAAATATCTAAAATTTCTCCACACACAACGCATTGTGGTTGAAGGTTATTAAATTCATAACATTGAACTCCAAATTTAAAGAAATCTTTGCAATTTATTTTGAGTTATAAATTCATAAAATTTATCTTTTGAAGTCTAAGATTTGAAAATTCAACACGAGATTCTTCATAATTTGTGTACTTTTATCAAATAAAAAATGTCTACCGGAAAGTCAAATTAAATTTTTATGAGCATTTCAATTTCAACATTGGATATTTGCTCAATTTTTCTCGTACCAATATTCTTATTTTGTCGTTGTTCCAAAACAAATAACTGTAAAAATGTACACCGTATGTTTATTTTATCGATTTATATACTTGATAAAACTTTAAAAATATTTCAGTTCTTTTTAAGCTATGTATAGACATTTGATGAAATTTGATTAATTTTTTATTCTATAGACTATAAATTTATGTCAAAAAAATTATATTCACTAGGTCAAAAAACTTGAAAAATTAATATATGGCTCCCCATAAATTTATATAATTGCAGTTGGAAAATATTAAAATACATATGCACTTTTTTTCATAACCGTTTAAAGTTCAAATATTTGCTAAATTTACTAACTAAAAATTTACAAATTATTAAATTGATTATTATTGATTATTATAGCTAAGGATTGAACATTTAAAAAAATGTTCCATGTAAGTAGCTAATTCTGTCACATCTTCTGGATTCCCGGACACTCAGCCATAAAAGGAAATGAACTCGCTGACCTTGCCGCCAAAACTGCAATCAACCTTCTCATTATCATCGTACATATCATTTCTCACAGCTTCTTAATGGCCAAGGAAGAACCTCCAATGTGCCCATCATGTGGTGTCCAAGTCACCATCAGCCACATCCTCACCGAATGCCGAACATACCAAAATATCCGAACAAGACATTAATAATAACAACGTAATAATTAAAATAGTATAAAATGTCCTAGACTGACAAAACGTCTCCGCTCAGAATTGCTTTTCGTATACAATGATATTAATATATAATTTCATTGAATTCGAATTTAATACCATCCATCATCACAGTAACCGACTTGTAAACTACTGTAGTAGAGCGACATATTTGCATCTGGTATTAGCACTTATAACTAACTGTATATGGGCCTTAACCTTAATATCTGTTTTTAATGCGATTAATGTCCAATGTCATATTATAATATTTAGGCGATCCCCTTTGTTTATATTTACCATAAATTTTCCTTTTTTTCGTTTCTTATTTTGCGATTTTACAAATTCAGTATATCAATGTACAATGTGTCCCACTCAGATAGATCTGTCATTCTGACAAATAAAATAACTTTTGTTTTAATCAATCTAATTTAAAAAAATATAAATTTACCTAGGTGCATAATATGGTATTTATAAATGTTCGTTTAAAATATTTAAAAAAAAAATTTTAATATTTCTAACATAAACGATCGTATTTTTTTTTATAAGCCATTGTTATAGGTATACAAGGCATATACCTATAACAATAGCACACTTACAATTTTTTTTTTTTTTTTTTTTTCAAAAAAATTAGTGAATTATGTATTATAACATTGTATTTTTAATTATTTTATTTGCATTTAAATAATTATTTTAAAGTTTAAGGTGTGTAACAATATAATTTACTTAAGTATATAGTTTACATGACGTATTATATCAATACAATTAAATTAAAACAAATATGGATGAAAATTTATCTAAAAATATAAATAATATAATAGTTTGAAATTATTAAATTTAGTTTTTTTTTTTTATTGTGAATTGAATATATTATATATATTATAGTCCTAATTAATAGTTTAATTATTGCGTATATACTATATATAGGGTACTAAATTATGTATGGGATACAATAATTTCTAATTTCAAATTTATGTCATCGATTATGGTGACTCAAATGAAACCCAGCAGCGAAACATCGAAAAAACGAACTTTGTGCTCGTTTGCGCCCAAGAGATTTAATGTTCGAAACGGGTCCTGTCTCTTTGACTGACCAGCCTCATTGCTGATGATGTGGTCATCGCTTCATGATGTTTGAGGATCGTACGAACTTTAATAACGGTTACAGCAAGGTTAGGTTAACCTAACCTAACCAGTAAATGTAAAAAATGAACACTTCCATTTATAAGTCTAGCATCAAAACATTTGCCCTATAAAAGATTATATCATAAAAAACATCGAATATTTATGTATAGTTACTACAGAATGATATACTACTTCCTCCTTAAATTTATTGGTGAAACCACTATCAACTTTTGATTTTCAAATGTTAGTAAATAATTAAAATATCATAAATTAATAAAATCATTTTTTTCGTGAATTTAGGTGTTAACAATTTTTATTTTTCGTTTATTGGTCTGTGAGATATAGCTTCTCAAAGTATTGATGGTTTTTATTATTTTTCAAATAATTGTAAAGACTAGGAACAAATGATAAATTCGATATCGCTGAATCCAAGGCAACAAAATAAATCCAATTAGTTAATAGATAATATTAACACAACACACCAATATAGACATAGGTTAGCCATATTCGAATTATAATGGAACACATATAATAAAGGCAATCGTTATCTATATTGCAGTCAGATTGGTTTAACATTTCAGTATTCATGATTTTGACAATCCATAACAAGTGCCTGGATACTTTGTATATATGTTTACTATTAATCACTAATCATATTTCATGATTGTGTGATATAATAGTGTTCGTAATTCTAGTTTCTAAATTTTTATTCGTAAAAATTGTATATCAAGAAAATTAAATGTGAAACTGAGAACCATAACAAAGCCATAAAAACACCTAAATAAACACGTGACTATGTGAGTCATTATTGGCACATTTATTACAGTGACTCACCAGTGACCAAACATTGTGTCACAAATAATGTTGAGCGAAGCAGCATCAACTTGCCCACATAATTTTTATTTCTTTTTACCAATTGCCGAGCAAAACATTGAGCTAATTAAATTTTAACCTCTCAAATGTACCAACAGGTAGGTATAACTACCAGAAAACATACCAAAGTTGAGAACCAAACCATTTCTCTAGCTACATATCGTGTAAGCAGTCGCAAAAAATAAAAATAATACTCATTGTTGCAATATCAATACTTTTGTTTCCCAAAATTTTAAAATGTATATGCTAGGTCCATTAAATAGACAATTGTTAAGTACTTTTTGTGATTTTCGTCATATTCAAGAGCAAAAGTTATGATAATTCTTATAAATTCTATACAAATTGTATTGTGATATCAGTAAAATTACTTAAATATATCTAACAACTATATTTTGGTCTGCCGCTTCCATTTTATTCATTGCTGTTGATTATTTTGACAACCTAAGACAACTAAAGCGGTTAGTATATATAACACCCTCTGTCTGGTTATATCGTGATTAGTTGAAATATACGCGAATATTACGCCGCATTTTAAATAAAAACCTAACGTTGTATGACTTATAATATCATACCGCAAAAACATCAATTAAATTTAGGTGAAAATAAATAACGCTTTATTTTTATGAAGTGCATTACGTCTACATAGCATCAAATAATCGTACGACTGGTGCTCTGTCGCCTACCATCCGTATAAAACGAAAATCTTTGAGATTTTAGTGGCTTATTATTATCGATTAACTCATTTTCTCAAACCACCGTCGGACCGTCGTGACGATACCGAAGACAGATTCACAAGTACCTATACATTTTATATGTTTCGGAGGTTTTTATTTTAAACATAATTAATGATTTATATTTATAATGAGTTGTCACTCGTCATATCCACATAAATTATCATGTTATCCAATATTCATTAGGTTAGGTTATAACTTATGTAATATGACTTAGAGAATATATATCTATATATATAATATATATTAGATATTTTAGTTTATTTTAATGTTTTGGTAAAAAAGTTAAAAAATATATTTTTTATTTAATTATTTCAAAACAAATTTAAATAAATTTAAAAATGAAATAATTGTAATTCTTATCCCAGTGAATTTTATTATAAAACCAGAATTTCGATATCTCCATTATTTCGTGAGATATCGCATGGGTAAATCCTCGCGGGACACCTCTTGTATATATATACTGTAAAAATCTATACTAATCTATTTAGTATAGTTACTACATACGTTTCTATTTGGTATGAAAAAAATAGATCGCATAAGTTGCAGACTTCGATGAAATTTAAAAATGACAAAATAAAAATCAAACATGGGAACAATGATCTAATTTACCTACTTTCTTTACGAAATAAAAAAAAACAAATGGAAATTAAAGGGTTAATTCAAACTACTTTCATAATATATACATATATACATAAATTAAATGATATAATCGCATACAAGATGCGTACACCATAGTAAAATGCAAAAAAATGCATTGTTAAATCATAATGTTTAAAATTGCAAAAAATGTATCATTTATATACTGAGTTTAATGAAAGCCAGTTTACACATTGTCAGTTAAATTTATTTTACGTTCAGATAGATACTAGTTCACAACTAAATCACAACAAATTAAAATTACAAATTGATTTAGCATGGTAAAATTATTATACGAACGTTAAACAATAAAAAAACTCGAGGTTTTTAATTAATAATGAATATGTGTAGGTATAGATATAGGTACCTACTGTACATGCATACTATACGTTGAAATGCGAACAAACAATTTAGTGTAAATACCATTAGCGAAAAATTGTTGACGTTTAATTAATATCAACAATACCGTGATATCACTCGCGAGACGTCGAGTTTCGATTTATTACTTTTCGATTCGAATCGCCGTGAGACGTGAGTCGCCGCGGTGGCCCGATATTATGGTATACAACAGGAAACCGCCGTCAATATTCTATGCTATTATATTATTATTATTACCATAATATACCTAGGTATACAGTATTATATTAAGCTAGGCACCTGTCACTGATATCAATCATTTTATTTACAAAATATAAATTATTATTCCCCACATAACCACTTTGTTTTCCATCAATTCACATATGGTTTGCACATGAGTTTTAATGCTACAAAAAAATAAAATAACCAACAATAATGAGTAATGAGTAATGACTCACATATTTGTTTACGTGTTTTTAGGGCTGTGTGTGATTCACCGTTGTTTTCATTAAACACAAGAGCCTAACATACAGCTTTTACAAATTAAAATTTAAAAACCCGGTCAGTTCAAAATTGGAAATTACAACAGCTCAAAGTGTTTTTATGCACAATCTTGTGAGTATTCTTTTGTCTTTCTATATCCTTTGATACGTTGACAAATTTTTTACATTTGAGTATTTCATATAGAAATATCTAAAATTTCTCCACACACAACGCATTGTGGTTGAAGGTTATTAAATTCATAACATTGAACTCCAAATTTAAAGAAATCTTTGCAATTTATTTTGAGTTATAAATTCATAAAATTTATCTTTTGAAGTCTAAGATTTGAAAATTCAACACGAGATTCTTCATAATTTGTGTACTTTTATCAAATAAAAAATGTCTACCGGAAAGTCAAATTAAATTGTTATGAGCATTTCAATTTCAACATTGGATATTTGCTCAATTTTTCTCGTACCAATATTCTTATTTTGTCGTTGTTCAAAAACAAATAACTGTAAAAATGTACACCGTATGTTTATTTTATCGATTTATATACTTGATAAAACTTTAAAAATATTTCAGTTCTTTTTAAGCTATTTATAGACATTTGATGAAATTTGATTAATTTTTTATTCTATAGACTATAAATTTATGTCAAAAAAATTATATTCACTAGGTCAAAAAACTTGAAAAATTAATATATGGTTCCCCATAAATTTATATAATTGCAGTTGGAAAATATTAAAATACATATGCACTTTTTTTCATAACCGTTTTAAGTTCAAATATTTACTAAATTTACTAACTAAAAATTTACAAATTATTAAATTGATTATTATTGACTATTATAGCTAAGGATTGAACATTTAAAAAAATGTTCCATGTAAGTAGCTAATTCTGTCACATCTTCTGGATTCCCGGACACTCAGCCATAAAAGGAAATGAACTCGCTGACCTTGCCGCCAAAACTGCAATCAACCTTCCCATTATCATCGTACATATCATTTCTCACAGCTTCTTGATGGCCAAGGAAGAACCTCCAATGTGCCCATCATGTGGTGTCCAAGTCACCATCAGCCACATCCTCACCGAATGCCGAACATACCCAAATATCCGAACAAGACATTAATAATAACAACGTAATAATTAAAATAGTATAAAATGTCCTAGACTGACAAAACGTCTCCGCTCAGAATTGCTTTTCGTATACAATGATATTAATATATAATTTCATTGAATTCGAATTTAATACCATCCATCATCACAGTAACCGACTTGTAAACTACTGTAGTATAGCGACATATTTGCATCTGATATTAGCACTTATAACTAACTGTATATGGGCCTTATTTACAGGGCCTTAACCTTAATATCTGTTTTTAATGCGATTAATGTCCAATGTCATATTATAATATTTAGGCGATCCCCTTTGTTTATATTTACCATAAATTTTCCTTTTTTTCGTTTCTAATTTTGCGATTTTACAAATTCAGTATATCAATGTACAATGTGTCCCACTCAGATAGATCTGTCATTCTGACAAATAAAATAACTTTTGTTTTAATCAATCTAATTTAAAAAAATATAAATTTACCTAGGTGCATAATATGGTATTTATAAATGTTCGTTTAAAATATTTAAAAAAAAAATTTTAATATTTCTAACATAAACGATCGTATTTTTTTTTATAAGCCATTGTTATAGGTATACAAGGCATATACCTATAACAATAGCACACTAACAATTTTTTTTTTTTTTTTTTTTTCAAAAAAATTAGTGAATTATGTATTATAACATTGTATTTTTAATTATTTTATTTGCATTTAAATAATTATTTTAAAGTTTAAGGTGTGTAACAATATAATTTACTTAAGTATATAGTTTACATGACGTATTATATCAATACAATTAAATTAAAACAAATATGGATGAAAATTTATCTAAAAATATAAATAATATAATAGTTTGAAATTATTAAATTTAGTTTTTTTTTTTTATTGTGAATTGAATATATTATATATATTATAGTCCTAATTAATAGTTTAATTGCGTATATACTATATATAGGGTACTAAATTATGTATGGGATACAATAATTTCTAATTTCAAATTTATGTCATCGATTATGGTGACTCAAATGAAACCCAGCAGCGAAACATCGAAAAAACGAACTTTGTGCTCGTTTGCGCCCAAGAGATTTAATGTTCGAAACGGGTCCTGTCTCTTTGACTGACCAGCCTCATTGCTGATGATGTGGTCATCGCTTCATGATGTTTGAGGATCGTACGAACTTTAATAACGGTTACAGCAAGGTTAGGTTAACCTAACCTAACCAGTAAATGTAAAAAATGAACACTTCCATTTATAAGTCTAGCATCAAAACATTTGCCCTATAAAAGATTATATCATAAAAAACATCGAATATTTATGTATAGTTACTACAGAATGATATACTACTTCCTCCTTAAATTTATTGGTGAAACCACTATCAACTTTTGATTTTCAAATGTTAGTAAATAATTAAAATATCATAAATTAATAAAATCATTTTTTTCGTGAATTTAGGTGTTAACAATTTTTATTTTTCGTTTATTGGTCTGTGAGATATAGCTTCTCAAAGTATTGATGGTTTTTATTATTTTTCAAATAATTGTAAAGACTAGGAACAAATGATAAATTCGATATCGCTGAATCCAAGGCAACAAAATAAATCCAATTAGTTAATAGATAATATTAACACAACACACCAATATAGACATAGGTTAGCCATATTCGAATTATAATGGAACACATATAATAAAGGCAATCGTTATCTATATTGCAGTCAGATTGGTTTAACATTTCAGTATTCATGATTTTGACAATCCATAACAAGTGCCTGGATACTTTGTATATATGTTTACTATTAATCACTAATCATATTTCATGATTGTGTGATATAATAGTGTTCGTAATTCTAGTTTCTAAATTTTTATTCGTAAAAATTGTATATCAAGAAAATTAAATGTGAAACTGAGAACCATAACAAAGCCATAAAAACACCTAAATAAACACGTGACTATGTGAGTCATTATTGGCACATTTATTACAGTGACTCACCAGTGACCAAACATTGTGTCACAAATAATGTTGAGCGAAGCAGCATCAACTTGCCCACATAATTTTTATTTCTTTTTACCAATTGCCGAGCAAAACATTGAGCTAATTAAATTTTAACCTCTCAAATGTACCAACAGGTAGGTATAACTACCAGAAAACATACCAAAGTTGAGAACCAAACCATTTCTCTAGCTACATATCGTGTAAGCAGTCGCAAAAAATAAAAATAATACTCATTGTTGCAATATCAATACTTTTGTTTCCCAAAATTTTAAAATGTATATGCTAGGTCCATTAAATAGACAATTGTTAAGTACTTTTTGTGATTTTCGTCATATTCAAGAGCAAAAGTTATGATAATTCTTATAAATTCTATACAAATTGTATTGTGATATCAGTAAAATTACTTAAATATATCTAACAACTATATTTTGGTCTGCCGCTTCCATTTTATTCATTGCTGTTGATTATTTTGACAACCTAAGACAACTAAAGCGGTTAGTATATATAACACCCTCTGTCTGGTTATATCGTGATTAGTTGAAATATACGCGAATATTACGCCGCATTTTAAATAAAAACCTAACGTTGTATGACTTATAATATCATACCGCAAAAACATCAATTAAATTTAGGTGAAAATAAATAACGCTTTATTTTTATGAAGTGCATTACGTCTACATAGCATCAAATAATCGTACGACTGGTGCTCTGTCGCCTACCATCCGTATAAAACGAAAATCTTTGAGATTTTAGTGGCTTATTATTATCGATTAACTCATTTTCTCAAACCACCGTCGGACCGTCGTGACGATACCGAAGACAGATTCACAAGTACCTATACATTTTATATGTTTCGGAGGTTTTTATTTTAAACATAATTAATGATTTATATTTATAATGAGTTGTCACTCGTCATATCCACATAAATTATCATGTTATCCAATATTCATTAGGTTAGGTTATAACTTATGTAATATGACTTAGAGAATATATATCTATATATATAATATATATTAGATATTTTAGTTTATTTTAATGTTTTGGTAAAAAAGTTAAAAAATATATTTTTTATTTAATTATTTCAAAACAAATTTAAATAAATTTAAAAATGAAATAATTGTAATTCTTATCCCAGTGAATTTTATTATAAAACCAGAATTTCGATATCTCCATTATTTCGTGAGATATCGCATGGGTAAATCCTCGCGGGACACCTCTTGTATATATATACTGTAAAAATCTATACTAATCTATTTAGTATAGTTACTACATACGTTTCTATTTGGTATGAAAAAAATAGATCGCATAAGTTGCAGACTTCGATGAAATTTAAAAATGACAAAATAAAAATCAAACATGGGAACAATGATCTAATTTACCTACTTTCTTTACGAAATAAAAAAAAACAAATGGAAATTAAAGGGTTAATTCAAACTACTTTCATAATATATACATATATACATAAATTAAATGATATAATCGCATACAAGATGCGTACACCATAGTAAAATGCAAAAAAATGCATTGTTAAATCATAATGTTTAAAATTGCAAAAAATGTATCATTTATATACTGAGTTTAATGAAAGCCAGTTTACACATTGTCAGTTAAATTTATTTTACGTTCAGATAGATACTAGTTCACAACTAAATCACAACAAATTAAAATTACAAATTGATTTAGCATGGTAAAATTATTATACGAACGTTAAACAATAAAAAAACTCGAGGTTTTTAATTAATAATGAATATGTGTAGGTATAGATATAGGTACCTACTGTACATGCATACTATACGTTGAAATGCGAACAAACAATTTAGTGTAAATACCATTAGCGAAAAATTGTTGACGTTTAATTAATATCAACAATACCGTGATATCACTCGCGAGACGTCGAGTTTCGATTTATTACTTTTCGATTCGAATCGCCGTGAGACGTGAGTCGCCGCGGTGGCCCGATATTATGGTATACAACAGGAAACCGCCGTCAATATTCTATGCTATTATATTATTATTATTACCATAATATACCTAGGTATACAGTATTATATTAAGCTAGGCACCTGTCACTGATATCAATCATTTTATTTACAAAATATAAATTATTATTCCCCACATAACCACTTTGTTTTCCATCAATTCACATATGGTTTGCACATGAGTTTTAATGCTACAAAAAAATAAAATAACCAACAATAATGAGTAATGAGTAATGACTCACATATTTGTTTACGTGTTTTTAGGGCTGTGTGTGATTCACCGTTGTTTTCATTAAACACAAGAGCCTAACATACAGCTTTTACAAATTAAAATTTAAAAACCCGGTCAGTTCAAAATTGGAAATTACAACAGCTCAAAGTGTTTTTATGCACAATCTTGTGAGTATTCTTTTGTCTTTCTATATCCTTTGATACGTTGACAAATTTTTTACATTTGAGTATTTCATATAGAAATATCTAAAATTTCTCCACACACAACGCATTGTGGTTGAAGGTTATTAAATTCATAACATTGAACTCCAAATTTAAAGAAATCTTTGCAATTTATTTTGAGTTATAAATTCATAAAATTTATCTTTTGAAGTCTAAGATTTGAAAATTCAACACGAGATTCTTCATAATTTGTGTACTTTTATCAAATAAAAAATGTCTACCGGAAAGTCAAATTAAATTGTTATGAGCATTTCAATTTCAACATTGGATATTTGCTCAATTTTTCTCGTACCAATATTCTTATTTTGTCGTTGTTCAAAAACAAATAACTGTAAAAATGTACACCGTATGTTTATTTTATCGATTTATATACTTGATAAAACTTTAAAAATATTTCAGTTCTTTTTAAGCTATTTATAGACATTTGATGAAATTTGATTAATTTTTTATTCTATAGACTATAAATTTATGTCAAAAAAATTATATTCACTAGGTCAAAAAACTTGAAAAATTAATATATGGTTCCCCATAAATTTATATAATTGCAGTTGGAAAATATTAAAATACATATGCACTTTTTTTCATAACCGTTTTAAGTTCAAATATTTACTAAATTTACTAACTAAAAATTTACAAATTATTAAATTGATTATTATTGACTATTATAGCTAAGGATTGAACATTTAAAAAAATGTTCCATGTAAGTAGCTAATTCTGTCACATCTTCTGGATTCCCGGACACTCAGCCATAAAAGGAAATGAACTCGCTGACCTTGCCGCCAAAACTGCAATCAACCTTCCCATTATCATCGTACATATCATTTCTCACAGCTTCTTGATGGCCAAGGAAGAACCTCCAATGTGCCCATCATGTGGTGTCCAAGTCACCATCAGCCACATCCTCACCGAATGCCGAACATACCCAAATATCCGAACAAGACATTAATAATAACAACGTAATAATTAAAATAGTATAAAATGTCCTAGACTGACAAAACGTCTCCGCTCAGAATTGCTTTTCGTATACAATGATATTAATATATAATTTCATTGAATTCGAATTTAATACCATCCATCATCACAGTAACCGACTTGTAAACTACTGTAGTATAGCGACATATTTGCATCTGATATTAGCACTTATAACTAACTGTATATGGGCCTTATTTACAGGGCCTTAACCTTAATATCTGTTTTTAATGCGATTAATGTCCAATGTCATATTATAATATTTAGGCGATCCCCTTTGTTTATATTTACCATAAATTTTCCTTTTTTTCGTTTCTAATTTTGCGATTTTACAAATTCAGTATATCAATGTACAATGTGTCCCACTCAGATAGATCTGTCATTCTGACAAATAAAATAACTTTTGTTTTAATCAATCTAATTTAAAAAAATATAAATTTACCTAGGTGCATAATATGGTATTTATAAATGTTCGTTTAAAATATTTAAAAAAAAAATTTTAATATTTCTAACATAAACGATCGTATTTTTTTTTATAAGCCATTGTTATAGGTATACAAGGCATATACCTATAACAATAGCACACTAACAATTTTTTTTTTTTTTTTTTTTTCAAAAAAATTAGTGAATTATGTATTATAACATTGTATTTTTAATTATTTTATTTGCATTTAAATAATTATTTTAAAGTTTAAGGTGTGTAACAATATAATTTACTTAAGTATATAGTTTACATGACGTATTATATCAATACAATTAAATTAAAACAAATATGGATGAAAATTTATCTAAAAATATAAATAATATAATAGTTTGAAATTATTAAATTTAGTTTTTTTTTTTTATTGTGAATTGAATATATTATATATATTATAGTCCTAATTAATAGTTTAATTGCGTATATACTATATATAGGGTACTAAATTATGTATGGGATACAATAATTTCTAATTTCAAATTTATGTCATCGATTATGGTGACTCAAATGAAACCCAGCAGCGAAACATCGAAAAAACGAACTTTGTGCTCGTTTGCGCCCAAGAGATTTAATGTTCGAAACGGGTCCTGTCTCTTTGACTGACCAGCCTCATTGCTGATGATGTGGTCATCGCTTCATGATGTTTGAGGATCGTACGAACTTTAATAACGGTTACAGCAAGGTTAGGTTAACCTAACCTAACCAGTAAATGTAAAAAATGAACACTTCCATTTATAAGTCTAGCATCAAAACATTTGCCCTATAAAAGATTATATCATAAAAAACATCGAATATTTATGTATAGTTACTACAGAATGATATACTACTTCCTCCTTAAATTTATTGGTGAAACCACTATCAACTTTTGATTTTCAAATGTTAGTAAATAATTAAAATATCATAAATTAATAAAATCATTTTTTTCGTGAATTTAGGTGTTAACAATTTTTATTTTTCGTTTATTGGTCTGTGAGATATAGCTTCTCAAAGTATTGATGGTTTTTATTATTTTTCAAATAATTGTAAAGACTAGGAACAAATGATAAATTCGATATCGCTGAATCCAAGGCAACAAAATAAATCCAATTAGTTAATAGATAATATTAACACAACACACCAATATAGACATAGGTTAGCCATATTCGAATTATAATGGAACACATATAATAAAGGCAATCGTTATCTATATTGCAGTCAGATTGGTTTAACATTTCAGTATTCATGATTTTGACAATCCATAACAAGTGCCTGGATACTTTGTATATATGTTTACTATTAATCACTAATCATATTTCATGATTGTGTGATATAATAGTGTTCGTAATTCTAGTTTCTAAATTTTTATTCGTAAAAATTGTATATCAAGAAAATTAAATGTGAAACTGAGAACCATAACAAAGCCATAAAAACACCTAAATAAACACGTGACTATGTGAGTCATTATTGGCACATTTATTACAGTGACTCACCAGTGACCAAACATTGTGTCACAAATAATGTTGAGCGAAGCAGCATCAACTTGCCCACATAATTTTTATTTCTTTTTACCAATTGCCGAGCAAAACATTGAGCTAATTAAATTTTAACCTCTCAAATGTACCAACAGGTAGGTATAACTACCAGAAAACATACCAAAGTTGAGAACCAAACCATTTCTCTAGCTACATATCGTGTAAGCAGTCGCAAAAAATAAAAATAATACTCATTGTTGCAATATCAATACTTTTGTTTCCCAAAATTTTAAAATGTATATGCTAGGTCCATTAAATAGACAATTGTTAAGTACTTTTTGTGATTTTCGTCATATTCAAGAGCAAAAGTTATGATAATTCTTATAAATTCTATACAAATTGTATTGTGATATCAGTAAAATTACTTAAATATATCTAACAACTATATTTTGGTCTGCCGCTTCCATTTTATTCATTGCTGTTGATTATTTTGACAACCTAAGACAACTAAAGCGGTTAGTATATATAACACCCTCTGTCTGGTTATATCGTGATTAGTTGAAATATACGCGAATATTACGCCGCATTTTAAATAAAAACCTAACGTTGTATGACTTATAATATCATACCGCAAAAACATCAATTAAATTTAGGTGAAAATAAATAACGCTTTATTTTTATGAAGTGCATTACGTCTACATAGCATCAAATAATCGTACGACTGGTGCTCTGTCGCCTACCATCCGTATAAAACGAAAATCTTTGAGATTTTAGTGGCTTATTATTATCGATTAACTCATTTTCTCAAACCACCGTCGGACCGTCGTGACGATACCGAAGACAGATTCACAAGTACCTATACATTTTATATGTTTCGGAGGTTTTTATTTTAAACATAATTAATGATTTATATTTATAATGAGTTGTCACTCGTCATATCCACATAAATTATCATGTTATCCAATATTCATTAGGTTAGGTTATAACTTATGTAATATGACTTAGAGAATATATATCTATATATATAATATATATTAGATATTTTAGTTTATTTTAATGTTTTGGTAAAAAAGTTAAAAAATATATTTTTTATTTAATTATTTCAAAACAAATTTAAATAAATTTAAAAATGAAATAATTGTAATTCTTATCCCAGTGAATTTTATTATAAAACCAGAATTTCGATATCTCCATTATTTCGTGAGATATCGCATGGGTAAATCCTCGCGGGACACCTCTTGTATATATATACTGTAAAAATCTATACTAATCTATTTAGTATAGTTACTACATACGTTTCTATTTGGTATGAAAAAAATAGATCGCATAAGTTGCAGACTTCGATGAAATTTAAAAATGACAAAATAAAAATCAAACATGGGAACAATGATCTAATTTACCTACTTTCTTTACGAAATAAAAAAAAACAAATGGAAATTAAAGGGTTAATTCAAACTACTTTCATAATATATACATATATACATAAATTAAATGATATAATCGCATACAAGATGCGTACACCATAGTAAAATGCAAAAAAATGCATTGTTAAATCATAATGTTTAAAATTGCAAAAAATGTATCATTTATATACTGAGTTTAATGAAAGCCAGTTTACACATTGTCAGTTAAATTTATTTTACGTTCAGATAGATACTAGTTCACAACTAAATCACAACAAATTAAAATTACAAATTGATTTAGCATGGTAAAATTATTATACGAACGTTAAACAATAAAAAAACTCGAGGTTTTTAATTAATAATGAATATGTGTAGGTATAGATATAGGTACCTACTGTACATGCATACTATACGTTGAAATGCGAACAAACAATTTAGTGTAAATACCATTAGCGAAAAATTGTTGACGTTTAATTAATATCAACAATACCGTGATATCACTCGCGAGACGTCGAGTTTCGATTTATTACTTTTCGATTCGAATCGCCGTGAGACGTGAGTCGCCGCGGTGGCCCGATATTATGGTATACAACAGGAAACCGCCGTCAATATTCTATGCTATTATATTATTATTATTACCATAATATACCTAGGTATACAGTATTATATTAAGCTAGGCACCTGTCACTGATATCAATCATTTTATTTACAAAATATAAATTATTATTCCCCACATAACCACTTTGTTTTCCATCAATTCACATATGGTTTGCACATGAGTTTTAATGCTACAAAAAAATAAAATAACCAACAATAATGAGTAATGAGTAATGACTCACATATTTGTTTACGTGTTTTTAGGGCTGTGTGTGATTCACCGTTGTTTTCATTAAACACAAGAGCCTAACATACAGCTTTTACAAATTAAAATTTAAAAACCCGGTCAGTTCAAAATTGGAAATTACAACAGCTCAAAGTGTTTTTATGCACAATCTTGTGAGTATTCTTTTGTCTTTCTATATCCTTTGATACGTTGACAAATTTTTTACATTTGAGTATTTCATATAGAAATATCTAAAATTTCTCCACACACAACGCATTGTGGTTGAAGGTTATTAAATTCATAACATTGAACTCCAAATTTAAAGAAATCTTTGCAATTTATTTTGAGTTATAAATTCATAAAATTTATCTTTTGAAGTCTAAGATTTGAAAATTCAACACGAGATTCTTCATAATTTGTGTACTTTTATCAAATAAAAAATGTCTACCGGAAAGTCAAATTAAATTGTTATGAGCATTTCAATTTCAACATTGGATATTTGCTCAATTTTTCTCGTACCAATATTCTTATTTTGTCGTTGTTCAAAAACAAATAACTGTAAAAATGTACACCGTATGTTTATTTTATCGATTTATATACTTGATAAAACTTTAAAAATATTTCAGTTCTTTTTAAGCTATTTATAGACATTTGATGAAATTTGATTAATTTTTTATTCTATAGACTATAAATTTATGTCAAAAAAATTATATTCACTAGGTCAAAAAACTTGAAAAATTAATATATGGTTCCCCATAAATTTATATAATTGCAGTTGGAAAATATTAAAATACATATGCACTTTTTTTCATAACCGTTTTAAGTTCAAATATTTACTAAATTTACTAACTAAAAATTTACAAATTATTAAATTGATTATTATTGACTATTATAGCTAAGGATTGAACATTTAAAAAAATGTTCCATGTAAGTAGCTAATTCTGTCACATCTTCTGGATTCCCGGACACTCAGCCATAAAAGGAAATGAACTCGCTGACCTTGCCGCCAAAACTGCAATCAACCTTCCCATTATCATCGTACATATCATTTCTCACAGCTTCTTGATGGCCAAGGAAGAACCTCCAATGTGCCCATCATGTGGTGTCCAAGTCACCATCAGCCACATCCTCACCGAATGCCGAACATACCCAAATATCCGAACAAGACATTAATAATAACAACGTAATAATTAAAATAGTATAAAATGTCCTAGACTGACAAAACGTCTCCGCTCAGAATTGCTTTTCGTATACAATGATATTAATATATAATTTCATTGAATTCGAATTTAATACCATCCATCATCACAGTAACCGACTTGTAAACTACTGTAGTATAGCGACATATTTGCATCTGATATTAGCACTTATAACTAACTGTATATGGGCCTTATTTACAGGGCCTTAACCTTAATATCTGTTTTTAATGCGATTAATGTCCAATGTCATATTATAATATTTAGGCGATCCCCTTTGTTTATATTTACCATAAATTTTCCTTTTTTTCGTTTCTAATTTTGCGATTTTACAAATTCAGTATATCAATGTACAATGTGTCCCACTCAGATAGATCTGTCATTCTGACAAATAAAATAACTTTTGTTTTAATCAATCTAATTTAAAAAAATATAAATTTACCTAGGTGCATAATATGGTATTTATAAATGTTCGTTTAAAATATTTAAAAAAAAAATTTTAATATTTCTAACATAAACGATCGTATTTTTTTTTATAAGCCATTGTTATAGGTATACAAGGCATATACCTATAACAATAGCACACTAACAATTTTTTTTTTTTTTTTTTTTTCAAAAAAATTAGTGAATTATGTATTATAACATTGTATTTTTAATTATTTTATTTGCATTTAAATAATTATTTTAAAGTTTAAGGTGTGTAACAATATAATTTACTTAAGTATATAGTTTACATGACGTATTATATCAATACAATTAAATTAAAACAAATATGGATGAAAATTTATCTAAAAATATAAATAATATAATAGTTTGAAATTATTAAATTTAGTTTTTTTTTTTATTGTGAATTGAATATATTATATATATTATAGTCCTAATTAATAGTTTAATTATTGCGTATATACTATATATAGGGTACTAAATTATGTATGGGATACAATAATTTCTAATTTCAAATTTATGTCATCGATTATGGTGACTCAAATGAAACCCAGCAGCGAAACATCGAAAAAACGAACTTTGTGCTCGTTTGCGCCCAAGAGATTTAATGTTCGAAACGGGTCCTGTCTCTTTGACTGACCAGCCTCATTGCTGATGATGTGGTCATCGCTTCATGATGTTTGAGGATCGTACGAACTTTAATAACGGTTACAGCAAGGTTAGGTTAACCTAACCTAACCAGTAAATGTAAAAAATGAACACTTCCATTTATAAGTCTAGCATCAAAACATTTGCCCTATAAAAGATTATATCATAAAAAACATCGAATATTTATGTATAGTTACTACAGAATGATATACTACTTCCTCCTTAAATTTATTGGTGAAACCACTATCAACTTTTGATTTTCAAATGTTAGTAAATAATTAAAATATCATAAATTAATAAAATCATTTTTTTCGTGAATTTAGGTGTTAACAATTTTTATTTTTCGTTTATTGGTCTGTGAGATATAGCTTCTCAAAGTATTGATGGTTTTTATTATTTTTCAAATAATTGTAAAGACTAGGAACAAATGATAAATTCGATATCGCTGAATCCAAGGCAACAAAATAAATCCAATTAGTTAATAGATAATATTAACACAACACACCAATATAGACATAGGTTAGCCATATTCGAATTATAATGGAACACATATAATAAAGGCAATCGTTATCTATATTGCAGTCAGATTGGTTTAACATTTCAGTATTCATGATTTTGACAATCCATAACAAGTGCCTGGATACTTTGTATATATGTTTACTATTAATCACTAATCATATTTCATGATTGTGTGATATAATAGTGTTCGTAATTCTAGTTTCTAAATTTTTATTCGTAAAAATTGTATATCAAGAAAATTAAATGTGAAACTGAGAACCATAACAAAGCCATAAAAACACCTAAATAAACACGTGACTATGTGAGTCATTATTGGCACATTTATTACAGTGACTCACCAGTGACCAAACATTGTGTCACAAATAATGTTGAGCGAAGCAGCATCAACTTGCCCACATAATTTTTATTTCTTTTTACCAATTGCCGAGCAAAACATTGAGCTAATTAAATTTTAACCTCTCAAATGTACCAACAGGTAGGTATAACTACCAGAAAACATACCAAAGTTGAGAACCAAACCATTTCTCTAGCTACATATCGTGTAAGCAGTCGCAAAAAATAAAAATAATACTCATTGTTGCAATATCAATACTTTTGTTTCCCAAAATTTTAAAATGTATATGCTAGGTCCATTAAATAGACAATTGTTAAGTACTTTTTGTGATTTTCGTCATATTCAAGAGCAAAAGTTATGATAATTCTTATAAATTCTATACAAATTGTATTGTGATATCAGTAAAATTACTTAAATATATCTAACAACTATATTTTGGTCTGCCGCTTCCATTTTATTCATTGCTGTTGATTATTTTGACAACCTAAGACAACTAAAGCGGTTAGTATATATAACACCCTCTGTCTGGTTATATCGTGATTAGTTGAAATATACGCGAATATTACGCCGCATTTTAAATAAAAACCTAACGTTGTATGACTTATAATATCATACCGCAAAAACATCAATTAAATTTAGGTGAAAATAAATAACGCTTTATTTTTATGAAGTGCATTACGTCTACATAGCATCAAATAATCGTACGACTGGTGCTCTGTCGCCTACCATCCGTATAAAACGAAAATCTTTGAGATTTTAGTGGCTTATTATTATCGATTAACTCATTTTCTCAAACCACCGTCGGACCGTCGTGACGATACCGAAGACAGATTCACAAGTACCTATACATTTTATATGTTTCGGAGGTTTTTATTTTAAACATAATTAATGATTTATATTTATAATGAGTTGTCACTCGTCATATCCACATAAATTATCATGTTATCCAATATTCATTAGGTTAGGTTATAACTTATGTAATATGACTTAGAGAATATATATCTATATATATAATATATATTAGATATTTTAGTTTATTTTAATGTTTTGGTAAAAAAGTTAAAAAATATATTTTTTATTTAATTATTTCAAAACAAATTTAAATAAATTTAAAAATGAAATAATTGTAATTCTTATCCCAGTGAATTTTATTATAAAACCAGAATTTCGATATCTCCATTATTTCGTGAGATATCGCATGGGTAAATCCTCGCGGGACACCTCTTGTATATATATACTGTAAAAATCTATACTAATCTATTTAGTATAGTTACTACATACGTTTCTATTTGGTATGAAAAAAATAGATCGCATAAGTTGCAGACTTCGATGAAATTTAAAAATGACAAAATAAAAATCAAACATGGGAACAATGATCTAATTTACCTACTTTCTTTACGAAATAAAAAAAAACAAATGGAAATTAAAGGGTTAATTCAAACTACTTTCATAATATATACATATATACATAAATTAAATGATATAATCGCATACAAGATGCGTACACCATAGTAAAATGCAAAAAAATGCATTGTTAAATCATAATGTTTAAAATTGCAAAAAATGTATCATTTATATACTGAGTTTAATGAAAGCCAGTTTACACATTGTCAGTTAAATTTATTTTACGTTCAGATAGATACTAGTTCACAACTAAATCACAACAAATTAAAATTACAAATTGATTTAGCATGGTAAAATTATTATACGAACGTTAAACAATAAAAAAACTCGAGGTTTTTAATTAATAATGAATATGTGTAGGTATAGATATAGGTACCTACTGTACATGCATACTATACGTTGAAATGCGAACAAACAATTTAGTGTAAATACCATTAGCGAAAAATTGTTGACGTTTAATTAATATCAACAATACCGTGATATCACTCGCGAGACGTCGAGTTTCGATTTATTACTTTTCGATTCGAATCGCCGTGAGACGTGAGTCGCCGCGGTGGCCCGATATTATGGTATACAACAGGAAACCGCCGTCAATATTCTATGCTATTATATTATTATTATTACCATAATATACCTAGGTATACAGTATTATATTAAGCTAGGCACCTGTCACTGATATCAATCATTTTATTTACAAAATATAAATTATTATTCCCCACATAACCACTTTGTTTTCCATCAATTCACATATGGTTTGCACATGAGTTTTAATGCTACAAAAAAATAAAATAACCAACAATAATGAGTAATGAGTAATGACTCACATATTTGTTTACGTGTTTTTAGGGCTGTGTGTGATTCACCGTTGTTTTCATTAAACACAAGAGCCTAACATACAGCTTTTACAAATTAAAATTTAAAAACCCGGTCAGTTCAAAATTGGAAATTACAACAGCTCAAAGTGTTTTTATGCACAATCTTGTGAGTATTCTTTTGTCTTTCTATATCCTTTGATACGTTGACAAATTTTTTACATTTGAGTATTTCATATAGAAATATCTAAAATTTCTCCACACACAACGCATTGTGGTTGAAGGTTATTAAATTCATAACATTGAACTCCAAATTTAAAGAAATCTTTGCAATTTATTTTGAGTTATAAATTCATAAAATTTATCTTTTGAAGTCTAAGATTTGAAAATTCAACACGAGATTCTTCATAATTTGTGTACTTTTATCAAATAAAAAATGTCTACCGGAAAGTCAAATTAAATTGTTATGAGCATTTCAATTTCAACATTGGATATTTGCTCAATTTTTCTCGTACCAATATTCTTATTTTGTCGTTGTTCAAAAACAAATAACTGTAAAAATGTACACCGTATGTTTATTTTATCGATTTATATACTTGATAAAACTTTAAAAATATTTCAGTTCTTTTTAAGCTATTTATAGACATTTGATGAAATTTGATTAATTTTTTATTCTATAGACTATAAATTTATGTCAAAAAAATTATATTCACTAGGTCAAAAAACTTGAAAAATTAATATATGGTTCCCCATAAATTTATATAATTGCAGTTGGAAAATATTAAAATACATATGCACTTTTTTTCATAACCGTTTTAAGTTCAAATATTTACTAAATTTACTAACTAAAAATTTACAAATTATTAAATTGATTATTATTGACTATTATAGCTAAGGATTGAACATTTAAAAAAATGTTCCATGTAAGTAGCTAATTCTGTCACATCTTCTGGATTCCCGGACACTCAGCCATAAAAGGAAATGAACTCGCTGACCTTGCCGCCAAAACTGCAATCAACCTTCCCATTATCATCGTACATATCATTTCTCACAGCTTCTTGATGGCCAAGGAAGAACCTCCAATGTGCCCATCATGTGGTGTCCAAGTCACCATCAGCCACATCCTCACCGAATGCCGAACATACCCAAATATCCGAACAAGACATTAATAATAACAACGTAATAATTAAAATAGTATAAAATGTCCTAGACTGACAAAACGTCTCCGCTCAGAATTGCTTTTCGTATACAATGATATTAATATATAATTTCATTGAATTCGAATTTAATACCATCCATCATCACAGTAACCGACTTGTAAACTACTGTAGTATAGCGACATATTTGCATCTGATATTAGCACTTATAACTAACTGTATATGGGCCTTATTTACAGGGCCTTAACCTTAATATCTGTTTTTAATGCGATTAATGTCCAATGTCATATTATAATATTTAGGCGATCCCCTTTGTTTATATTTACCATAAATTTTCCTTTTTTTCGTTTCTAATTTTGCGATTTTACAAATTCAGTATATCAATGTACAATGTGTCCCACTCAGATAGATCTGTCATTCTGACAAATAAAATAACTTTTGTTTTAATCAATCTAATTTAAAAAAATATAAATTTACCTAGGTGCATAATATGGTATTTATAAATGTTCGTTTAAAATATTTAAAAAAAAAATTTTAATATTTCTAACATAAACGATCGTATTTTTTTTTATAAGCCATTGTTATAGGTATACAAGGCATATACCTATAACAATAGCACACTAACAATTTTTTTTTTTTTTTTTTTTTCAAAAAAATTAGTGAATTATGTATTATAACATTGTATTTTTAATTATTTTATTTGCATTTAAATAATTATTTTAAAGTTTAAGGTGTGTAACAATATAATTTACTTAAGTATATAGTTTACATGACGTATTATATCAATACAATTAAATTAAAACAAATATGGATGAAAATTTATCTAAAAATATAAATAATATAATAGTTTGAAATTATTAAATTTAGTTTTTTTTTTTATTGTGAATTGAATATATTATATATATTATAGTCCTAATTAATAGTTTAATTATTGCGTATATACTATATATAGGGTACTAAATTATGTATGGGATACAATAATTTCTAATTTCAAATTTATGTCATCGATTATGGTGACTCAAATGAAACCCAGCAGCGAAACATCGAAAAAACGAACTTTGTGCTCGTTTGCGCCCAAGAGATTTAATGTTCGAAACGGGTCCTGTCTCTTTGACTGACCAGCCTCATTGCTGATGATGTGGTCATCGCTTCATGATGTTTGAGGATCGTACGAACTTTAATAACGGTTACAGCAAGGTTAGGTTAACCTAACCTAACCAGTAAATGTAAAAAATGAACACTTCCATTTATAAGTCTAGCATCAAAACATTTGCCCTATAAAAGATTATATCATAAAAAACATCGAATATTTATGTATAGTTACTACAGAATGATATACTACTTCCTCCTTAAATTTATTGGTGAAACCACTATCAACTTTTGATTTTCAAATGTTAGTAAATAATTAAAATATCATAAATTAATAAAATCATTTTTTTCGTGAATTTAGGTGTTAACAATTTTTATTTTTCGTTTATTGGTCTGTGAGATATAGCTTCTCAAAGTATTGATGGTTTTTATTATTTTTCAAATAATTGTAAAGACTAGGAACAAATGATAAATTCGATATCGCTGAATCCAAGGCAACAAAATAAATCCAATTAGTTAATAGATAATATTAACACAACACACCAATATAGACATAGGTTAGCCATATTCGAATTATAATGGAACACATATAATAAAGGCAATCGTTATCTATATTGCAGTCAGATTGGTTTAACATTTCAGTATTCATGATTTTGACAATCCATAACAAGTGCCTGGATACTTTGTATATATGTTTACTATTAATCACTAATCATATTTCATGATTGTGTGATATAATAGTGTTCGTAATTCTAGTTTCTAAATTTTTATTCGTAAAAATTGTATATCAAGAAAATTAAATGTGAAACTGAGAACCATAACAAAGCCATAAAAACACCTAAATAAACACGTGACTATGTGAGTCATTATTGGCACATTTATTACAGTGACTCACCAGTGACCAAACATTGTGTCACAAATAATGTTGAGCGAAGCAGCATCAACTTGCCCACATAATTTTTATTTCTTTTTACCAATTGCCGAGCAAAACATTGAGCTAATTAAATTTTAACCTCTCAAATGTACCAACAGGTAGGTATAACTACCAGAAAACATACCAAAGTTGAGAACCAAACCATTTCTCTAGCTACATATCGTGTAAGCAGTCGCAAAAAATAAAAATAATACTCATTGTTGCAATATCAATACTTTTGTTTCCCAAAATTTTAAAATGTATATGCTAGGTCCATTAAATAGACAATTGTTAAGTACTTTTTGTGATTTTCGTCATATTCAAGAGCAAAAGTTATGATAATTCTTATAAATTCTATACAAATTGTATTGTGATATCAGTAAAATTACTTAAATATATCTAACAACTATATTTTGGTCTGCCGCTTCCATTTTATTCATTGCTGTTGATTATTTTGACAACCTAAGACAACTAAAGCGGTTAGTATATATAACACCCTCTGTCTGGTTATATCGTGATTAGTTGAAATATACGCGAATATTACGCCGCATTTTAAATAAAAACCTAACGTTGTATGACTTATAATATCATACCGCAAAAACATCAATTAAATTTAGGTGAAAATAAATAACGCTTTATTTTTATGAAGTGCATTACGTCTACATAGCATCAAATAATCGTACGACTGGTGCTCTGTCGCCTACCATCCGTATAAAACGAAAATCTTTGAGATTTTAGTGGCTTATTATTATCGATTAACTCATTTTCTCAAACCACCGTCGGACCGTCGTGACGATACCGAAGACAGATTCACAAGTACCTATACATTTTATATGTTTCGGAGGTTTTTATTTTAAACATAATTAATGATTTATATTTATAATGAGTTGTCACTCGTCATATCCACATAAATTATCATGTTATCCAATATTCATTAGGTTAGGTTATAACTTATGTAATATGACTTAGAGAATATATATCTATATATATAATATATATTAGATATTTTAGTTTATTTTAATGTTTTGGTAAAAAAGTTAAAAAATATATTTTTTATTTAATTATTTCAAAACAAATTTAAATAAATTTAAAAATGAAATAATTGTAATTCTTATCCCAGTGAATTTTATTATAAAACCAGAATTTTGATATCTCCATTATTTCGTGAGATATCGCATGGGTAAATCCTCGCGGCACACCTCTTGTATATATATACTGTAAAAATCTATACTAATCTATTTAGTAAAGTTACTACCTACGTTTCTATTTGGTATGAAAAAAATAGATCGCATAAGTTGCAGACTTCGATGAAATTTAAAAATGACAAAATAAAAATCAAACATGGGAACAATGATCTAATTTACCTACTTTCTTTACGAAATAAAAAAAAACAAATGGAAATTAAAGGGTTAATTCAAACTACTTTCATAATATATACATATATACATAAATTAAATGATATAATCGCATACAAGATGCGTACACCATAGTAAAATGCGAAAAAATGCATTGTTAAATCATAATGTTTAAAATTGCAAAAAATGTATCATTTATATACTGAGTTTAATGAAAGCCAGTTTACACATTGTCAGTTAAATTTATTTTACGTTCAGATAGATACTAGTTCACAACTAAATCACAACAAATTAAAATTACAAATTGATTTAGCATGGTAAAATTATTATACGAACGTTAAACAATAAAAAAAACTCGAGGTTTTTAATTAATAATGAATAGGTGTTGGTATAGATATAGGTACCTACTGTACATGCATACTATACGTTGAAATGCGAACAAACAATTTAGTGTAAATACCATTAGCGAAAAATTGTTGACGTTTAATTAATATCAACAATACCGTGATATCACTCGCGAGACGTCGAGTTTCGATTTATTACTTTTCGATTCGAATCGCCGTGAGACGTGAGTCGCCGCGGTGGCCCGATATTATGGTATACAACAGGAAACCGCCGTCAATATTCTATGCTATTATATTATTATTATTACCATAATATACCTAGGTATACAGTATTATATTAAGCTAGGCACCTGTCACTGATATCAATCATTTTATTTACAAAATATAAATTATTATTCCCCACATAACCACTTTGTTTTCCATCAATTCACATATGGTTTGCACATGAGTTTTAATGCTACAAAAAAATAAAATAACCAACAATAATGAGTAATGAGTAATGACTCACATATTTGTTTACGTGTTTTTAGGGCTGTGTGTGATTCACCGTTGTTTTCATTAAACACAAGAGCCTAACATACAGCTTTTACAAATTAAAATTTAAAAACCCGGTCAGTTCAAAATTGGAAATTACAACAGCTCAAAGTGTTTTTATGCACAATCTTGTGAGTATTCTTTTGTCTTTCTATATCCTTTGATACGTTGACAAATTTTTTACATTTGAGTATTTCATATAGAAATATCTAAAATTTCTCCACACACAACGCATTGTGGTTGAAGGTTATTAAATTCATAACATTGAACTCCAAATTTAAAGAAATCTTTGCAATTTATTTTGAGTTATAAATTCATAAAATTTATCTTTTGAAGTCTAAGATTTGAAAATTCAACACGAGATTCTTCATAATTTGTGTATTTTTATCAAATAAAAAATGTCTACCGGAAAGTCAAATTAAATTGTTATGAGCATTTCAATTTCAACATTGGATATTTGCTCAATTTTTCTCGTACCAATATTCTTATTTTGTCGTTGTTCAAAAACAAATAACTGTAAAAATGTACACCGTATGTTTATTTTATCGATTTATATACTTGATAAAACTTTAAAAATATTTCAGTTCTTTTTAAGCTATTTATAGACATTTGATGAAATTTGATTAATTTTTTATTCTATAGACTATAAATTTATGTCAAACAAATTATATTCACTAGGTCAAAAAACTTGAAAAATTAATATATGGTTCCCCATAAATTTATATAATTGCAGTTGGAAAATATTAAAATACATATGCACTTTTTTTCATAACCGTTTAAAGTTCAAATATTTACTAAATTTACTAACTAAAAATTTACAAATTATTAAATTGATTATTATTGACTATTATAGCTAAGGATTGAACATTTAAAAAAATGTTCCATGTAAGTAGCTAATTCTGTCACATCTTCTGGATTCCCGGACACTCAGCCATAAAAGGAAATGAACTCGCTGACCTTGCCGCCAAAACTGCAATCAACCTTCCCATTATCATCGTACATATCATTTCTCACAGCTTCTTGATGGCCAAGGAAGAACCTCCAATGTGCCCATCATGTGGTGTCCAAGTCACCATCAGCCACATCCTCACCGAATGCCGAACATACCAAAATATCCGAACAAGACATTAATAATAACAACGTAATAATTAAAATAGTATAAAATGTCCTAGACTGACAAAACGTCTCCGCTCAGAATTGCTTTTCGTATACAATGATATTAATATATAATTTCATTGAATTCGAATTTAATACCATCCATCATCACAGTAACCGACTTGTAAACTACTGTAGTATAGCGACATATTTGCATCTGATATTAGCACTTATAACTAACTGTATATGGGCCTTATTTACAGGGCCTTAACCTTAATATCTGTTTTTAATGCGATTAATGTCCAATGTCATATTATAATATTTAGGCGATCCCCTTTGTTTATATTTACCATAAATTTTCCTTTTTTTCGTTTCTTATTTTGCGATTTTACAAATTCAGTATATCAATGTACAATGTGTCCCACTCAGATAGATCTGTCATTCTGACAAATAAAATAACTTTTGTTTTAATCAATCTAATTTAAAAAAATATAAATTTACCTAGGTGCATAATATGGTATTTATAAATGTTCGTTTAAAATATTTAAAAAAAAAATTTTAATATTTCTAACATAAACGATCGTATTTTTTTTTATAAGCCATTGTTATAGGTATACAAGGCATATACCTATAACAATAGCACACTAACAATTTTTTTTTTTTTTTTTTTTTCAAAAAAATTAGTGAATTATGTATTATAACATTGTATTTTTAATTATTTTATTTGCATTTAAATAATTATTTTAAAGTTTAAGGTGTGTAACAATATAATTTACTTAAGTATATAGTTTACATGACGTATTATATCAATACAATTAAATTAAAACAAATATGGATGAAAATTTATCTAAAAATATAAATAATATAATAGTTTGAAATTATTAAATTTAGTTTTTTTTTTTTATTGTGAATTGAATATATTATATATATTATAGTCCTAATTAATAGTTTAATTGCGTATATACTATATATAGGGTACTAAATTATGTATGGGATACAATAATTTCTAATTTCAAATTTATGTCATCGATTATGGTGACTCAAATGAAACCCAGCAGCGAAACATCGAAAAAACGAACTTTGTGCTCGTTTGCGCCCAAGAGATTTAATGTTCGAAACGGGTCCTGTCTCTTTGACTGACCAGCCTCATTGCTGATGATGTGGTCATCGCTTCATGATGTTTGAGGATCGTACGAACTTTAATAACGGTTACAGCAAGGTTAGGTTAACCTAACCTAACCAGTAAATGTAAAAAATGAACACTTCCATTTATAAGTCTAGCATCAAAACATTTGCCCTATAAAAGATTATATCATAAAAAACATCGAATATTTATGTATAGTTACTACAGAATGATATACTACTTCCTCCTTAAATTTATTGGTGAAACCACTATCAACTTTTGATTTTCAAATGTTAGTAAATAATTAAAATATCATAAATTAATAAAATCATTTTTTTCGTGAATTTAGGTGTTAACAATTTTTATTTTTCGTTTATTGGTCTGTGAGATATAGCTTCTCAAAGTATTGATGGTTTTTATTATTTTTCAAATAATTGTAAAGACTAGGAACAAATGATAAATTCGATATCGCTGAATCCAAGGCAACAAAATAAATCCAATTAGTTAATAGATAATATTAACACAACACACCAATATAGACATAGGTTAGCCATATTCGAATTATAATGGAACACATATAATAAAGGCAATCGTTATCTATATTGCAGTCAGATTGGTTTAACATTTCAGTATTCATGATTTTGACAATCCATAACAAGTGCCTGGATACTTTGTATATATGTTTACTATTAATCACTAATCATATTTCATGATTGTGTGATATAATAGTGTTCGTAATTCTAGTTTCTAAATTTTTATTCGTAAAAATTGTATATCAAGAAAATTAAATGTGAAACTGAGAACCATAACAAAGCCATAAAAACACCTAAATAAACACGTGACTATGTGAGTCATTATTGGCACATTTATTACAGTGACTCACCAGTGACCAAACATTGTGTCACAAATAATGTTGAGCGAAGCAGCATCAACTTGCCCACATAATTTTTATTTCTTTTTACCAATTGCCGAGCAAAACATTGAGCTAATTAAATTTTAACCTCTCAAATGTACCAACAGGTAGGTATAACTACCAGAAAACATACCAAAGTTGAGAACCAAACCATTTCTCTAGCTACATATCGTGTAAGCAGTCGCAAAAAATAAAAATAATACTCATTGTTGCAATATCAATACTTTTGTTTCCCAAAATTTTAAAATGTATATGCTAGGTCCATTAAATAGACAATTGTTAAGTACTTTTTGTGATTTTCGTCATATTCAAGAGCAAAAGTTATGATAATTCTTATAAATTCTATACAAATTGTATTGTGATATCAGTAAAATTACTTAAATATATCTAACAACTATATTTTGGTCTGCCGCTTCCATTTTATTCATTGCTGTTGATTATTTTGACAACCTAAGACAACTAAAGCGGTTAGTATATATAACACCCTCTGTCTGGTTATATCGTGATTAGTTGAAATATACGCGAATATTACGCCGCATTTTAAATAAAAACCTAACGTTGTATGACTTATAATATCATACCGCAAAAACATCAATTAAATTTAGGTGAAAATAAATAACGCTTTATTTTTATGAAGTGCATTACGTCTACATAGCATCAAATAATCGTACGACTGGTGCTCTGTCGCCTACCATCCGTATAAAACGAAAATCTTTGAGATTTTAGTGGCTTATTATTATCGATTAACTCATTTTCTCAAACCACCGTCGGACCGTCGTGACGATACCGAAGACAGATTCACAAGTACCTATACATTTTATATGTTTCGGAGGTTTTTATTTTAAACATAATTAATGATTTATATTTATAATGAGTTGTCACTCGTCATATCCACATAAATTATCATGTTATCCAATATTCATTAGGTTAGGTTATAACTTATGTAATATGACTTAGAGAATATATATCTATATATATAATATATATTAGATATTTTAGTTTATTTTAATGTTTTGGTAAAAAAGTTAAAAAATATATTTTTTATTTAATTATTTCAAAACAAATTTAAATAAATTTAAAAATGAAATAATTGTAATTCTTATCCCAGTGAATTTTATTATAAAACCAGAATTTTGATATCTCCATTATTTCGTGAGATATCGCATGGGTAAATCCTCGCGGCACACCTCTTGTATATATATACTGTAAAAATCTATACTAATCTATTTAGTAAAGTTACTACCTACGTTTCTATTTGGTATGAAAAAAATAGATCGCATAAGTTGCAGACTTCGATGAAATTTAAAAATGACAAAATAAAAATCAAACATGGGAACAATGATCTAATTTACCTACTTTCTTTACGAAATAAAAAAAAACAAATGGAAATTAAAGGGTTAATTCAAACTACTTTCATAATATATACATATATACATAAATTAAATGATATAATCGCATACAAGATGCGTACACCATAGTAAAATGCGAAAAAATGCATTGTTAAATCATAATGTTTAAAATTGCAAAAAATGTATCATTTATATACTGAGTTTAATGAAAGCCAGTTTACACATTGTCAGTTAAATTTATTTTACGTTCAGATAGATACTAGTTCACAACTAAATCACAACAAATTAAAATTACAAATTGATTTAGCATGGTAAAATTATTATACGAACGTTAAACAATAAAAAAAACTCGAGGTTTTTAATTAATAATGAATAGGTGTTGGTATAGATATAGGTACCTACTGTACATGCATACTATACGTTGAAATGCGAACAAACAATTTAGTGTAAATACCATGAGTGAAAAATTGTTGACGTTTAATTAATATCAACGGTATTGAATGCAATGAATATAATATGCGATATGTACTCATATATACGTCATTAACTATATGGTCGCGTGTATTTGAATGTTTAATAGCAAACACAACTTTGTAGTTACCCATATTGGTTGGGTAGGTACACTCGCAAAGGCCGAATATTGAGTATACTTTGATGATACTATTCTAATATTCTGCACTCACACAGTTTGAAAATGCTTTTTAGAAAAATCCTATTATATATATTTTTATAAATTTTTAATAATTATTTATATAGGTATACATGGTGGCGCGATAGGATAAAATAATATGTAATTTCATGATAGTTTTTGAAGTACAAGTGATAGTGCCTACATTTTTTTTGGACGCAAAAGAAAAATGCGTTATAGTATTCGATCGAACTAAAAGCAAACGCACTACAACTTACTATATACACGCGGAAATAGAAAAAGGCTGATAATTTCGTTAAAACATGAACATTAAACAGAATAAAAAAAGTTTTTAAATACTTAATGACTGAAACAATTGTTTTAATGTATGGCATTCGTTGTTCAGTGTTCATCATCAGAGTGCACTTGTGCTGTTTATTTGGGTCAGAAACTTTGGTGACTCGGAGAGATATTAAACAAAAAACTTCGTGATTCTAAGCAAGACGCAAAATACATAATTACATTGAGCTATAAGAAGTTTTGAAACTGACCTGCAGTGTGTATACGGTATACGTTCTAAAATAAAGTTTTTAACGTTAATTATATAAATCTGTCATGAAGGGTAAGTTTCTATAAGCATTCGGTGCCCGAAAAGTTCATGATATTAACCAGAAAGCCTCTAAAACCTTTGCGCCGAATAAATCTAAATGTTCTTAATTACAAAATGACTGTACGTGTGCAAATGGTTCAATCGTACATTTTTATAGATTAACGTAAATAAAAATATATTATCACGCTGGTTTAATGAATTCTATTTATAGTTCACTTGTACACAGCAATACACATGCGATAATAGTAATTCAAGCATAATTGTACAGGCTACTACTTGTGTTCGATTTAATATCACGATTCACGTATAAATCTTCTTCGGTGGTCAAAGTATACAATTTAATAATATTATATATGTTACTGTGAATGTCCGCAATTGGTGAATGCTGACAGTCACCGCCCAGGTGACTGTTAACAGGCACCTAATATAAATTGGTGAATGTTGAAAAATTAAAATAATACAGACATTTACTAGTGGATGTTGACATTTACGTTAGGATTTTGGTCAATGTTGACATTATTGGTAGGTACGTTTTCGCACATATTATATTATAGTGTTATAATAGGTGTACTATTGTTGAATATATCATTTATTATAAAATAGAAACAACATAATATTATTATGTTTAATTAAATCAAAAAATTATTATTATCAAACAATAGGTATCATACAGTATCATATTTGTATTATTATAAGGTATTTAAATTATGATTATTTTATATTATTACTTATTAAAGAATGAAAAACTGTTATGAAAGAAGAATCGGTACTTAACAGATTGAAAATAGGACACACGCGACTTACACACGGGCGCCTAATGGCTAAGGAAGAACCCCCGTCGTGCGAAGTCTGCGGTGTCCAAATATCAGTGAAACACATCACAACAGAACACCTAAAATATTAGCAAGAACGACAAAACACCGGATTGGATACGATCCTCGACATCGCATTGGAACCCAATGCTGCGGAGAACAATAAAATGATAGTTTTTTTGAAGTCAACAGACCTCTATAACTTAATTTAATAAATTGTAATTGTTTTCCTCCTTTTTTTGTTTTTTTCCTTTTAAATAAATACTAAAAAACTATACTCTTACGCCAAATACCTATTAAAAAAATATATATATATATTGTTAAAATCTTAAATATTGTAAACCTACCATAATTTATTGTAACTAATGGCCATGTAGCTGCTGGGTTTTATTTGATCGACAAAAAAAAAAAAACTGTTATGACAATGTGTACCACATAAAATGGCAACATTTCTACAGCTACACTTTTTTATAGATTTAATTTTTTATCCGGATATAATAAGAGTAGTTGGTTAAGGTAATAAAACATTTTATCGAAATTATCAATTTGTACAAATAACCAACATTCACCAATATCGTTGTATAAATGTCGACATTCACTAGTGAACGTTTACTAAAATCACAAATTTAATCAATAAGCAAACATTCACCAATAATTTTGGTGTACGACGACATTCACCGGCGACTGTCAGCATTTACCAACTGAGGACATTCACAGTAACATATATGTATATATGGTCATGTTATAACTTATTTTAAAGAAATATAAACAATGTTATACATTCTTAGCCGCATAAACCTTATGTGAAATAATGCTAACATATTATGTAAGTTATGTATAATATTATATTATATTGTAATTTATTTATGTTCATGTTTTTATGAAATTCAACAAATATATATGCATAACATAACAAAATATATATTAACCAATAAATAACTAACAACTAATATTCGATATTTAGATCAATAAAAAAAAATGTATTTATATATATATATTACATTAAATTATATTTACAAACCGAGTATTATGATAATATTATTGTATTTCAATTTAGAATTATTTAAGGAAATATAAAACGCCTAATTACTGCGAATTCGACTTCAATGGTTTACAAACTAATGATCTTACGAACACTTAAAATGTAAGTTCAAGAAATAATAAATATAGATTTAAAGAATTTGTTGAGTGAACTAAATTTTTGAAAATTTATGATTAAATTTCTGCTATAAAACACATTAGATTTGTTATTTACGAATATAACACAAACCTATTCGGTGTATTGGAATTTACTAAAAAAATGATATCGAATAAAATGTGTAAATATTACTTTAATAATATAATCACAAACAAAATAAATTCAATGTTTTCGGATAATATTAACACCACACACCAAAATAGGCATGTGTCGTAAAATAATTGAATTAAATCATAAAAAATATAATAAAAAATACAATAAAAACAATGAAAAATAAACATATTATTTTTCTCCTAGAATTCATTTAATGACATATCATGAAAAAAAAGGTGACTCAATTCAAATAAAAGCACATACACTCACCTACATACACAATACAATATTTAAACAAAAAAAAAATACAATATGTATTTAAAACAGCTTATTATCACACAGAAAAGCTCGTATCGCTAGGAACAACACATGTTTTGGGTACATACAAATGGACGATATATCAAGAATTTGTGTAGTATCAGAAGTTTAAAAACTAAAATTTTTGTAAAAACAATAAATTGTATCATTTACAATATGTGAAAAAATGCAAAATTATCAAAAAGAATTAAAAACAGCTAAAGGGACATGTCGGTCGATATTTTTGGTGAGATTATTTGAAAATTCAAAGATCCTGTGATTAATACCACAGAAAATAATTCATGTGTTTCGATATGTATGATTAGTATTTTTAGACGCGGGATTTTAAACAAAGATAATGAGATAATACGCCAACCTTCAATAACTCCGACCTTAACAGTGCTTACCATTTGTGAGTTTCTGACCAGAGAAATAGAGGCCTCATTATTTTAAAATACAAATCGGTCACCCTATCTTACGCTACAAACGCTAACCACGATTTCGACGGTGAAATCGTCACAAGGATTGGAGAGGTAATATGTCAATTTATAATTGTGTAATAATTGATTTAGAGACATAATATGACCGTAGTCCGGTAATTTTAAGACTTTTAAATCGTTACGGCGTATAAAAAGTCGTTTAAAATTATAAAAAAAACACGTCGTAAACTATTTATATTAATATTTACATATTGTGTAGTAATAAACATGATATGAACATTTTGCGGACAAAACATTCAATATACACGCATAGCAGCAATGTTCGGAACGTTCACTAAAAAAAAATGAATTCGTTCACGTTCACGTTCACGTTCTTTGAAAAAATGAACGCGTTCATAAGGTCGTTCATCTAATTTTTTGTTTATAAATAGTTTACCAGCAGTTCGTTTAAAAACCCATAAACATAATATGCCAAGTAAACACAGCACGTACAATATACGGGTATACTAAGGTCTAAGGATAATGTTGGTGTATATATTATATACGTAATTAATATTCGTATAATATACGTTACCTAACAATACGGTGTATCATTGGTCGGTCGATTTTACGTGTAAGGATATACGAATATAATAATTAGGTCTCAACCCAAAAATAAAAACAATTTTGACTTTAGAGCATATACATTTTCTAAAGTATCTAAATTATATACATATTATATTTATTAAATAGTAAATAAATTGAGCGTCTTCAAAATCGTTCAAATTTATTAAAAATATAAACGCCGTTCGCGTTCACGTTCTATTTAAAAAAAAATGAGCGACGTTCGCGTATCGTTCACTAATTATTATAAACGTGAACGTGTGGACATGCGTTCATGAACGACGTTCTTTCCAAACACTGCGATAGCAGTAGTAATCATAACACAATGTTGATATTTTCCACATCACAAACGTTTTAATAAATAATAACGTAATGTTTACATAGTTACGTTTTAGTGGACCGACGCGATAATGGTCAGACGAGCGTTCACTTCCATCACTGCGTCCACTCACGACTGATCGTGTAACCGGCTCCGTCAATATTGTTCTTCGGGTAAACTTTAATAATTATATACCTACCCGACGAGCATAAAAATCAATTCATCTAAATCGTGTATTAAAAGTTTTTGAAACTGTTTATGTATAACGAGTGTCCCACTACGATTAACGTTTGAAGCAGCAATTATAATTTAAGAGGTACCTGATCGAACTTGCCGCCGCTTTTATTGCGACGTTGGCTACCGGTACGCAAGACAGCGCATCGCGCGGCCCGTATACGCCGGGCTCCGACTTTAAGTTTTTTGTCTTTTGCCACCATCTGAGACGTGTTATTGAAGTCAGCCGCCATATGCCAACAGGGCAATGTTTACAAAATCGCAAGGTTGATAAGGATATTTATTAACGATAACAAAATTAATATAAATATTAATTGTTCTGTAGTATATTATGTAGGTACTTATTACTACTTTATGGAATTTAATTTGTATTTGACATTTTGACTATAGAATATGAAAAGAAATTCGTTTTTTCATTATTTGAACTATTATTTATTATCACTTATCAATATAGGTATCTTATCTATTGAGTTATTATGTAAACATTGCCCTGTTGGCATATGGCGGCCCGACTTCAGCGTTCTTATGGGAATGTAATTTACAGTCGGCTATCTAGTTGCTATATAATGTCCATGGGCGAAACGCACAAGGCTGCGTTTTCGCCGTTCGGTTTATTACCTTTATACCGATTTTTGTCCACTCGACTCGACCGTTTGCAGTCGCTTTGATTACAGTCGAGTGGTCAAGTGTTAACGCGCACTAACGCGTGTTCCGTCGACGCTGTCGTCTTCGTCCTCGACTGCATTGAGAGGATTATAGCCAAGCTGCTGTCCGTTGCGCGACAACGAGTATGAGGGGTCCAGTGCAACAACCTGGTATGTCCACTTTTGGAAATTGTTCAGGAGAAGAAAAAAACATTTAAATTCTTTAATATTTGTCATAAACTTTATATTTATATAGAAAACATTTAGCATTCCTTTTTCTTTATTGATATTATGTATTCAAATTATAATTATATTAACACAAAAAATGTTATGACCTATAAATAAGATAAATTTATGGACTTACCAGGTTTTCTTGCTCTGAAATTTGGTTTTTTTCATTTTTAGTAAGATATACAATTTATTATATCGTTAATATGTGTGGTATTTTTTATATTTATTTTGAAAACATATAGCATTCATTATTATGAATCAATAATATGAATTAAAATTACAATTATAATAACACAAAAAAAGTTATGACCTTATAATAGGATAAATGTATGGACTTACCAGGTTCTTGCTCATAAAATTGATTTTTATCATTTATCAGTATAACCAACATAATTAGTTTCGGAGCAAAAACCTTGTATGTCCGGACATACCAGGTTCTTGCTCTGAAATGAAATAACCTGGTAAGTCCATTTTGCTTATATCTCCGTAACTGATAATCGGACATACCGGTTTGTTACACCGAATTGTATAGATTTATTTCCTCATAAAGAAACCTTGATACAATTTTTTTTTGAAAAAGTGGACATACCAGGTTGTTGCACTGGACCCTTCAGTTACGGTACCGCATTGTTAGTCGCGAGTTGCCACGTGCGCCATTCATCGGTGTCACACACATTCCATATCTGCTATATATCCTGTGTGGCATCGCCATCGTCGCCGCGACCGGTGCGCGTACGAGTTACGTAATCCATTGATTCGACCAAATCACGCAATGATCCGGCTGATTGTTGCTGACCGCCACCGTCCGTATCATCACCTGCGGATCATCGACGTCATCGCAGCCGCAGCCGTTTGCAGTCACCACCGCCGCCGATACTCTGCCCTTCAGCGGCGCATTTGCCGTCCGGTAATCAGTTGTTATTATTATTGTTGATCTCGGTCAAAGAGACGTCTTTACCGGATTCATATATTATTTATTACCATTTGTGTATTTTATTATTGTTTTGTCTGGACGTCATTAAGCGTTCCAATATACACTTATTGTTACCATATTCAGCACATATATTATCATTTATTCCCCGTCACCCTACAGTACCTATTTAGTTATATAAACTATACAAACGATACAAAATAGTTAAATAAAACAATTCTATACAGAACCAGTAACCAGAGACTAAAATATTATTGGTCATGTTTGCATTCGTTCATTACTTGATCTTTGTTTAAAAACTGTAAGCATTTGAAATGTCCAGGAACAATCGACCGATTTGAGTTCTGCACTGCAGTAGCTTACATCAGTGTATAACATATGGTACATCTTTATAAATCGTAATTGTGTGATACCATTGAAAAAATTCTCAAATAATTAAAATCAACCAATCTATGCATTTAGGTAATCTTATATTATGGTACTGTATCAAAATTTAAAAAATTTAAACCCTTTTTTCTTATCTTTTTTAATAATTTAAGTTGTGGCTCATCCAAAAAACAATCATGCTCTAACTAAACTTTATGGTGGCTTCTATAGTTACTTTTGCTACATAAATGCAACCTTGAACATGCATCGTATTCTTATTGTACTTATTTAATTAACGATTGCTGATTTATATTTCTACTCTAATTTATATTTAACACTACTATAAATTAAAATATTATATGCGATAGATATAATAATAACTGAATAACCACAATAAGTCATGCCTGGTAAAATATTATATTTTCTAGAAGATCATTTTTCTTTCGTATTTTAAATATTTTAGTAGTATTAACTACAAAATGAAATAAAAATAATACAAACACCAAACCCTTGACCAAAATTATATCTATATATGCATGTAAAAATGAATTTATATTTACCAGGGATTTATATTATAATATGATATTTTAAGTATAGGAATTCATTAGTCAATACTACAATTGTGTATCATCGGTTGCTATAATCATGTCTATAAGTACCTACCTATATTAATATTAAATTTTAAACAATAATATGTTTAAAAAATTGTTATTTGAATATTATATCAGTTTTTTTTTTTTTAATCTTTCATAGAATCATAATTATGTTTTACAAACAATTTCATTATTATACAATTTAATAACATAAAAATTATATACAATTTTAGGAAGTAAAAATATCTGTGTACTACTTCTATATTTTTTTGTTAACTGTTAGTACTCTATATCACTCGTACATATTACTTTGAAATGTTTTATTTGTAATGAGGTTTTTGTTAACTATTATATTCAATTTAATTATAGTTGTTCTCTATATTGTATGTAAAAACGAGATTTTAAAACAAATAACAATTGAATATCTAGTATGTTGTAACTATACAGAAGAATTATTATTATACGATGCAGTACATAATAATATTATATCAGTATTGGAATTTGAAATCAAAACAAACATAATATTCAACTAACATTTTCAAACGTATATAAAAAATAAAATAAAATAAACATAACGTCATACGTTCTACAATATTTTATATGTATTCTTGTACTTAAAGTTATAATGTATAGTTATTATTTTCGTGTATAAATATACATGTCATATGTAATATGTATTTCGTGTTTTTCGGAAGAACAGAACATTTCTATGCGATACGGAATGTTTGATAAGCACAACTGAGACTTAACGGGAAACGTTTGCAGACAAAACTCGTGGAAATAAGCGAAAATTAATGTATTGGAAACGGATGGAACAATCGGTAGGCGGGCATTGAGAAAAGTTCCAAGGCACGTTACGTTATTCAGGGGTCTTCGAGTTTTCAGTTGAAGAGGAATAGGGGAGCGAAAAGAAAAAAGTTTGTTATAAATCTCTAAAAATACCTACCCCAAACATCCCTACCGGAGTACTTAGGACTAAAATATATAAAAAAAAAAATAACGAAAATCCCCCACGTGCACGAAGAGAGATTCGTACATAAAACACTACAAACATCCATAACAACCCAGCACTTTTGACGATTTTCGTAATCGGGTTAAAGTTTTAAAAGAAAATTTTAGTGGCATTTCAGATTATTTTAAAACACGTATGCAGAAAAACAAAATAACACTATACATAATATTATGTAATATTGCATAAAAACAAAATTATCATCCGAATATATTCTTGTAATTTTGTTATTTTATTTGTTTTTTAATTGTTTCGAAACTATACACGTCGGTTCGCACAACAATATTTTATAATATTGTAGTGAGAAGATGGCTGATTTTCCGAGTTCAAATAATATATTGGAATAAAGTAATATAATTTAACCATGCAATTTATTAAAAAAAAAAGAAAAAACAATTTTCCCGAGATGACATCAATCTCGTCTATCTTCATTGTACTGGAACGTGCCATTTGCCCATTTGATAGTTTGAAATGAACGGTAAGGCGCTGAGCAAGCAGCCACATCGTATTTTTGTAAAACGATTAATTATTGCAAAAGCACGTAATTTTCCACTACGGCCTACGTCGTGTTTACTAAATGGCCTATTGTTTTTGAACTAATAACATTTAGTGAGAGTTCTTATCTCAAACCATTATAGATAAAAGCAATTTTTGTAAGCGGACGTTTCACTGCCCCACTCTATGTACTCATAAATATGATATTGTGGTATTCACAAATGAAAACGATTAAAAAAAAGTTTAAACACCGCCCACAGTATTATGACAATAGTATAGGTATTCCGATATTATTATTCGAACATGATACTCTGTCAATAACAAGGAATATACCATCCACGTTTCAACCATATCCACATAAATGATTGAATGTCAACACAACAGCAATAAAATCGCAATAAAATATATTTTGTATGTGACCCAGAGAAAACAGTATAAATACAATGCAACAGGGTAGGTACGAAAGTTTGACTGGAAAATCACCGAAAGTAAATAATTGCATGTATCAATAACGCAACGTAAATGGATGAACACACAATCTAGATACGGCAATCACTTCCAGTCGCATTATGATTAATGGTCGTTGGTAGTGATATATTTTTAACGTGTTAAAATACATATATACATATATATATATATATACGCGTTAAGCACTTATTTACGCGAGTGGTCTGATCGCTCAATTATTCTGTAGCAAAGTCTCCGGAAGTCGGAACGACCGCCTGTAAAGATTGATTGTGTCTAATCAATTATCGTTTACGATATCATTATATTGTTATTGCTATTTCCCTGTACCGCGGTATACGTATTGCCAGGCACATACCGCAACGATTCCACGCGGGCGGAAGACTTTAGCGGAAGTCGTGCCGTTCGGCAGAAGTTCAAACAGCGCGACACCGAAAGTGACTCATCGATGTCGACCCACACCGCCGCCCCGAACGAGAAGATGTTTTTTGATTTGCAGGGGTAAAGTTTCGACACGAATTCACGCAGTGTGACGAGAAAATCTCACAGAGTTAAAAATATAATCGAGTAGGTCTGATCACCGCAACCGTCATTAAGAACAACAGATTCGCAAAGAACGAGACGATATAATAATATTGTATAGTACCTATATCGTACATCGTATATAAAAATATGGGTAGGTAATCAATTTGGCACAGGGAACTTGACGATCTATAAATTGTGTTTAAAATGTTTATTTTACCGTACAAATAATTAGTAAGATATAAAACATGAAATACAAATACGTAATTCGATAATTTAATTTAACAGATCTAATAATAGTAAAAATGCTATTTTATTCAAACTTTACTAACGTTTTTAACAGACACTGCACTCAATACTGCAACAACAATTACACTATAATATACCTACTGACAATGGAGCGATACAATAATATCATAGGAAACGGAAATTAATATCATGATAATTTTTTTCGTTTTTATATGATCAATTTCGGAGGCAATGGAATTCAAAGGGAAAATCGAAAAAATCACTCCGCCTTTTTGATGTGTACATAAATGTGATTACTCCGTATTAATTTAAATAATTTCTAAAAAAAACACAAACAAAAATTCAATGTTTTCCATTTGTTTAGTGTACACATTAAATTACTAAATAATATTATCGAATAATGAAATAATAAAATTCACAAATATTCGAAATAAAAAATTATTTTACGATTACTTACTCTGTATTTGTCGTGAATCAGATGTCTGTAGAGACGATCAACGCTTAGTCATTAAAACAATAGAAATACGAGCCATATATACAGGGTGTCCCGAAGAGATCTGACATTCTGACAAATGAAATAACTTTTGTTCTAATCAATATTTTTAAAAATTTCTTTTAAATATAATCCATAGACACTTGCGCTACATTTTTTGAATACATTTTTTATTTTTTATTTTTAATACTGAAAATAAGAAACTTAAAAATTTATAATTTTTTTTCTTCGAAATATTCAATATAGCCAATTTATAAATTTGATTTTCAGAAAAATTGATATGGTAAAAACACTTATTTAAGTCAAAAGGCTGATTTTTTTAAATTTTTTTAAATATCAATATTTTCGTTAAGCGGTAAATCGTAGTAATTTATAGTTTATACATCACATATTATTAAAATAAATACAATAAAAAAATAATTAGATTTTAACATGCACTTATTTAAAAATGTTCTTACAAAATGTTTTTAAAAAACTTTATTATTATTTGAAATTACAAGGTTTCTAACATAAACTAGATCGTAATTTAGTTAACAAAAATATTTATATTTAAAAAAATTGTAAAAAATCAGCCATTTGACTTAAATAAGTGTTTTTACCATATAAATTTTTCCAAAAATCAGATTTACAAATTGGCTATATTTAATATTTCGAAAAAAATTTTATCAATTTTTAAGTTTTTTATTTTCAGTATTAAAAAATAAAAAATGTATTCTAGAAATGTAGCGCAAGTGTCTATGAATTATTTTTAAAAGAAATTTTTAAAAAATATTGATTAGAACAAAAGTTATTTCATTTGTCAGAATATCAGATCTCTGCAGGACACGTCCTGTATATACGAATAACATATTATTATTTCAAATATTATTACTATTATCATTATTGTATAGACATAAAACAAGCGTAGAAGGATGGACGAAAAATTCTTTCGGTGTATTATTACACATATTTTATTATTACAGTTACATAGAGTGAGAGAACCACTCGAAATAAAAAAAATTCCTATTTATCAACAATGATCACAAGTACGCCAAACTATATTTATATTGTTTGAATTCGTCTATAATACGCGTATAATGGTAAAAAAGCATATTATTACCTATATTAAATTCGTAAAAAAATCTTTTTTTTTTTATAAGGTACGTAAAGTATAAATATTATTGATTTGCGAAATTAACCAATATTTTTTATGCATCTGATGTCGAGAAACAATATAGTGTATTACCTATTACAGTTGTACGTATACAATATACATCGAAAAAAGAATTTCTCATATGATTTTAAAGGATATTATACTCCAAACCGTTAAGAGAATTCATACAAATATTTTTTCTAATTTTTTCGTGCTAACTTGGAATGAAAATGTTTTTATTTTTATTTTGTTTTAAAAATTCGATTATCTGTTAACATAAAAATGATTGTACGTCGGGGCATAAAAACTTAAAAACTATCGAACAAATTCCCAAACATATTTCTCGAGGTTCGAGGATTGTTCATAGTTTCAATTTTAACCCTTATAGGATTCATTCACACAGTCACACATGAATGTCGTTTTTGTTTTGAATATTTGTTTATTTATACATAGGGTTCCCGTGAGTATTTTTGTATCTGTAATATTCTCAAATATTACTCGGCTGAATTTGATGAAAATTTCAAATTGTTTTCAGAGATCTTTGGATGTGTTTAAAGACAACCACGTTTGAAAACACACCAACACACAGGGCGATTATCGACCTCGGTTGAGTTACTTCACAACTAGTGAGGTACATCAGCGCCGATTTCCACGTGCACTGAGTGCACTGTAACCGGAATACACCTACACAGTACACCGTATTTTATATTTGTACAATTTGCACACCGGTGCAGTGGGATCATACTGCTATATAATACATAATTAACGTAACGAGACATTGAATTAAAATTAATATTATATTCACGAACCGAGGCGAATGACCATCCTGTATACAACATCTACATAATATAATACCATAGAGTAGTAATATATGAAAACGAAAGTTTTTTAATAAAAACTTTTTGGTCCATTTATTTTTGTCTTTTCGTTGTTTGTGTTCGCCGAGTTATTTCGTCCACAATAATAATAATAATATGGTGATCTCCAACACACTCCGGCCATCTCTATAACTTGCTCGTAATGAAAATATCAAATGTATATCCACATAATTGTTGCGTATTACAAACTAAAATGTACAAAAAAACAATGTTAACCACGAGGAGTTACATATTATGAAAACGCCGAATAAATAGTTTAAGGTCACTTACTATACGGACGGTGAATTCCACAATTGCCATATGTCCCAATTATAAATCCCCACGAACAACGTTACCAATTATTATATTAGATTCCCCCCACCCCCGAATGGTTTGTAAGTTACTGTATATCAAAACAAAATAACGACGGTCCTACGACGGTTTCAAACAGGTAAGTGGTGGAGAAAACGGTCGGGAAAACTACCTAGGTACTACATGTATATGGTACACAATAACATGCAATGGTTTTGTTTTCCAAATGGCTGAAAGAAATAAGTTGTCGAAAGCTCAAACATTTCAAGAACAATATAATATAGACATAAATTCTTTGCTTGTATTCATTGCGAAAAAAGTTTTCTTTCACTGCGAAAGTTTTAGAAACAGTGACAATGGTTAGGAAACAACTAAACACCGATCGTAAGTAAAAGTCGAACGAGCAAAACGAATACTTGGTAATAATAGCAAACTTTCGCTCTTTTGTTTGAATATATACGCTGGATGATAACAGCTGAATTATATTTTTAAACAAAAATCCCACAATTGTATAGCATAGACCGCGAGGTAACGATTTTAGATTTTGAGGAAAACTCTTTCGGGTTGATAATTTGGCAACTGTTAATTTCTAAACCGTATATCGAAGTCGTTTAGAACGGCTGAATAATTTTCCAAGTCGTTTAATTGAAATTTTATGAATTTTTAAACCAAGGTTATATTTTCTTACAGTTTCTGTACAAAAATATATGATACTAGCAGCTGCACTTCGTAGCCCGTTAAAAAATCATACCTCTTATTATGTTATGTCTCAAACTATGTGTAAAAATTCGTTTCATGTGATGATGAAGGGGCAGTATATTTTTGTACATATTGCAACATATTATTAAGTAATAATCTTACAGTGATGTTTAATGTCGTATATCATCATTATGTAATTTTCTTCGTTTTATCAATATATAATTCTGACAATTCAAATATTCAATTGAATGATATTTAGGTCTATGACTTTCTAACTTAGCCTATCTTCCAATTATTGTACCAAATTATGTCACAATCGGTACCTACAACCGTTTAAAAATGTATATAAGACAAACATATCTATCTATATAGCTGTATAAAAATGGATTTCCGTCTGTTTATCCTTTATTTGAATGCTCTACCATAAATGCATAATTTATAAATTCTTCCAATAACCACGCTTGGATGAATACTTCAATTATAATTATATCAAATTTCGTCGCAATCGGTCATCCAATTGCAATTGGAATGCATAAAGGATAAACAAACAGAAATTCATTTTTATTTCCATATTGATTGGCCGCGCCTGTTATTAGTATTATGATGTTAAAAGTCAACAATTAAGAAAATAAATTTTGTGTACATATTATATTTAAAATACACTTATATATTTACATATTTAAACGCAATGATCAATTGCCAATTAAAAATACTAACACTCGTGATTTATTAATTTAATTATAGATCACGTTTAGTTATTCTTTACGGTGTAAATGTGATAGAATTTGAAATAGTTTAAAAACATATTTGTCCTAACTATGAATGTTGAATTCAAATTGGTAAAATTAAAAAAAAAAAGTATATTCCAAAAACTTAGTTTTTATTATTCTAATACTTTATGATATATAACATTTTTTGTTTTATTTTTTGGCACGTATATAAACAGTTTTGTTGGTATTCTGACACGGAAACATTTTAAATAAATAATTTATTTCGTTTTATTCATTTGTTTTATTATTATTTAGCTTATTTTTTTGTGGAAAGATGGCGCTACTTTAATTTCATCACCACTTCATCATATCCCTCTAACCCGGTAACTTTCTTAATTTGTTTCGTACATAATAACCTTCTCCTGACAATTATGAAAACAACAAAAAAAGAATTTGCGAAATCGGTCCAACCGTCCACGCATGATACGATGACCAAGAGAAACAGGGACCAATTTTTATATATGGAAAAACAATATACTTAGAGAAGACATACATTTTATTTATATTTCAATTGTATATGAGAAAGTATGGAAAGTATGGAAAGTTTAAGTTTATTCATTAAACACCTCTTTTTGTACCAACACATTATACTATTCCGTGTTATATGAACAACTCAATAATTTATATTGATAATAAAAATACTATTTTTTTTTATCTTAAGGCTTCAACATTAGCCTGAAAAAATAGCATTCTTATCGCCTTAAATTAAGTAGTTACCTATTTTATAAAATCAAAACTTAATAGATCAACACCAGACAACACAGCTCAAAGAAAAAAAAAGACATTTACACCACACTGTCAAACTACTTAACTGGCATATTATATATTGTGTGCCTAATAGCAATCATACATACTATTAAACATTTTGAAATGAAATATTTCGTTTTAGAGACACGTGTGTTTTTGATGATCAAAAGTATTCTTGAAAAATATAAATATGATAGATAATAAACGTATCTTGGAAAAATAAAAATTTACCTATGACAATATGATTTGAAACGATTGTGTTTTTATCAAATGCATTTTCGGATGGTTTCGTTCAGTGTATTTCGCAGTGGCTGCGAATATCAAACAGATTGGCGTCGAGTGGAATTTCACAAAATCAAATTATATGGAACCATAGAAACAGAACATGCGAATGCACACTGTATAATGTAATACATTCCAACCTTGAATATTCGTGTAATCAGTATAATTTCATCCGCCAACCAAATATTTTCAATGTCCTAAATGCTCAATCTCCAGTATTGCTAAACAAGTACAACGTGAGAACACTTCTCGTACGCCGTGTAAAATGTACCTATTTACACAATTTATGTATACCTACTTGTTTATATATCTAATGAATTATTTACAACGAATAATTAATTAATTACTTATTCAAATGCTGGACTGTTGTATTGACATTCTCGAAAGAATATTTTTATACGATTTCTAAAATAAGTCATAACCAAAAGGTAAGTGGTAAAACGATTTTTTCTAAGTTAAAACAATTTTTTTCGACCACAAACTTTAATATCGATATATTATTTTTAAAATGACTACAGATGAATAAATAAAAAAATATAGGTGGACACGTTGAACATTTAATTAATGAAATCGTTGACGCCGTAATCGAGTTTATATTTTTAGACTATTTAAACAAAAAACATTGTTATAGATACTACCTTTAAGCAGAGCTTGTGTTGGTAGTAGAATGTTACAAACCAAAATTATTATTATTATGACGGGCAACTAGATAGAAATCATAAGACCACGGTTTTTTGAATTCGACAAATCAAACGATTTTATATTCAAAAATTTATTTGAATAAATATTATAATTTTTATTTGCCGGCGACGTATTTGTAACTCGTTTGAAGCAACAATACAATCCATTTGCACGGTGACTAAAAACATTCTATAATAATAATAAAAATAATAAAATATGTCCCAATACCATCAATAATCTTAATATTTTTCCTATGTGTAATATTTTGTTTATTTTGTGCGTGTAAAATCAAATTGACACGTTCAATGTTATGTTGAGAACTGCAGAACATTTGTCGATTTTGTAACGGAAAATCGTTTCTACAGCTGATATTATTCTTGTTTAACATATAATATCAATAACAATTCAGAGGCAAATGATATATACGTAGGTACTTTGTATAAATCACGTCTTAACTAAATTGCATGCAGCAGTATTGTCCAAGTAAACAAAATAGGGTCTTATTGTATGAGCCCGTACATAAATCAATTCATCTGCTGAACGCTTTCTCAAAACAATTTGGACACCCTTGTGTTGAGACTTGAGCATTTTTTTTTTTTTGCTAAATTGTATCAATATATTCAGTTTGATCGTTATTTAGAAAATTCACTATAATAACATGTCATGTTTTTTTTTTTTTTTTTATTATTATTATTAAATCAAGTTTTACTGACGTAAGTCATCTTAACTTATTTTTGATTAAATCAAATTTTTTTTAACATTTGGCCAATAGATAATAATTAGAACGATATTAGTGATAAGATATCGGTTACGTTTCTGCAGTATTTACAACTCAGAGATAAAAAGCAAAAAAATTCATAAAAGTAAATTAATAAATAGTATAATTATAAAATAAGGTCATATGGACGTCCGCGCTTGTGTCGGCGTACAATAGGTCGGTCAACCAGTCTATGAATTTCGCACTGTGAGAAGAATTTATTTATATGTGGTCGAAGAAGTTTATAGCTAATTTGTTTTATGTAATCAGTTATTTTGAGTAGCTGGAAGTCTTTGTGAAGCGCATCATTACGTACAAATCATGGAGTATTGGATATGATTCTCAGAACTTTTTGATTAGAAATATGTCCTGTGAAAGTAACTCTACTTTTACTATTGAAAACCGAACAACTCCAGCTTGGTGTTTGATTTATTATTATTTTTATTTTTTTCATAAAACCAACATAATTATAGTATTAATAATAATCATATACCTATTACATTCTATTTTTATTGTGCAGTGTTTCGTCGACAACATTTTGGGAACCTAATCCAACAGAAATTAAATTCTTGTCGCTTAATGCTCGTATAAAATAAACTATATTCGTCAGTCGAAGTTATAACTACTCGGGGTTTTTGCGATGGACGTGTCAAGAATTTCTAAATTGTAAAGTATTATACTTATCTAACATACTTTTACACTCTCGGGACTATTGCACGACAACAAAATAATTGTATACTTGTATTTGAATCACAATAGAATAGGTGCGAAAAGCGTTTTCATGTATGTCAACTTTTAAATTGTGATGATGTATACTCAATACGCATGCATTGTATACGGACTGCAGCTGTATTCAAATGTCGGTGGATTTATTTTTCTGGACATGAAAATATGTGAACCTTAACAAAAAATAATATTCGTACCGACTCAGCCGAACGCCACTTTCTCCCGTTTATTTTACTTCAAATACTAACACGCAATAAAACGATAAATGGCGATTGAACATTCTGCTTGTGTATAAATAATAAAATAACTTTTCATTAAATTTCATAATATAGTAATGTTTAACAGTCAATTAAATTCGATTATTTTTCGTAAATCGTTTGGTTGATAATAAAGTCGTATCGAATAAAAACCAACCACGCATGTATCATATTAATGTTATTATATTGCACACGTGTAATTGTATCGCAAAAGTGTAAATATTATTATTTGAATACTGTTAACAACAATTTTTCATATTCCATTGTGCACCTATCCTGCTATTGTCCTACATTCCCAAAACTATTCCAATAATTAACCGTACCTCGACTATGACTTATAAGTTATGATCATATAATAATTCCATTGGCAGTACCTATATCACCTAAGAGTATAACACTTCAAATAATTTAAATTTATTCGATAGAAATATTTTGTGTCCCTCGAGTAATGACTGTTTTTCAAACTCATAGCGTTGGCACATTTTCAATTAGTGCAGTTTGTCTTGTTTTAATACCAACTTTATACGAATTTGTGATTCGTTGTGCTAAACTAATATTTATTTCATCTCGTTACAAGCAGTATTGATATTCGCTATGTATATCATACACCATCGCTTCTCGTTTATATTATACGAGTATAGTCTTGCAAAAAATAAATATGTTGAACCCTAATGGACGTTTACATTAATAAATAAATTTAAAAAAAAAATCTACTGTTGATATTTCACCCAACATTCACGTGTTTGATCGGTACGTTTACTTATGTGCAGGGAAGCTTATAAATGACATTTAGATATACGTTATGTAATTTAATGTAATGCATGCTATGAGTATTCTAATCCGAATACTGGTTAATTTTATCGTTGCTGACAACTACTGCTGTCTCCAGTGGGAATAATATGAATAATTTATTAAAATTTAATGAACTCAGTTTTTGGTCTAAAATCAAAATATGACAGGTTGTTAGGTTAAAATATAATGTAGGTAATATATATTTAGAGAACAATAACTGGAATGTTAATAACAACAACAAGGGCTAATAGTTTACTGTTGGCCGTGTAGACGTTTTCGAAAAAAAAATTGTTAATTATAGTCACATTTGCACGGTCGTGATAAATTCAAACATCAAAACTGCATAGACCGTTGACTTCAGCTGGGAAACTTAATTATATTTAAAATATATATATTGTTCTTGCATGATATAAAAAATATTATAAATTTAACTTCCATATTATGTCGACGCAATAACGCGTCTCACGCCGGTCCACACGCTTTCTTTGTTTTTTCTCTTTTGTTTCGTATATTGTCTATTGTGTTATCTTATTGGCCGGTGACCCAGTAAATTGAATATAATATATTATATGTATATATATATATATATATTATATGTATATCATTTATAGTCGATGATTATCACGAACGAGTAACGAAGGATAACTATGGCAATCATCAGTTCAGCAGATTTAATCGCCTCGTGTCAGTATATGACGGCGAGGTCGGATCGAGGGGATGACTGTCATTACACTACTCTAAGGGGTCTCTCTGTCCGTATTATAACCGCTAAAACTTAAGACCGTATTCCGGTCTAACGCGTCCGGTGGTCCCAAAGTCAGTCTGTACACATTATTACGCATATACGGTGGACATTATGTATGTGTGTGTGTGTGTGTGTGAGTATTTTTGTCTGTATGTGTATTCAATAGAAATTAGTAAAACGTCGATCATATCGAAACGAATGACGGTTAGCTGAGTGCGAATATTATATTGACAGTCATTTTTTACACCACACCATCGATCGCTGACAAGGTCAACAGACTTTTGGCGATGTGATATCTACAACTACTGTTATCATATTATTATCGCGCTATAATACACTGTTCTGTGTACTCAGTTCACAAAGTCGATTGACGGAGTTTGCAAAAATCAAATTTTACAAGAGAGACAAACCCAAATAATATTATATACATTTTTTGCGGCGGACGGGCTTCCAATATTGTGTTCTTTGATAATATTATTTTTTATAACACTATTCCAACGCGGAAGAAAATTATCACGCTGAACGTACGTTTCAATACTTCCGGTATAGTGCAGGACTTGCGTTTTAATATCCTTAAAAATATCTCAGAAAAAATTAATTGAACTACAGTCAATGTAGATTATTTAATTGATATAAACAAATTGACTTGCGTCACTCCACTTCTGTGGTACAGTATATTTGAAGCCTTAGTATCTACTCCATATTACGTCCTAATAAATAATATATTATACTCAATTAATTTTTTTTTCCACAGCTCATTTATGAGGAGATAATAACATGATACTAAAATGTCAGCTGTATATTATAATATTGTTAGGCCCTATCGCGTCTTAATTTTTTTTTCGTCAGACAAATATTAAGGTTACCTACGTCGAAAACAAATTACTATCGCTATTCGACACGGAACTGTTAGTTTTTGCGATGTTTAAAAAAATATTGTAGCGATCGATTAAAATCGATAGGTAGCTTGAAAAAAAAAATAAAAAAACAAACAAACAAAACCTCAGTAAATGTGAGTTAATATTATTGTTGTTCGTATAACGGTTGTTATTCTATACAGTGATGTACCTATATTGCCTATCCGTACCGCCGT